>NC_080480.1:15292500-15598750 GCF_030265055.1 Doryrhamphus excisus | reverse complement strand
CTAAAATCTTAAAATGTCACCAAAATGTCACCAAAAATTTAATATTTTGCATTCTATTTTTATCCATTCATCCATTATCTGTCTTTTATGCTGATGTATGCTGGAGCCTATCCCAGCTGTCTTCGGGCGAGAGGCGGGACTTACACCCTGGACTGGTGGCCAGCCAATCACAGGGCACATATAGACAAACAACCATTCACACTCACATTCATAACCTATGGACAATTTGGAGTCCAAGTTAGCTTTCATGCTAACTTTCTAAATGAGACAAATAATATCATAAAATAAATCCATTTTCCAGAAAGATCCCAAAGTTCTTGTATAAAAAGCCTTTTTCCGTGTTGAGGAAAATATGTTTCCAAAGGAGACAAATGTGCCAGCGTCCAGATGACAGTGAAGAAGCTTTTATCATTTGTGCAATGCACCATTCCTCTCGCCGCTTTTTCGCCGCTGCCTCGCAAACCGATATGGCACCTGAACACGTAAATGCTTTTTAGCCAAGTGCTGCTGGATATTTTATTTTTTCGTTAGATTTCGTGACCTGCTTGGTTTGAGCTCGAGAGAAAGAGAGAGGGAGGTGAAGGCGCCGGAAACCTTCCAGTGCTTCTTCTTCAAAAAAACAAGCTTTTATGTTTTCTTTTTAAGAGACCGGAAAAGTCAGGAAAAAGGTGCAGATTTAAAGAATGTGGAAAATAAAGCGGAATTTTCAGTCATTCCGAAGTGAAGAGCATGATTTAGTGACAGTTTCCGCTTTGCAGGAAACACATGCTCACGTTTGTCAATATGGCCGCCTCACAGAGACCGATTAATTATCAGACGGCCCCGTCGCCCCTGGCTGACATCAGCTGGAACGGCTGTGATTTAAAGCGGCGAGTCCGAGGCGATGCGGCGGCGGCGGCGGCGGTCCGAGGAGAGATGATAATGAGCGTCGCGAAAACACTTCGGATGCAAGAAAAGCATTGATTTTGATTGGACCTCGCCCGCCCCCCCGCCCCCGACTAAGTGACTAATGGGCTGATCCCAACCGGGCTGCTTTTGTTCCCTCACTAGAGAAAATAATGATCCTTTGCTTCAATTGGATCTCCTTTAACTTGCTTGATGCACTTCCTCTTGTTAGGAAGTGACTAATAAGAGCCGAGACGAGACTCCAAGTATCACGGCTAGCCCAAATGCTAAACAACACCATAGCGTGAATAACTACTACTACTAAACAATACAAACAGAAAATACTTCTAGTATCATTTCTAAGCATATGCTGTCTTGGATGGGAGTAGAAATTGGCTTCCAAATGGTATATTCAAGGTATATTATATTATATTATATTATTTGGGTATGTTATTATTATTAATTTAACATTATAAGTTAAATATGGTATTTCAAAATAAAGTATTATATTAGATATTCAGTTATTCTTGGGCTGTATCTGTTCTATTTTATTATGTAGATTTTATGTTGATTTTTTCCTGTATTTATGTATCTTATTATTATTATTATCATCATTATTATAATAATTATTATTATATCTTAATCTACCTGTTTTATATATTATTTTATTAGCCAAATTATTTTTTGTGTCAAGTATTGTTATAGTGAGACCTCAGTTCATTTTTCTTTGACATAATAATAATAATAATAATAATAATAATAATTATTATTATTATTATTATTATTATATCTTAATCTATCTGTTTTTGTATGATATATATTATTTTATTAGCTAAGTTATTTTTTGTGTCAAGTATTGTTATAGTGAGACCCAAGTTAATTTTTCTTTGACATACCTATTATTATTATTATTATTATTATTATTATTATTATTATTATTATTATTATCTTAATCTACCTGTTTTATATGATATATATTATTTTATTAGCTAAATAATTTATAGTGAGACCTCATTTTATTTTTCTTTTACATACTTTTTATTAATAATAATCATAATATTATTATTATTATTATTATATCTTAATCTACCTGTTTTATATGATATATATTATTTTATTAGCTAAATAATTTACAGTGAGACCTCATTTTATTTTTCTTTTACATACTTTTTATTAATAATAATAATAATATTATTATTATATCTTAATCTTCCTGTTTTTGTATGATATATATATATTTTATTAGCTAAATTATTTTTTGTGTCAAGTATTGTTATAGCAAGACATAATTTTATTTTTCTTTGATATACTTTTTATTATTAATATTTATTTTTATTATTTGATTAGATTTATTCTGATTTTTATAGGAATAAAATGCTAGATTTAAAAATGTGTGTGATTAATTTGAAGTCAATAATTAACTACATTTCATTGACTATTCCGTCAAAGTAATGCTACGGTTATTTTACGATGTGAAATTAATGTTTTGTCCACTAGGTGGCAGTGAAAGAGCCGTGAAATAATATTTCTGCTTTCTGTATCGTATCTATGCCGTAGATGTCCTACACTGCCCCCTATTGTTTGGGAAAATATGTGCTAACCATGCGGATATGACGCATCGACTATATGATTCAGTGCGGCTCGTACATACATTAGGCATAATTCTTTTATACGTTATTTTTGAACATGGACAGTGATAAAATCATAAGCAGCCTAGTGTTCTCATTATTGATGTTCCTCCTTGCAACACCTCAGTAGAACATCATCACAGGACTACCTGTACCTGGATTCATATAGTCCGATGTGATCACATGTGTTTGCGTAATGAGGGAGGGGTGGGAACTCGGGAGACCGACACCCTTCTAATGACATTTTTTTCTTGTAGCTACGATGAACTGGAACAAATCCGGAAAACACCAAGGGAGCGTCTTATTGGATTTAATCTTGTGCAGGATGAGAGGGAAGTGTTGCGTACATGCAGGTCTCATACAAACAATTCTAACTAAGCATGTCTAATGATGCACAAACCCGTGGATGATTATTGTCCCACGCCACGCTGGGCTTAAAAATAGACTACAATCCGATTAGACTTGATTGGCATCCATGATAACACAAATACTAACACCGGAATCACATATGGAAGAAAAACAATGACTCTTTTAACTTTCATTCATTTTCTACCGCTTATCACAATGGTCGTGGAGGGTGCTGGAGCCTATCCCAGCTGTCTTCGGGGTGGACTGGTGGCCAGCCAATCACAGGGCACATATAGACAAACAACCATTCACACTCACATTTGGAGTCGCTAATTAACCTAGCATGTTTTTTGGAAAAATGTGGGAGGAAAGCGGAGTACCCGGACAAAAAACTCACGCATGCACGGGAAGAACATATAAACTCTACACAAAGATGGAATTGAACTTGGGTCCCCAAGCTGTGAGGCCTGAGAGCTAACCACTCGACCACCGTGCAGCCAATGTGGTTAACTTCATTCTTCATTCATTTTCTACCGCTTTTCCTCACGAGGGTCGCGGGGGTGCTGGAGCCTATCCCAGCTGTCTTCGGGCAAGAGGCGGGGTACACCCTGGACTGGTGGCCAGCCAATCACAGGGCACATATAGACAAACAACCATTCACACTCACATTCATACCTCAATCAATTTGGAGTCGCTAATTAACCGAGCATGTTTTTGGAAAAAACGCATGCATGCACGGGAAGAACAGAGATGGAATTGAACTCGGGTCTCCAAGCTGTGAGGCCTAATTTTATTTTTCTTTGACATAATTATTATTATTATTATTATTATTATTATTATTATTATTATTATTATTATTATTATTATTATTATTATTATTATTATTATTATTATTATTATTATATCTTAATCTGCCTGTTTTTGTATGATATATATTTTATTAGCTAAATTATTTTTTGTGTCAAATATTATAGCAAGATGTAATTTTTTTTCTTTGACATACTTTTTATTATTAATATTTATTTTTATTATTTTTATTTTATTTTATTCTCATTTTTTTAAAGACATAAAATGCTAGATTTAAAATGTGTGATTAATTTGCAGTCAAAAATTAACTATTGACTAAATTGACTATTCCGTCAAAGTAATGCTACGGTTATTTTACGACGCTAACCACTCGCTAACCACTCGCTAACCACTCGCTAACCACTCGCTAACCACTTGTCCACCGTGCAGCCAATGTGGTTAACTGATTCTATACTATATTGTACCAAACGTACCGTGCTTGGGTCACATGACACATTTGGCTGGTGGTGTGAGCGCACTGATCCACGTCCAAGCACGGTAGACCGGGTACTCCGGTTTCCTCCCACATTTTTCCAAAAACATGCTAGGTTAATTAGCGACTCCAAATTGTCCATAGGTATGAATGTGAGTGTGAATGGTTGTTTGTCTACAGTATATGTGCCCTGTGATTGGCTGGCCACCAGTCCCAGGGTGTACCCCGCCTCTCTGCCTGAAGACAGCTGGGATAGGCTCCAGCACGCCCTGCGACCCTTTTTGGAAAAGTTATTTTGAACACAAAGAAAGAAACCAATGAATAGGTACAGATTCTGGAGGAAAATCTGAATGAATGAATGAACGCTAGGAACGCCCAATTATGTCATTTCCTCTCCTCGTCCTCTCAGGTTCGTGCCAGCGCCATCGCCCAGGACGCGGACCAGAACTACGACTACGCCTCCAACAGCGTCATCCTCCACCTGGACGCTGGGGACGAGGTCTACATCAAGCTGGACGGCGGCAAAGCGCACGGCGGCAACAACAACAAATACAGCACCTTCTCGGGTTTCATCCTCTACGCGGACTGAGGAGCGCGCGTGCGTGACGTCAAACGGTCACTGACTGAAACGAAAAGAGCCGTGGGGTGGAGAGGATGTGTGTTCAACGGTCTTCTAAGTCCCGCCCCCCACCCCCAAAATCCCTCACAATTTCTTCTTATCTCCATTATCATCATCAACATCATGGAGACCTCCGGGCGCTGGACACACTGGCACTTTTGGAGGGTGGCACGGGGATTTTTTTGAGGTGGGGGGGGGGGCGGTTGCGCCAATGTGTCGGAAGCTCTCGTCCAATTGTGGACTGTCACACCTTCTTTCCACAGTGTGGACTGAAAAAATGTTGTGTTGTTGCGTGAAATTTTACCTTAATTTTACCTTGTCTTTTTTTTAATTTAGTAGAAATACATACTATTCCGCACAAATTTCTCGAAAAAAAATAAAAAAATTCCTCGTCCCCCGTTGTGAAGATACCCTCTGAGATGTTATTTGTGATGCAGACGAGCTGATTGGACAACAGCATTCAGCAACGCCCCTCCCACCGATGTATGGTAAACAACCATCAATACCCTTCCAGTAGCTGTCCATCACGCCACATCCTGCTGGGGTTCAAAGTATCTCCCTCCATGTCCGACTTCTATATCGATCTTCAGCACAAGCAAACGGTAGCGAAGAGCAAACCGAAGGAGAAAAAAAAAACGACAACGACGACCGCGGCGTCTCTTCAGCATCACTGATTGTCCTCCATTCATTAGCTGCACAATCGTGTTAATATTTACTCAACATGGCAGCCCGACCGCTCGCCTTAGGATGATTGGGCGGACTGCACACGTGTGTATGTGTGTGTGTGTGAACAGTGTGCACACACCTCCCGACCACCCCGCCCCCCCCCCCCCCCCAAAGGAGTGTGTGCATGCTAGCATGTGGTGTGCCATAGCTACATGGTCCCCCCCCCCTCCAGAGTGGATATTTTATTTAGCTCCGTGTGGGGCCAGCAGAGGCGTTATAGATATGATGAGCTTGTATAAACCAATTCCGACAAGTTTGTCTAGCCTATCTTTTGGAATTGTTGAATACATTTAAATAATAAATGGGAATTTTTTTTTTTTTTTTTTTTTTTGGAGTGGGTGGTCTCTCCGGAATACTTGTATCCCAAATAGGCCAATTAGGATAAAATGATCTGTGGAGAATCTGGGATGGGAGTGCAAAACAATGCCACTTGAAATAAAGCTGTTTAAAATAGCAATGGTCTGTTTGTATGAAATGAACAGAACATGAGGCTCAGAGCTAAAATCCTCCACTTGTTCAAATCCACCGATTATTAAGATATAATATATATATATATATATATATATATATATATATATATATATATATATATAAAGATATAAGAGCACATCAACGTGTGAAATGAACAGAACATGAGGCTCAGAGCTAAAATCTTCCACTCGTTCAAATCCACCGATTATTAAGATATAATATATATATATATATATATATATATATATATATATATTAAGATATAAGAGCACATCAACGTGTGAAATGAACAGAACATGAAGCTCAGAGCTAAAATCTTCCACTCGTTCAAATCCACCGATTATTAAGATATATATATATAAGATATAAGAGCACATCAACATGTGAAATGAACAGAACATGAGGTTCAGAGCTAAAATCCTCCACTCGTTCAAATCCACCGATTATTAATATATATATATATATATATATATATATATATATATATATATATATATATATATATATATTAAGATATAAGAGCACATCAACGTGTGAAATGAACAGAACATGAGGCTCAGAGCTAAAAATCTTCCGCTCGTTCAAATCCACCGATTATTAAGATATAAGATATACGTATATATATATATATATATATATATATATATATATATATGATATAAGAGCACATCAATATAACATAACAGAAATGTTAAAAAAACATGAGGTTCTGAGCTAAAAAAAAATCCATACTTTCAAACGTAACAGGCGGACTAATGTGGGATACATGAGGAAGTCAACATGCAAAAGGTGCCGACACTAAAAGAATGCAGTTGTATTGATGTGCCTCTAGCTCAGGGAACCTCACTCCATTCACTTGCAGTTTTCTCTTTATGCATTATGACTAAGCAAGTGCATATGATTACATTTTTCATCTCTTGGAAATCCTTTTATCCCAAGTAAACCAATTAGGAGAAAATGACGTGAAGGTGCTGCTTGTATAAAATTAACAGAAAGGCTAAAAAAAACATGAGGTTCAGAGCTAAAAAAAAAAAAATCCATACTTTCAAACGTAACAGGCCGACTAATGTTGGATACATGAGGAAGTCAACATGCAAAAGGTGCCGACACTGAAGGAATGCAGATGTATTGATGCGTCTCTAGCTCGGGGAACCTCACTCCATTCACTTGCAGTTTTCTCTGTATGCATTATGATCACATTTTTCATCTCTCGGGAATCCTTGTATCCCAAGTAGACTAATTAGGAGAAAATGATGTGAAGGTGCTGTTTGTATAAAATTAACAGAAAGGCTAAAAAAACATGAGGTTCAGAGCTAAAAAAAAAAAATCCATACTTTCAAACGTAAAAGGCCGACTGATGTTGGGATACATGAGGAAGTCAACATGCAAAAGGTGCCGACACTAAAATAATGCAGATGTATTGATGCGCCTCTAGCTCGGGGAACCTCACTCCATTCCCTTCCTATCATTCAACACTGTATGTACAATGACAAGGCAAGTGCATCATTTTGAGTGGGTGCTCTCTTGGGAATCCTTGTTTCCCAAAAAGACCAATTAGGAGAAAATGTGGAGGATCTCGGAAGCGAGTGTAAACAATGGCGCGTGAAATAAAGTTGCTGTTTAAAATAACAACGGTCTGTTTATGCAAGCCAAAAACAACAAAAAAAGATTCCAAAAAGTCAAGGCGTTGGTGTTTATCCCCCCCCCCCCCCCCCCACCTCCCCACACACCCCCACCTCCTCGGGCTCTCTAAGTGAGCTCCACTTGATGTGCAAAAAGGTGCGCTCCGAGACAGACGCCATCCAAGTTTAGCAACGCTCGCCTTTCTGCAACCACGGCGGGGGCCCTCGAGGAAACGCCGGCTATCGCTCACTCAACAATCGCGCCCGTCGTCTTCGCAGATTCTCATCAAGCCACGACGAGCGAGGACGGGGGGGAGATAGAAGAGGAGTCAAATCCGGGCTGACAAAGATGGATGGAAAGACAAGACAAAGCCATGGAGGGAAGTAATGGAGAAGGCTTGGATGGCGTTGGTGGGATATAAGGAAGACGGACTGGCGGCCATTTGGGGGGGCAGAAAAGCGATGAAGCCCCCCCCTCTCTCTCTCTTGGCGGGGCGGTGTGATGCGTCAAGAGAGATTAGCTGGCGTGAAGCGGGAGCAGCTTGGATTGGACAAGTGTCAAGGACTGGACAATTCTTCAGGAGTGCCAGGAATGGGATGTGACGTCGGCTTTGCTGCAGTATCGCCATATCGTTGCGTTCGAGCGAGGCCAGCTAAGGACCGCTAGCCTTTCTGCCCACAGGATGCACCCAAAAATACACTCTTAATTACTTAAACGCATCACAATCCGAGGTGGCGGCTGCACGCAAAGGCCAAACTTGTAGTCGGGATGTAAATTTAACAACTTCATCTGGTTCACAGCAGAGTTGCTGAGACTTGAAGGTAAAATAACAACAACAAACACTATATGAGTCAAGAAGAAGAGACGGAATGCGTCATAATCTGCCAATAATGAGTGGAAGTCTGGAGTTGCTTTATTTATTCATTCATTCATTCATTTTCTACCGCTTATCCTCATAAGAGTCGTGAGGGTTGCTGGAGGAGCCTATCCCAGCTGGACTGGTGGCCAGCCAATCACAGGGCACATATAGACAAACAACCATTCACACTCACATTCATACCTATGGACAATTTGGAGTCGCTAATTAACCTAGCATGTTTTTGGAATGTGGGAGGAAACCGGAATACCCGGAGAAAACCTAGCATGTTTTTGGAATGTGGGAGGAAACTGGAATACCTGGAGAAAACCCACACAGAGATGGCCCGATTGTGGAATCGAACTCGGGTCTCCTAGCTGTGAGGCCTGTGCGCTAACCACTAGTGCAGGGCAACTTTCATTCATTCATTTTCTACTGCTTTTCCTCACGAGGGTTGCGGGGGTTGCTGGAGCCTATGCCAGCTGTCTTCGGGCCCTGGACTGGTGGCCAGCCAATCACAGGGCACATATAGACAAACAACCATTCACACTCACATTCATACCTATGGACAATTTGGAGTCGCTAATTAACCTAGCATGTTTTTGGAATGTGGGAGGAAACCGAAATACCCGGAGAAAACCCACACAGAGATGGCCCGATTGTGGAATCGAACTCGGGTCTCCTAGCTGTGAGGCCTGTGCGCTAACCACTAGTGCAAGGCAACTTTCATTCATTCATTTTCTACTGCTTTTCCTCACAAGGGTTGCGGGGGTTGCTGGAGCCTATCCCAGCTGTCTTCGGGCCCTGGACTGGTGGCCAGCCAATCACAGGGCACATATAGACAAACAACCATTCACACTCACATTCATACCTATGGACAATTTGGAGTCGCTAATTAACCTAGCATGTTTTTGGAATGTGGGAGGAAACCGGAGTACCCGGAAAAAACCCACGCATGCACGGGGAGAACATGCAAACTCCACACAGAGATGGCCGAGGGTGGGATTGAACTCGGGTCTCCTAGCTGTGAGGTCTGCGCTAAACACTCGACCACCGTGCATTATTTATTACCAAGCAAAATTTCATTCAAAGCCTTTCTTTGACTCATTATTTGACTCATTACCCCCCCCCCCCCCCCCCACTGGGTGTCTCTATTCCCAGACGGTGTGGGTATGAGAGTGACAAGAAGAAAAGCTCCGACTCAATTGGGGAAAAGTCGTAAAAAGTCAAAAACAGAAGCGCAATAACAAACTCATTCATTCATTTTCTACCGCTTATCCGCTCACCAGGGTCGCGGAGGGTGCTGGAGCCTATCCCAGCTGTCTTTGGGCGGAGAGGCGGGGTACACCCTGGACTGGTGGCCAGCCAATCACAGGGCACATATAGACAAACAACCGGAACCCGGAGTACCTGGAGAAAACCCACGCATGCACGGGGAGAATATGCAAACTCCACACAGAGATGGCCGACAGTGGAATTGAACTCGGGTCTCCGAGCTGCGAGACCTCCGCGCTAACCACTTGTCCACCGTGCAGCCCCAGTCAATTTTTTAATTCCATTATGGAGGCCATTATGAAATGTAAACAAATACACAAAAACATGGACGACAATTCTTTTGGATTCCGGTTCAACCCGACATCAACATAAATGCTTCAAAGACGCCGGGTCACGTGACCCCTCCCCACCTTGTAATCCAACAACAACGCAACAACATCAACAACCTCTCACCTGCGACTTTAACTCTCCATGTATCTCTGCTCCAGTGGCGCCGAGCTTATAAGCTGTGGACACGAACAGCATGCGATGGATTAAGTGTTTCTCACCTCCTCCCTCGCAGTTTGAAAAGAAAAAAAAAACAAAAAACACACACATACTGTACATACCACCGCGTTATTCTCACATTGCAACACCGCATCTCTGGAGAAGTGTCTGTTTGGAAAGATAAACAGCCAAACAAACATCCAGTGCGGCTTTTTCTCCTTCACCGAGTGCATTAGTGACCTTTTACGTCTCCCCGACGAGGAAACAGACTCCTAATAGGGCAAAGAGGCTGACAGTATTTTTAAGAAATAAAAGCATTCCTCCCATGCTAGGCATCGCTATCTCAAACTAATGTGGAAATGACGACGACGTAAGAAAAGCATCCATCATCTTTTTAGACCTTTTTTGCGTGCATTAGGCAGCGACGCTCACCTTCGGGTTCCATCACTTAGTCGCCCGTTCACAGTGGCGCAGTCCACTGATCAAGCATTAAAGGTACCATTACCATGACTCAAAAGGCTCGGTTTCAAAAGGCGTGGTAAAACCGCTCCATTTGTGATGTCACAGATGGGACTTCCTTATATGGTTCATAGTTAAGAAACACACTGTTAGTGGGCAGGCCCGGAGGGGGGCTGTGAGTGGAATAAATCAAAACAGACCGTTTGGGGCAGGAAGCACAAATCAAATAGATGAATAGGTGCAGATTCTGGAAGATCTAAAACTTTTTCTGTGCGGGTTATTGCGTGTAGCTGCTCTATAGGAGACCACGACTCAATACAAAGGTTGGAAAAATGAACATAATAGGTCAGCTTTAGATATATAATGCAAAATATCAACTTTCATTTTTCAGGACCTCGCTTCCATACAGTCATTGGCCGGTCTACAATGCAACCAACCAAAATAATCGGCCCCAGCACCGGTGATTGGCAGGTTTGATCACCCAGTCATTGGCCGCTCAAGTACCGGTTTTGCCTACCGTTTGGTTCTAAGGCTAAACTTTGAATCGAAATCAAATAGGTGCAGATTCTGGAAGATCTAAAACGTGCGGGTTATTGTGTGTAGCTGCTCTATAGGACACCACAACTCAGTACAAAGGTTTGAAAAATGAACATAATAAGTCCCCTTTAGATTTAGCCTACCGTTTGGTTCTAAGGCTAAACTTTGAATCGAAATCAAATAGGTGAATAGGTGCAGATTCTGGAAGTGCTAAAATGTTTTCTGTGCGGGTTATTGTGTGTAGCTGCTCTATAGGACACCACGACTCAATACAAAGGGTTGAAAAATGAACATAATAGGTCCGTTTTAGATATATAATGTAAAATATCAAAAAATATCAACTTTCATTTTTTTAGGACACCCCGGTTTTATTGGATTTATAATGACCTTGTTTCCATACAGTCATTGGCCGGTCTACAATTGGTTGTCCAAACCAAACCGGTTGTCCTGTCCAACAATCGGCTTCAGCACCGGCGATTGGCAGGTTTGATCATCCAGTCATTGGCCACTCAAGTACCAGTTTTGCCTACCGTTTGGTTCTAAGGCTAAACTTTAAATAAAATCGGTGAATAGGTGCAGATTCTGGAAGATCTAAAATGTTTTCTGTGCGGGTTATTGTGTGTAGCTGCTCTATAGGACACCACGACTCAATACAAAGGGTTGAAAAATGAACATAATAGGTCCGTTTTAGATATATAATGTAAAATATCAAAAAAATATCAACTTTAATTTTTTTTGGGACACCCCGATTTTATTGGATTTATCATGACCTTGTTTCCATACAGTCATTGGCCGGTCTACAATTGGTTGTCCAAACCAAACCGGTTGTCCTGTCCAACAATCGGTTGCAGCACCGGCGATTGGCAGGTTTGATCACCCAGTCATTGGCCGCTCAAGTACCAGCTTTGCCTACCGTTTGGTTCTAAGGCTAAACTTTAAATCAAATAGGTGAATAGGTGCAGATTCTGGAAGATCTAAAATGTTTTCTGTGCGGGTTATTGTGTGTAGCTGCTCTATAGGACACCACGACTCAATACAAAGGGTTGAAAAATGAACATAATAGGTCCGTTTTAGATATATAATGTAAAATATCAAAAAATATCAACTTTCAGTTTTTTAGGACACCCCGATTTTATTGGATTTATAATGACCTTGTTTCCATGCAGTCATTGGCCGGTCTACAATTGGTTGTCCAAACCAAACCGGTTGTCCTGTCTAACAATCGGCTGCAGCACCAGGTTTGATCACGCAGTCATTGGCCGCTCAAGTACCAGTTTTGCCTACCGTTTGGTTCTAAGGCTAAACTTTAAATAAAATCGGTGAATAGGTGCAGATTCTGGAAGATCTAAAATGTTTTCTGTGCGGGTTATTGTGTGTAGCTGCTCTATAGGACACCACGACTCAATACAAAGGGTTAAAAAATGAACATAATAGGTCCCCTACCGTTTGGTTCTAAGGCCAAACTTTGAATCGAAATCATAAGAAAAAATTGCCTATTAAAGTATTTGATGTTTTAAATAAATCAATGCAATTATAAATCAATGCAATTATATTAAATAGATGTACTTCTTGATGTCAAGGGTTGTTGAGTGCATGTGAAACTTGCAGATATGGAAGTTCTTTGCTGCCTTCATCTGTGAGATGACCCCACCGGTTAGAGCTGTGGGAGGTAAGTCGAGCTCGTGCTAACTAACTCAGACTGCAGACAATATTTCTCACATCTCAGTACATTCGATTCCAAGGATTTTATCATGCTGAAGACCGACGTGATGAACTGTTAAGAAAGAAAGTGTCTCGATCTAAATAAAATGTTCTTATCAGCCTGCATGCAAACGTGTAAGAATCGTCCAAATTTAGCTAGCGTGCTCCCGCTGCTTCCCGATGGTGATCGTCATCCCGCCTTGTGTCACCTGCTCGGGGCAGGGGAGGGATCCACGGGGGGTATGGAGGAGGGCTCCACTGGTGGTTCCACATGGACGTCAATGATGAACACACATTTGTCTGGATAAAGATGCCGATAGATGAATCATCACAAAAAATATAGCATGTTCTCCAGACCTGCTGACTAAAAACCCAGACAAGGGACTCCAAAATTTATTTTTTGGCGTCTTCTATCAGCGCAACATCACAAAAAAGATGACTTAAGTTCATAAAAAACAATGGCCAAAATATATGAGTGATAACAGTCATGATGATTGGACACCACATGTTTTTTTTTCGATATCAATACATAATTTACTCAAGGTTTTATTCCCATGGAGTAAGGGATCAAGGGATTGAAGGCTCTACCCATGCTAATTAACGCGAGTGATGGCAGTGGACACGAAAGGTAACGATTGTTATTGTATTTACAAAACTCCTGTACTTCATTAATATCATCATATCATAGCAGACAAGGGACTCCAAACTTAATTTTTGGCGTCTTCTATCACCGCTACATCATAAAAAAGATGACTTAAAACAATGGCCAAAATATATGTGAGTGATAACGGTCATGATGATTGGACACCACATGTTTTGGAGTGTTCCGTCACCTCCACATCATAAAAAAGATGACTTAAGTTCATGGAAAAACAATAACAAATAAAACCTTGCACTCACCAAAATATATGTGAGTGATAACGGTCATGATGATTGGACACCACATGTTTTTTTTTCGATATCAATACATAATTTACTCAAGGTTTTATTCCCTTGGAGTAGTTTGGCCTCATTTTTATATAGCCTAGCTTCTTGCTTTGCAGAACAGAAGGGATTCAAAGCTGCACCCATGCTAATTAACGCGAGTGATGGCAGTGGACACGAAAGGTAACGATTGTTATTGTATTTACAAAGCTCCTGTACTTCATTAATATCATCATATCATAGCAGACAAGGGACTCCAAACTTAATTTTTGGCGTCTTCTATCACCGCCACATCATAAAAAAGATTACTTAAGTTCAGGAAAAACAATGGCCAAAATATATGTGAGTGATAACGGTCATGATGATTGGACACCACATGTTTTGGAGTGTTCTGTCACCGCTACATCATAAAAAAGATGACTTAAGTTCAGGAAAAACAATGGCCAAAATATATGTGAGTGATAACAGTCATGATGATTGGACACCACATGTTTTTTTTGGATATTAATACATAATTTACTCAAGGTTTTATTCCCTTGGAGGAGTTTGGCCTCCTTTTTTATATAGCCTAGCTTCTTGCTTTGCAGAACAGAAGGGATTCAAGGCCAAAATATATGTGAGTGATAACGGTCATGATGATTGGACACCACATGTTTTGGAGTGTTCCGTCACCTCCACATCATAAAAAAGATGACTTAAGTTCATGAAAAACAATAACAAATAAAACCTTGCACTCACAAAAATATATGCGAGTGATAACGGTCATGATGATTTGACACCACATGTTTTGGAGTGTTCTGTCACCGCCACATCATAAAAAAGATGACTTAAGTTCATGAAAAATAATAATAAAACCTTGCACTCACCAAAATATATGTGAGTGATAACAGTCATGATGATTGGACACCACATGTTTTTTTTTTTTCGATATCAATACATAATTTACTCAAGTTTTTATTCAGACAAGTGAGTATATTATGGGCTGTTTGCCTTCCAGCTTTAGTGACAACATAATGACCAGCTTTTCGTTGTCATGTAGTGTGTTATTACTATTATGACTAATATTTCTTTATTTTATTTTATTATTTTTTTATTTTATTATTTTCATTATTATTCATTCATGAACTTTTGAACACAAAATTTAATAAATTTGTCAAATTGAAGAATTAGATATGACAATACGCTACATAAAACCATCCCAAATAACATCTAATTATAGTAACCGTTAACGAAATAGGATGTAGTGATGGAGTTCAACTGACTGGGGTTCCTAGTACAGGGTCGTAGGTTTTATCGGAACCATATATGTGGCCTCAAGTAACAACACACACACACACACACACAATAACAATTAGCCGGGGGTGAAAGTTGTAAAGTGAATGCATTAACCTGCTGACAGGCTGGGAACGGGAACAGGAAGCGATGAGCGACGAGCGAGGTGAAGCGGAGCAAAGACCGAAGAGGAAACAAAACATCAATAAAAAAAAAAAAAAAGAGCCAACATGAGCTTCCTGCGCTGATCCTCATCTCCTCATCTAACCACAAATCGTTAGGAGGAGCACGCTTTGAGGAGTCTTTGTCGTTAAATGCGCACACATCAGGAGGAGGAGGAGGAGGAGGAGGAGGAAGTGGCTCCATGGAGACGTTCAGTCAGCCATCTGCCAAATTAGGCCAGGAGCCCACAAACGCAACTTCGCTCTTTTATTCCATTTTCAATTACTCGGCTGCAGGCGTAAAAACGTGCCCGAAAAAACACACATTAATTTTTACACAAGCACTCAAAGTGACATATATAATGTTATGATTTATTAATACGCATTGTCACTTTTAATGCTTAATCCATAATGGATCACTTCCCATGCAAATCCCCAATGGGGACCACATGACTGATCATGTATGTGCGTAGCAACATGCTCCGTTCATTCCAACAAACACACCCAAGTGGTGCCAGGAGAGGCGCCGGAGCGAGAGTGGCTTCTGGCGCCAACGACGCCCCACGTTCCCTTTTTCCCCAAAATGTCAAAGGTTAGCGCAGCGCGGTGGGCGCGAGGTGATGAACGCGCCCGGCTGAAAATGTCACAGTGTCACGTTGTTGCCATGACAACCCGGGGAAAAAAGTTTGGCAAAGACTGGAGCTCGGCCACAGGCCGGAAAAGGCCAGATAATTTGCTGAAGCTAAATTGAGACTGAAAGTTGCGCCGCAAAGAAGAAGAAGATGGACGCTATCGAACAAACCGAGCCGCACTCGGAACTTTTGTTGTACTTTTTTTACACGTTTTAACAACATCTCAGCGGGTGCCACATTCGAGATTTACAGATGGAATTTAAACAGCTTAGACGGGATTTGGGTAAGCCCTACTTGGAACACGATGTTTTGTGTGTCTGTAGCTTTAATGCTAATGACCTGCGTTGCACTTCTAGTTCTTCTGCCAAATCCACTTCCCACCTTGGGCTCAATCCAAGGTCCGCTACATTTGCACAGCCGTGCGTCACACCACGGGTGTCCAAAGTGCGGCCCATTTGCTGCTTGGGGCTGACTTATTTATGTATATTGGCCCACAGCAGAAGAAAACAAAACAAAAATCCATCAGGAGTGATTCTACAAGAAAGTCAAAATAGTCGGTGAAAAAGTTGTCACGTAAACAGAAAAGCCAGTAATTTTTTGACAATACTGTCATAATATTAAAAATATTTTAGTAGCATAAAGTTGAAATATTAAAGAAAATAATTCATGAAAAATAAAAGAAAAAAAGTCAAATTTGGTTTCAATTAAGTTAAAATATTATGAGCATAATAATAATAATAATAATAATAATAATAATAACAATAACAATAATAAAAAATAACAATAATAAAGTCAAAATAGTCGGTGAAAAAGTTGTCACATAAACAGAAAAGCCAGTAATTTTATGACAATACTCTCATAATATTAAAATATTTTAGTAGCATAAAGTTGAAATATTAAAGAAAAAAATTTATGAAAAATAAAAGAAAAAAGTCAAATTTGGTTTCAATTAAGTCAAAATATTATGGGCATAATAATAATAATAATAAATTATAATCATAACAATAACAACAATAATAACAACAATAATAATAATAAACTAATAATTATTATTATTATTACAAATTTGAATAAAGTCAGAATTATGAGATGAAAAATTTGAAGTTGAAATAGTTGGGCTAAAACTGCTGCAATTTTCAAAGAATAAAGTCAAAATATGGAAAGAAAAATTTCAATCAGTCCGAATTTTACAAGAATAAACTTAAAACTAAAATACTAAAAAGTATTTTAGTAGCATAAAGATTAAGAAATGTTTTGAATATTATGAGAAAAACAAAACAAAATAAATTTTTTATTTTTCTTAATGTAACGTTTGTCAAAGTATGATAGGAATAAAATCATGATATTCCTAAAAGACAATGTACGAAGAAGAAAATGAATATATGGTCACTGGCGTCCTCATTTAGAGGACATGATAAGAGTCCAATGCAGCGTTAGGAACTGCCGCCATCGTTGTGGGACAGAAGACTCAAATGAGAACAAACACTCAAAAGCTCCGCCATCCCAGCTCCTAATACGAGTTAAGGCGCCCGCATAAATCCCCCAAAGTATTCGTCCGCACGTATCGCACACACTCGTACTTTCCGACTTGCGCAACACAATCACCTCCCGCTACACCAAAGGTCAAGTGTCGACTTTGACAAAGGCCAAAGTCACTTTTCACTGGCTGCCTCCAATTTCCCTTCCTGTCTTTCCCATCACAGTGATCCGTCTCTCCACCTGAAAAGTCTGATACTTTCTTTCCAACTTTCACTCTGGGAGCTAGCTTGGAGTTTTTACTGAACAATAACCAAAGATTTTATCATTCATTTATGTCAGATTCACAACAAATTCAAGCCGCGGTAATCAAAATGAAAATAAAAATACACAAATCTGAGGACTATTTTGTCGAGAATTTCTTGGCACAAAAATACATACATGTAAGTATTGTTTTTTGTTGAGAATGCTTTGAAATTTGTATAAATGTGGCAAAAACTTTAAGACTATGCAGCCGAAACGGAAGTATAATTGTCTTAAAGATGCTTTGAAAGGGTAAATCTTGGATAAGAAAAAAGAAAAAGTCTTATAGAATTTTGTAGGATTTTGCACAAAAGTTAATGCTCTACGATTAGTCAGAAAGAGGCAAAAACTTTAAGACTAAGTAGCCGAAACGGAAGTATATTTGTCTTTTAAGATGTTCTGAAAGGGTTAATCTTGGATAAGACAAAATAAAAAGTCTTATAGAATTTTGTAGGATTTTGCACGAAAGATAATGCTGTCAAATTAGTCAGAAAGTGGCAAAAACCTTCAGACCATGCAGCCTAAATGAAAGTATAATTGTCTTAAAGATGCTTTAAAAGGGTAAATCTTGGATAGGAGAAAAGAAAAAGTCTTATAGAATTTTGTAGGATTTTGCACCAAAGTTAATGCTGTAAAATTTGTCAGAAAGTGGCAAAAACTTTCAGACCATGTGGCTTAAACAGAAGTATATTTGTCTTAAAGCTGCTTTGAAAGGGTAAATCTTGGATAGGAGAAAAGAAAAAGTCTTATAGAATTTTGTCAGATTTTTCACAAAAGTTAATGCTCTAAAATTAGTCAGAAAATGGCAAAAACTTTCAGACCATGACGCCTAAACAGAAGTATATTTGTCTTTTGAGATGTTTTGAATGGGTAAATCTTGGATAAGGGAAAAGAAAAAGTCTTATACAATTTTGTCAGATTTTTCACAAAAGTTAATGCTGTAAAATTAGTCAGAAAATGGCAAAAACTTTCAGACCATGTGGCTTAAACGGAAGTATATTTGTCTTAAAGATGCTTGGAAAGGGTAAATCTTAGATAGGAGAAATGAAAAAGTCTTGTACAATTTTGTAGGATTTTGCACAAAAGTTAAATGATCTAAAATTTGTCAGAAATAGGCAAAAACTTTCGGACCATGCGGCTTAAATTGAAGTTTATTTGTCTTAAAGCTGCTTTGAAAGGGTAAATCTTGGATAAGAGAAAATAAAAAGTCTTATAAAATTTTGTAGGATTTTGTACAAAAGTTAATGCTCTAAAATTTGTCAGAAAGTGGCAAAAACTTTCAGACCATGCGGCTTAAATGGAAGTATATTTGTCTTAAAGATTTTTTGAAAGGGTAAATCTTAGATGGGAGAAATTATAAGTCTTATAGAATTTTGTAAGATTTTTCCACAAAAGTTAATGCCCTAAAATTAGTCAGAAAGTGTCAAAAATCAGTTAGCATTTATCGGAAGTGTGCTTTTAAAGTGTGAAACTTGTATAAAACCAAACAAAAAGTCATGTTGAGGATTTTGTAGGATTTTTGCATAAAAGTTAATGCTCTAAAATGAGTGTGAAAACGACAACAATGATGAAAATGACTAAAAAAAAAATACCAAATTGGCCTCCCCCCTTTGACTGGGTAACATTTTTAGAAAAACACAAGGTGGAACTCCTCTAACTCCTGAACTGCTGCACACAAAAGAGACGCCAATTTATCAAAACATGCACCCCTGCTGTGTTTGCCTGTGTTGTTATTTATCTGACAAATACGCCAAATTATGGCGCTATTTCATCCCATAATGTCAGACCGACTTGAAATTTCGACCACCGCTAAAATCGATCTAAAAAAAAAAAAAAAAAAAAACACTGCAATATTTTTAAGGAAACTTTAAGGATGTTTGATGCCCAAACCCAATCCTGCATCCACCAAACCGAATCCCCACAACGCCGTAGCTGTTTTGTCCGTAAATGTTACGGCTCGGGCATCTGGTTTAGGACACTCCCCTGGAGATGTGTTCAGGACACGTCTGACCCATACGAGCCTCGGGGAAGACCCGGGACACGTTGGAGAGACTATAATGCCTCGGGATCTGCCGGGAGGGGCTCGCCCTTGCGAGACGACCTTGAATAGGCGAAAGATGATTGTTTTTTTGGAAGTTTGTGATGTGTTATGTTTTACTATTTGATATGTTGTGTTGTAAATGAACATGTTTAATTATCAGTGTGTGGGCGCGCTATAATTACAAGCGCGGTTCATTACGGGGGGGGTGTCATCCAGGTGGTTTAAAAAAAAAAAAAAAAAAAAAATCCGCTGTGCACAGATGCGGCGCTCGGTGTCATTTCCACATTTCCACTCTATAAACAGCGGCGGCCACACGAGATGAAAACAGGTGTTGGCATTAGAAGTCTCCAGGGGACGAATGTCCACCGTACCTGCACCTTCACCCCCCCCCCCCTTTTTTTTTTTTTTTGCCTTTTTACCAGCCGGGCCTCATGTCCGGGCCATTGGATTTATTTAAAAAAAAAAAAAAAAAAAAAATTCTTCCCATCCGTCTGTCTCTCCCGAGCTGTTAGTGTGGCGGCGCCACGGGGGAACAGCGAGACGGAGAGTGAGCCTTCCAGAGCAAATTATGTACATTTAAATGAAGCGTTTCCTTGAGTCTGCTCGGCTCAGCGCTGAGAAAAGAGTTCAGACGGAACGGAGCTGGAACAGGAGGTTAAGAGGCTGACTCTGTGTGTGTGTGGAATACTCTGAGTAGGAGTGTAAAACTTAAGTGGACCCCAGGCCCTCGCTTACCCTTAATAGCTGACTGTCCACCTCCTCCTGCTGCATTAGAGCTGCGGTTGCAGGGCGTAAGGGGGGTTGGAGGGGGGGGTTGGAACTGGTTTTTATTTTTATTTATTCCATTTTTTTGTCCGAAAATGTGCCGACGACAACCAGGCGAGTGCTTCAAAGCAGCTTTCGGATCGGGAAAAAGCGTTTTTGTGCCATTTTGAGTGGTTGGCTCCCAAACCTGAAGGTTGAGGGTTCGATCCTCCGTCCTGCCGTGATCATGTTGAAGTTTCCGAGTGTGAGTGTGAGTTTTTTTTAACATTTGTGCTGTTTTTTAGAATATGCCACAGGCCAATAAAGAATGAGCTGCGTGCCGCAAATGGCCCCCGGGCCGCATCTTGGTCACCACTGGTTGACAGTTCAGAATTAGTAGAAAAACTGAAAAAAAAAAAACTGTCAATTTTCATTCTTTAATTTTCCCAGCTGTACACCCACATTTAGACAAACTTATAGTGTGTCAGAGCTTTTCTTCCCATCACTCACAAAACACCTTATATTCATTCATTTTCTACTGCTTATCCTCACAAGGGTCGTGGTGGGGTGCTGGAGCCTATCCCAGCTGTACACCCACATTTAGAGAAACT
Source organism: Doryrhamphus excisus (assembly GCF_030265055.1). Taxonomy (NCBI): domain Eukaryota; kingdom Metazoa; phylum Chordata; class Actinopteri; order Syngnathiformes; family Syngnathidae; genus Doryrhamphus; species Doryrhamphus excisus. The sequence continues at coordinate 15,577,693 of NC_080480.1, read as the reverse complement.
AAAAGTGTGTCAGAGCTTTTCTTCCCATCACTCACAAAACACCTTATATTCATTCATTTTCTACTGCTTATCCTCACGAGGGTCGTGGTTGGGGTGCTGGAGCCTATCCCAGCTGTACACCCTGGACTGGTGGCCAGCCAATCACAGGGCACATTTATAGACAAACTTATAGTGTGTCAGAGCTTTTCTTACCATCACTCACAAAACACCTTATATTCATTCATTTTCTACTGCTTATCCTCACAAGAGTCACGGGGGGTGCTGGAGCCTATCCCAGCTGTACACCCTGGACTGGTGGCTAGCCAATCACAGAGCACATTTATAGACAAACTTGTAGTGTGTCAGAGCTTTTCTTCCCATCACTCACAAAACACCTTATATTCATTCATTTTCTACTGCTTATCCTCACGTGGGTCGTGGTTGGGTGCTGGAGCCTATCCCAGCTGTCTTCAGGCAAGACTGGTGGCCAGCCAATCACAGGGCACATATAGACAAACAACCATTCACACTCACATTCATACCTATGGACAATTTGGAGTCGCTAATTAACCTAGCATGTTTTTGGAATATGGAAACCCGATGATAGGGAAGAACATGCAAACTCCACACAGAGATGGCCGAGTGTGGAATCGAACTTGTGTTTCCTAGATGTGTGGCCTGCGCACTAACCACTTGTCCACCGTGCAGCCCCGTCGGTCAAATTTTTAAATCAACACAAATATCGTAGCTCAATCACATTAAATCATCATCGACAAATGTTATGTCATACACACTTTACCTCTAATAGTATAACAGACTGTAATATTTCGAGAGTATTGTTTTAAAAAAATATATTTTTCTACTATTTTCATCCCGAAACTGCATGGTCTACAACCAGGCGGCTTTCTGCCCAACTAGCGGAGAGAAGCAGCTGGAAGAAGTTCCAACGCACACCTGTGGCTCGGCGTTGAGGCAACACACAATGCATCATGGGGCTTCTTTTTTGTTTGCCGCCCTGTTACATTATTTACCTCCAGGGCTTCAGCTTAGGTGTTCCGATGCCATTTATCATCCGGGGAGAAATCTGGTTGAAAACCTGATGAATAAGTAAAGATAGTTCCTGCTGCCCGCCTGACACACACACACTTCCTGTGCTGTTCACGGGCAAAAAGCGGTGAGAGATGGGATCGCCGACTGGACCGCGCAGACATCAAAACAGTCGTTGTTGAAACCAGGAGAAACTCTGCTTTTGGTGCCCCAAGTTATGGTCACAGGAAGTTATGAAATGATGCTAGAAAATCATATTGAAATATTTCTATGCCTGCACGATACAAAAAAAAAAAGATGTTGCTGTAGCTACATAAAATACAAATCAAATTAAATTAAATAATTTTAAAAATGCCATTAAATAACTAAAATTAATACAATTAAATTACATTAAAATGTTAAAAAGAATTAAGATCACATTTCCCATTTTATGTAAATTTTAACAATCAATATTAAAAATTAAACCATATAAAATGAGAGTATTTAATTTGATTTATAATATTAATTATTCATACTATAATAAAAATTACATACAATGAACATTTTGGCACAAAAATCTCATTCAATGTTTATATTTAACATATTAATTAAATGTTATTACATGGGAAAATATTACATTTCCAATATATGTTTTCATTTGATAAATTAATAAATAAAATTGTATTTTATTTAAGTGCCATTAAGTAACTGAAATTAATATAATTAAATTAAATTAAAATGTTGAACAGAATTAAGATCACATTTCCCATTTTACTTAAATTATAAATAATCAATATTAAAAATTTAACTAAAAAAATAATCTAAAATGAGTTATAATATTGATTATTCATACTGTAATAAAAATGACATACAATGAACATTTTGGCACAAAAATCTCATTCAATGTTTATATTTAACATTAAATGTTATTACATAAAAATATAACATATAAATAAAAAAATAAAAATATAAAAATATTACATTTCCAATATATTTTTTAATTTGATAAATTATTTTAAAAAATTAGAAGTTAAGGGCAAAAAAAATTGTGAGAACTGCGTAAAAAACATACAGGTTAATAAAAATAAATCAATTTGTGACATTTGGACGGTGGTTTCTTTTTCTGTTGTCATGCACATTACCACCACCTGGTGGACAAAAGTGGCACAATATCGGCTTTAATAAGCTGTTAACTTTATTGATCTTGCCTCTATATATATTTCTTACTATTATAGTTGAAATATTAGTACATGCGGCTTGCTCACGGTGCTGGAAAGAAGTATAAATAATATATTGAGCGCAATTCTTTTTGACAATTTCCTCCTATAACGATGCAAGGACGCAAAGTAAACTGGCCAAGTGTTTGAAGTATCCCCATAAAGACCGTAAGCAACTTTTTGGCGCACTAACACCAACAAGCTTCTAAGCCGCCGCCCGCCGCCGCCGTACCCCCCCCGGATGAAATATTTGCTGCGTCCGGCAGGAGACAAATCTATGCTGGGCTTTCATGAAAATAGTGTCTATGCGGCAATATCTGGTGTAGGCTGAGACCCGAGTCTCCCAGGGACCAATTGAGCGAGCGCTCTTCCATCCCTGGGCTTTGTGTGCTAATTACAAGGGTCAGAAGACTGATGGCTTAACAGGGGTAGGGTTAGACCATCAGGTTATGACTGTCCGCATATACCCCCCCACACCCAAACCCCCCCACATTCTGCGTCTGACGAGGAAAATCAAAACGGCGAGCTCCCGTGAGGGGTGGGTGGGATCTAAGGTAGCCCCCGGCCACAGCAACGTGGAGGTCATATGAAGGGTGCCCTCTTCTTCTATATGTCCACTCATGAGTTCAAGCCCAGAAAAAGACGCCAGATGTGCGAAGACGTCACGTGTGTCAGCCCCGCCCCCCTTCATGTGACGGCTCAATTAAAGCCCCGCTCATTGATTGTGACATTCCGCAGCCAGGGAGCTTCTCCTCTCCTAAGGAAGTGACAACATTCCAAACGTGGAAGCAGTGTGATGTGGCGCTGCCTTAATCCTCTTGGGTGTGGACTCCGCCACGATGACATCACCGATGGATGTTGCACACCTTGCACTTCTCCTTCCTTCTTTCCTTTGGGAGTGTTATGTAGAACGTCCTTAATCCTCTTGGGTGTGGAACCTTCCTTTCCTCCATGATGACATCACCGGTGGATGTTAGACACCTTGCACTCCTTCCTTCGTTCCTCATTGACTTTCTAAGGCTGCGTGATCTAGCCCTGCCTTAATCCTCTTGGGTGTGGAACCTTCCTTTCCTCCATGATGACATCACCGGTGATGTTAGACACCGCGCACTCCTTCTTCCTTCCTCATTTCCTTTCTAAGTATGCGTTATCTAACAGTGCCTTAATCATCTTGGGTGTGGAACCTTGCTTTCCTCCATTATCAACATCACCGGTGGATGTTAGACACCTCGCACTCCTTCCTTCCTTCCTAATTTTCTGTTTAAGGCCGCGCTATTTAACAGTGCCTTAATCATCTTGGGTGTGGAACCTTGCTTTCCTCCATCATCAGCATCACCAGTGGATGTTAGACACCTCAGACTCATCCTTCCTTCCTCATTTCCTTTCTAAGGCCGCGTTATCTAGCACTGCCTTAATCCTCTTGGGTGTGGAACCTTCCTTTCCTCCATGATGACATCACCGGTGATGTTAGACACCGCACACTCCTTCCTTCCTCATTTCCTTTCTAAGTATGCGTTATCTAACAGTGCCTTAATCATCTTGGGTGTGGAACCTTGCTTTCCTCCATTATCAACATCACCGGTGGATGTTAGACACCTCGCACTCCTTCCTTCCTTCCTCATTTTCTGTTTAAGGCCGCGCTATTTAACAGTGCCTTAATCATCTTGGGTGTGGAACCTTGCTTTCCTCCATCATCAGCATCACCAGTGGATGTTAGACACCTCAGACTCATCCTTCCTTCCTCATTTCCTTTCTAAGGCCGCGTTATCTAGCACTGCCTTAATCCTCTTGGGTGTGGAACCTTCCTTTCCTTTATTATCAACACAACCGGTGGATGTTAGACACCTCACACTCCTCCTTGCGTCCTCATTTCCTTTCTAAGGCCGCGTTATCTAGCACTGCCTTAATCCTCTTGGGTGTGGAACCTTCCTTTCCTCTATGATGACATCACCGGTGGATGTTAGACACCTCACACTCCTCCTTGCGTCCTCATTTCCTTTCTAAGGCCATGTTGTCTAGCACTGCCTTAATCATCTTGGGTGTGGACTCCACCATGACAATATTGCTGGTGGATGTTACACACATTGCACTCCTCTTTCCTTCGGCAGTGTTATGTAGACCTTCCTTAATCATCTTGGGTGTGGAACCTTCCTTTCCTCCACGATGACATCACCGGTGGATGTTAGACACCTTACACTCCTCCTTCCTTCCTCATTTCCTATCTAAGGCCGCGTTATCTAGCAGTGCCTTAATCACCTTGGGTATGGAACCTTCCATTCCTCCATCATCAACATCACCGGTGGATGTTAGACACCTTGCACTCCTCCTTCCTTCCTCATTTCCTGTCTAAGGCCACGTTATCTAGCACGGCCTTGATCCTCTTGGCTGGGGAATCTTCCTTTTTTCCCCCCCTTTCTTTCCGACGCTTGTAAAAGTCTGTACGAGATGAACTCGGCCATATCTTGGTGGTATGTTTGGGTTCCTTATGTTACAAAACGGCTCGGTTTCTACTTCACAATGTCACAGTACATGTTGGAACTTATGCCTAGAATGAACCACAGCTCACCCAGTGACAGCAGCACTCATGCAGCCCCAGACAATGCAAAAAAAATGCTTCCTTTTGGGAGACACTGTGCCCAAACCAGCTTAATTGGCCTGGTGCATGCCCATATTAGGCTGCACTAAATAAAACTAAATAAATAAATAAAATAAAATTAAATGATTTGTTACGTAATCTAACCTTCTTGTGACTTCCTTGTGAGAAAAACGACAACTTTTTTTTTTTTCATGCAGAACAAAAAATAAAAAAATCCATCAGAGAAATACATGTGGGTCAGCAAAAACAAAGAACACTCATCATCCCGCACCAATTATGCTGTGAAATTTCCTTTGCCGAGATATGCAAATTGTTCCGCCAGGATACCCGTGGAACATTTAAACCCCCTCCACCCCCCCCACACATATATATCTATACACTGTCAATGTATATCCACTCATGCGTGACGTATAAAGAGGACGTATTAAAGCTTTAATGTGCAGCGCGACCTCTCCCACCCGATGAGTAACCCAATTATTCCTCAAATGAGACGTCGGAGAGTCTTTGGTTTGTCTCATTTCTTACAAATCAGACAGCAAATTATGCAAAGTGGGAATGTCTACGAGGAGGGAAATGTAGGAAATTTGTAGCAGGTGATTTTAATGGACAGTATCATTACCTATTTTGATATTATGATGCGATATCATACCATCATGATGTATCTTCATAGTGGTTGTGTATTGTTGACTAAACACTAAGAACACTTTTATAACAGTTGGTGTATTTTTTATTCATATGTGTTATGTTTAGTGGTGGGCCGCACAGTGGACGAGTGGATGGCATGTAGGCCACACAGTCATAAGGTCGGGAAGACCTGGGTTCGATACAATAATGGCGTTATATAGGCATATTGAGACTCAAAACATTCATTCATTTTTGACCGCTTATCCTCACGAGGGTCCTCGTGGGGGTGCTGGAGCCTATCCCAGCTGTCTTCGGGCAAGAGGCTGGGGTACACCCTGGACTGGTGGCGGACAGCCAATCACAGGGCACATATAGACAAACAACCATTCACACTCACATTCATACCTATGGACAATTTGGAGTCGCTAATTAACCTAGCATGTTTTTGGAATGTGGGAAAAAAATGGAGTACTTGGAAAAAAAACTCACGCATGCACGGGGAGAACATGCAAACTCCACACAGAGATGGCCAAGGGTGGGGAAAGACAAAATAAGAAGCCAAAAAGTTACCACTTCCACAAAAAATAGGAGGAGAACTCATTCATTCATTCATTTATTCATTTTCTACCGCTTATCCTCACGAGAGTCGCAGGGGATGCTGGAGCCTATCCCAGCTGTCTTCAGGCAAGAGGCTGGGGTACACCCTGGACTGGTGGCCAGCCAATCACAGGGCACATATAGACAAACAACCATTCACACTCACATTCATACCTATGGACAATTTGGAGTCGCTAATTAACCTAGCATGTTTTTGGAATGTGGGAGGAAACCGGAGTACCCGGAGAAAACCCACGCATGCACGGACATTGTTCTCAGGTCTCCCAGCTGTGAGGCCTGCGCACTAACCACTCATACACTGTGCAGTGCGATGTAGTGTCAAAAATATGTTTATGACCTCCTAAATATGGCTTTTAACACTATTAGAGCCCTCTAGACATGAAATAGCACCCCTATAGTCACCTTTAGACTTTCATTCATTCATTTTCATTCATTTTCATTCATTTTCATTCATTTTCATTCATTCATGTCGGGGGGAGGGGGGGGGGGTGCCGGAGCCAAAAACACATGACATGTTTTGCTAGTTTTGCTAGTCGCCAATTAACCTAGCATGTTTTTGGAATGTGGGAGGAAACCGGAATCCCTGGAGAAAACCCTCTCATGCACGGGGAGAACATGCAAACTCCACACAGAAATGCCCGAGGGTGGAATCGAACATGGCATGTTTTGCTAGTCGCTAATTAACCTAGCATGTTTTTGGAATGTGGGAAAAAAAATGGAGCACTCAGGAAAAAAAAACACGCATACACGGGGAGAACATGCAAACTGAGGGTGGAATTGAACTCGGGTCTCCTAGCTGTGAGGTCTTCGCGCTAACCACTCGACCACCGTGCAGCCCGGACTCGTTTATTATTTCATTCATCATTTTTATCCTATCATATCATAAAACAGTATGAAAACAAACCAATTGGCGTTCAACGTTTGAGGTGGTATGAAAAGTGACAAGGTTAGTAAATTCTCACGTCGAGAGCCCGGGAACAACATTTGTCACGCTAATCAATGATGTCGTCATGGCGGGGCGTACTTACTTTCAATCACTGTCATCTCACTGACTGCTTAATAGCATCAGTTATGTATTTTAATATTGAAATACAGCAGCTCTCTATGTATATATATATACATAGTATATGTCTATATATGTAAAGTATATATAGATATAACAGTTGCTTGAAGGCGGCACTCATGTCCCTTCATCGGCAAACACATCCGCAGAGCATCCTCCTCCTCATTGTTGTCACGGCGACCGAACATGTGCATTCTCCAACCTCACCCCCGCCTCAGCCCGATGGATGCGACACTCTAGGTAACCTTCGCCCACCTGGCCTTTGCAGGTCTGGGCACGGCGCTGCCAGCCTGTTGTGACAGCGCCGCCGCCACGGGAGCACCTATTTCGCCGCAAACTTTGATCTCCACCGACTCCCTCGGCGATCAGACGTAGACCTCCTCGACCTGAAGTGTCTGGAGTTAGCGGGGGGGGGGGGGGGGGGTGAGGTGACGGGGAACCGAAAGGTCTTCTGACCATACGTCTTGTTGAGATTGAAGAGTTCTACACCTGCTGCAAGCTTTTTCCTGGATCTGGTAACGATGCTATATATATATATATATATATATCACTTGTGGTACCGCTTTGCTCCTCACGGGGCAGTAATGAGCAACACCAACGTTATTGCACTAAAATACAGTTTTAACAATACGTATTCATTTTTTTTCCTAATTTCCTCATCAAAAATAAAAATAAATTTGTAATTTTATGAGAATACAGTCAGAATGCTATAAAATAAAGTAAATTTTATAAAATAAAGTAGTATTTTTAAGATAATAAAGTTGTCATTTTATAAGTCGGAATTTTACGATAATAGAAAAGAATATTTATTCATTTTTTTCCCCTAATTTTATCATCAAAAATGTTGAATGACAGTAAAATTGTGACACGGGTACTATTTTCTCAAGTGCAACCTTGTCACTTTACAAAAATAAGTTTGTAATTTTATGAAAATACAGTCAGAATATTATAAAGTAGTATTTTTAAGATAAAGTTGCAATTTTATAAGTCGGAATTTTACAATAATGGAAAAAATGTTATGGTTTTGTTTTCAGGTATTTTCTAAAATTTTGCCTAAAATTAAACAAATATACAAACAACCATTCACACTCACATTCATGCAGTTTTAACAACTTTGCGCTATTATTAAATAATCTATTTATTTATATGATTATCACCTTTGCTTTTTTTCCATTCCCTTTTCATTTTAAAAATATTTATACTTCATATTTACTGCTTTAATCTGTATTATAAAGTTAAATTCTTAATTATGTTTCTTACACATTTCAAGTCTCATATTACTCTCAATATTACTCATTTATTCTTGCAAAATTTTTACTTTTTCATGTTAGAATACAACTTTTTGTCTTATTTATATTTTATTCTCTAAAATTTAAAATATTTTTTTTCATTTATGGTGTTTTTGTTTGATTTTTTTTTTTTTTTTTTTGGTTAAATTACATTTTTAGAATGTTCTAATCCAAAAAAAGCATGTTGGACACCCTGATTTAAAGTAACAGTCACCACATGACTGCAAATGACAATTTGTTGCGCCCCCTATGGGTTGTAGTGAAAATTGGAAGACATGCTAGCGTGCGTATCGTCATGTGCCCCGCTTTTAGCCTTTATTTTATTTTAATTTTAATCTTTTACTCAACTCTATTTTTCTTTGAGTATATTGAAAAAACGCTATAGAAATAAAATGTATTATTATTATTATTATTATTGGACAAATGGTCACTGACTTATAGACAATTAGATGCTAGGTCCCGCCCTGTTTTGATTGATGGCAGCCATGTTTTTCAACCAATCTTGCTCAAATTTAACACACACGTGCTTCTCAGTCCCCTAAAAAAAGTGTACCAAACTTCGCAATGATTAACCTAAAAAGTTATACAGGATGTAATAACAGTGCTGTACAGTAACTGGCGCCCCCTGCTGGTCTGGAGTATAACGTGATATACTGTTGGACTGTAAATCAAACAAAAATCTACGATAACAATGACTCTATATTTCTTTTCTTTACGAGTCCAGTGCCAAGGTTTATGGTACACACACACACACACACACGCGCGCACACGCAATCAAACTTGAGTGTTATTGCAGGCCTCCCATCCTCCACAGGCAGATAATTACAATGTTAGTGATGGGGTGAGGATGAGGGTGGAGAGTGGGACAGATCCAGGAAGAGACGGAGGAAAGGAGGGAGGGAGGGTGAGCATCACAATGATTCATCACACAAACACACACACACACACAGGGCATCATGCCCACTCATCCACCCCGCCAACCCCCCCCCACACACACACCGCTGGTACTTTGGCAGCTCGCCCGAGAGTGACAAGGTGACACCGGCTCTTTTTCCCCCCCACCCCATCCCCCGTCGACGTCCACGTACTGCATGCAGCTCGACGGCACTCCAATCAAAAAAAAAACGCTACGAACCGCCGACTGGCAGGAGGATGGGCAAACAAGCGGCGCCATCGCACATAAATCATTGGCTGGCGGACAGGCAGCTGACAAATGTTGATTGCTTTCCACTTTCCCCTCAAACAGCTCGTTTCATTGTCGGCGTTAGCGCCGTAAACAAAGAGTGGCGTCCGCGCTCTCGCAGTCACATTACGTATCTGCCAAAAAGATGTCCGCCAATGTCTTCCGCTTTTATGTTGCACACCACAAGCACAACACAAAAAAAATTGATTAACACCGCCGTGTTGCGATAAAAATGCCAAAGCTGCTACTATTTTATCACAATGTTTGTCTTTGCTTGTGATAGCGGCACTAAAATTACAAAAAATTTTTTTTAGCTATATACCATTTATTTTATTTATGTTAGCTCTTTAGTGAGGAACCATATTTGGTTCCAAATTTACATTTCAAACATGGAAACCCTGCTCCAAACTACAAAAACATGCGTTTTGTGGTTCTGGTAAATAATCCTTACATGCATATGATTTCCAGGAACTTCGACATTTCCTTTTGCGTCGGGACAAGCAAGCCGCTCGGCGTGCATTCGCCACGATTGCATCATCAATGAAGAACGAGAAAATGCCAAAGCTACTACTATTTTATCACAATGTTTGTCTTTGCTCGTGATAGTGGCACTAAAATTACCCCAATTTTTTTTTTTAAATGTTTTAGCTATATACCATTTATTTTATTTATGTTTGCTCATTAGTGAGGAACCATATTTGGTTCCAAATTTACATTTCAAACATGGAAACCATGCTCCAAACTACAAAAAACACGCGTTTTGTGGTTCTGGTAAATAATCCTTACATGCATATGACTTCCAGGAACTTCGACAAGCCGCTCGCCGTGCATTCGCAACGATTGCGTCATCAATGAAGAACGACCGTACGCTCTTTGAGCTTTAGCATGGTCGCACGACGCATTAATTTCCGATATTAGAGCCTTGCTTATGTCGCAACATGAACCAATGACATCGATTTATTGCCGTCTACACATAGAGATATCGTATTTATGCATTTTTATATGAACATACATTTTTACATGCAACGACCGGGAAAAAAACAAATTAAGATGGCTTTATGTTTTCATATTAACTTATTACTGTATTTGTTTTTCCATAACATTTCCATAACTTTATGAACTTGGATTGCTTGTGTGTGTGTGTGTGTGTGTGTGTGTGTAACGCAGCCGCCAAAAAACAGCTATTTTTGAGCTCCAACTAAATATTGATAATTAAAAAAAAAAAAAAAGCAATAAAGTCAATGCTATAAAAATGTCTGGATGTGCGGAGGACACGGTGATATTTTTATAGGCTAAATAGCGTCTTCTAAGCGGCTGTCTTTCTCCAAATGTCAGCCTTGCAGTTCACGTACCATCTGTATTCGCTTATTCCGAGTTCGGCGAGACAGGTGGTACGGCTAATGGATGGCCACACAGCATATGTAGCATATGTAGCATATGTAGCGGATGTAACGTATGTAACGTATGTAACGTATGTTTGACCGTGTCAGCCTTTGCGTCTGCTGCAGGGGTAGAGTACTTTCGATGTGCTCGCTGGCCTTTATACACATATATGTGACATGTTTTAGATGACATGGTGACATGACAGGTTCGATTCCCGGGCCAGGATGGGGCAAAATCATTCATGCGATTGGCTCTTTGTCGTGACCCCTGATAGGGAAACGGTAGAAATGGGGAAAAAATGACCTTACACACATCACTGTCTATAATTAGATATTATGAACACACACACACACACACACACACACACACACACACACACACATACACACACAAAATTGCACTAACCACTTAATTTCCACTCAAAAAAAAAAACCCGCCATAAATGCACAGTACAGATCGATTTGAAGCAGTGGGAGGCAAAACACACACAAGGATCAATTAGCATCGGACAACCCAGACAAAAGCAGGAAATGATTACCGAGGCGTTAATTTAACCTCCGTCCGCGGGGACAAAGGGGCGATAAGGGGGCATGGGAAGCTTTTTCTTTTTACCGTCAAAAATCCCTCAGAATCCCAGACGTTCCTTTTGCAATTTCATTGTCGGAATAATGAAAATATTCGAGATGCCTCGAAAGCGGCACGAAACTTCCAGTTGGAACCGCCGCCAACATTATTAGAGCCCTCCAGACATGAAATAACACCCCTATAGTCACCTTCATGGTAAACCTAACATTATTAGAGCCCTCCAGACATGAAATAACACCCCTATAGTCACCTTCATGGTAAACCACCATTATTAGAGCCCTCCAGACATGAAATAACACCCCTATAGTCACCTTCATGGTAAACCTAACATTAGTAGAGCCCTCCAGACATGAAATAACACCCCTATAGTCACTTTCATGGCAAACCTAACATTATTAGAGCCCTCTAGACGTGAAATAACACCCCTATAGTCACCTTCATGGGAAACCTAACATTATTAGAGCCCTCTAGACGTGAAATAACACCCCTACAGTCACCTCCATTCAAACCTAACATTATTAGAGCCCTCTAGACGTGAAATAACACCCCTATAGTCACCTTCATGGTAAAACTAACATTATTAGAGCCCTCCAGATGTGAAATAACACCCCTATAGTCACCTTCATGGTAAACTTAAGATTATTAGAGCCCTCTAGACGTAAAATAACATACGCTATTTGAGCCATTGTAATGATAGTGAAGTGGGATTTAGTACAATAATACTTTTGGGGTTAATTAAATATGACTTAATATGTCATTTATACACTTAAATGATGTATTTCTATTATATAATATTACAGGTAATGTTAGGATGATGAACACCCTAAAGGCGAGACTAAGAACGGTTTGATTGTTTATATGCCAGAAATCCTTTATAACGACACACGTTAGCTTGTACAATTGGGGATTTGAACTCTAAAATTGTAGTAAACTTCATATTTTTATTAATTTTTTTACACCATGTGTCATTAAAGTTAAGATTTACGTTAATTTTATGTTGTTACAGCATTTAAAACCTGTTTATGACCTTTGAAATAGATACTGTGTTATTATTAGAGACCTCCGGACATGAAATAGCACCCCTATAGTGACTTTTACACTCATATTATCCAATATAGTAGATATAATACGTGAAAATTAGCCATTTAAGACGTAAATAAGACTTGTACACATGTGTTGCTGTAAATGTGTTCCGGTGCTGAGTGGGGACGGACAGGAAGTGACTTCAGGGGTTGAACGTGGGTTACAGCTGCCACTTTTTTTGGTATTTCTTACTTGTGAGACAGGTTGTAAAGGCGTAAAAAATAAATACCTGCTACCTGCGGATGTTTTTACCGTTATCTTACAACTGATCCAATGAGAAAGCGGCGCTAAAGAGCACAGGAAGTACCTTTTTAGCGCCGAAAATCAAAGTACAGATGGTCATTTTCTCGATAATGAAGGCAATCCCTGAGGTTTTACCGTCTATATATAAGACGACAAACGCGACTTTGTGACTCCAATAAACGGCAGACATGCTGTATTCAAAACGCTATAGTTAGCGTCTCTGCTAATTACAGTTTCTTCCGGATTCTTGTGATAACAGGTCACGCTCCAAATACCGCGCCGGCGCTTCAGAAAGCCTTTTTCCTTCCCAAATGTGTTCATATTGAAATCTTAAAGTACCTCATTAACAAAGGCTTTCATTTAACATCTGTACACAAAAAAGCAAGTGTCAAAAATCAAAAGTACAGATGGTTATTTCCTTTATAATTAATACACAGCCTCTGTAGTTTTACTGTCAAAAATGGTAAGACACATGCTTTTGTGTGGACACACACACACACAAAAACACACGTGCACCAAGAGTGGGAGGTGCTGTAACAGTTTGCCAACAGGGGATATTCACACCCGGGTGCATCTGTAAGGGTGCCATCTAACGCCTCACCCATCCGAGGATGCTGGGTGACTGTGTTCGTCATTAGCCATTCACACAGAGCATCACCCCCCCCATCCCCATCCCCAACCCCAACGCTATGGAAGCGGCGCATCCTGACACAGCGTGCGACGGCATGACGCGTCACGTGGGCCGGCCGCCTCCATTGTCAGAGGCAGCAGGTGCTGATTACTAAGGATGCTCACCCATTGTGCCCCAGCGGCGTCACACTCAGGTGCGTGATCGTGATGAGCACAGAAAAGTCACAGCGTGCGGCTCGGCACCGCCGGCGGGGACGGAGGATGGCGGCTAATTCGCAAAAGCTAATTGCTAAATAGAGCTGGCGGGAACTTTTTGTGTCATTGGGAAAGTTTTTTTTTTTTTTTTGAAGCAAAGCCGAGTTATCCGTGCAGCTATTAGTGGAACTCAACTTGTTAAAATTAGTAAGTACTTACTTGTGAATGCTTATTTTTTAATTTCAACAAATTATTCTTACATAACAAAATATATTTACATATTCTTGATTTGTTCAGATTTCTGTAGCAAACTGTTGCAATCATAAAAGTAGGACTCTATACATTACTTTAGTAATTAGAACTCTCTAGACATGAAATAACACCCCTATAGTCACCTTCATGGTAAACCTAACATTATTAGAGCCCTCCAGATATGAAATAACACCCCTACAGTCCCCTTCATGGTAAACCTAACATTATTAGAGCCCTGCAGATATGAAATAACACCCCTATAGTCACCTTCATGGTAAACCTAACATTATTAGAGCCCTCTAGACATGAAACAACACCCCTATAGTCACCTTCATGGTAAACCAAACATTATTAGAGACCTCTAGATGTGAAACAACACCCCTATAGCCATCTTCATGGTAAACTTGAGATTATTAGAGCCCTCTAGACGTGTAATAGCACCCCTATAGTCACCTTCATGGTAAACCCAACATTATTAGAGCCCTCTAAACATGAAATAACACCCCTATAGTCACCTTCATGGTAAACCTAACATTATTAGAGCCCTCTAGACATGAAATAACACCCCTATAGTCACCTTCATGGTAAACCTAACATTATTAGAGCCCTCTAGACGTGAAATAACACCCCCATAGTCACCTTCATGGTAAACCTAACATTATTAGAGCCCTCCAAACGTGAAATAACACCCCTATAGTCACCTTCATAGTAAACCTACTATTATCAGAGCCCTCTAGACATGAAATAACACCCCTATAGTCAACTTCATGGCAAACCTAACATTATTAGAGCCCCCCAGACGTGAAATAACACCCCTATAGTCACCTTCATGGTAAACCTAACATTATTAGAGCCCTCTAGACATGAAACAACACCCCTATAGTCACCTTCATGGTAAACCAAACATTATTAGAGACCTCTAGATGTGAAACAACACCCCTATAGTCATCTTCATGGTAAACTTGAGATTATTAGAGCCCTCTAGACGTGTAATAGCACCCCTATAGTCACCTTCATGGTAAACCCAACATTATTAGAGCCCTCTAAACATGAAATAACACCCCTATAGTCACCTTCATGGTAAACCTAACATTATTAGAGCCCTCTAGACATGAAATAACACCCCTATAGTCACCTTCATGGTAAACCTAACATTATTAGAGCCCTCTAGACGTGAAATAACACCCCCATAGTCACCTTCATGGTAAACCTAACATTATTAGAGCCCTCCAAACGTGAAATAACACCCCTATAGTCACCTTCATAGTAAACCTACTATTATCAGAGCCCTCTAGACATGAAATAACACCCCTATAGTCAACTTCATGGCAAACCTAACATTATTAGAGCCCCCCAGACGTGAAATAACACCCCTATAGTCACCTTCATGGTAAACATAACATTATTAGAGCCCTCCAGACATGAAATAACACCCCTATAGTCACCTTCATGGTAAACCTAACATTATTAGAGCCCTCTAGACATGAAATAACACCCCTATAGTCACCTTCATAGTAAACCTAATTTTATCAGAGCCCTCTAGACATGAAATAACACCCCTATAGTCACCTTCATGGTAAACCTAACATTATTAGAGCCCTCCAGACATGAAATAACACCCCCATAGTCACCTTCATGGTAAACCCAACATTATTAGAGCCCTCCAAACGTGAAATAACACCCCTATAGTCACCTTCATGGTAAACCAAACATTATTAGAGCCCTCTAGTCATGAAATAACACCCCTATAGTCACCTTCATGGTAAACCTAACATTATTAGAGCTCTCCAGATATGAAATAACACCCCTACAGTCACCTTCATGGTAAACCTAACATTATTAGAGCCCTGCAGATATGAAATAACACCCCTATAGTCACCTTCATGGTAAACCTAACATTATTAGAGCCCTGCAGATATGAAATAACACCCCTATAGTCACCTTCATGGTAAACCCAACATTATTAGAGCCCTCTAGACATGAAATAACATCCCTATAGTCACCTTCATGGTAAACCTAACATTATTAGAGCCCTCTAGACAACAACATTACAGTAAGATTACTGCCACCTAGTCGCCAGAGTGGAGTACTACATATCACATCACCTTTGAATGAGTCTTCTGAATACCTTATATTAATAGTTTCATTCATTCAGGTATTTTTATACTTAAAAAATACTACAGCAGACATAGTTGAGAGCACGGCTTATTAATTAAATAGAATGAAGACGTGAAATCTAAAGCCCGAAGCGGTGAGGGATTACTGTATATGCATCTGGAGGGCTTCAGTGGATTCAGTGGAGTAAGTATAAAAGCACCTCGGGCACTCAGGGCCAGGTAAAAGGCTGTTTTTTTTGTAAGTGGCTCCCAGCTGGGCTTTGCTGAGCTCCACTGCACATTCAGCAGCCTGTAGCGTCGGTGTAGTGTAGTGTAGTGTAGTGTAGTGTAGCGGTGTAGTCAGCCGTGGCCGGAAGAGCAGCACTCTGCAGGGGAATGAAGCTATCGATGGCAAAGCCTGTCACTTGAAGAGGAGAGGTGGGCGGACGCTGTTCTTTAGGAGGGCAGCAGCTGCGGCGGCGGCGGTGGCGGCGGCGGTGGAGGCTTTGAAGAGGCCAACTCGAGATGGTCAACAAGTCTCAGAGCGATGCTCCGGTAGAGAATAGGATATATGGATTAGACGTCATGGCTCATATCGGTTCCAATATCAGCATACCGTCCAAGTGCCCACTTCTAATTTCATAGCTACTATTGGCGTTCCTAATATGATTTTTCGTGACGCCATATTTTAAAAACGGTACAGAACCACGTCTCTTGATTTTCTAGTACAGTACAAGTATTATTTTGTCTCCGTTCAGATAAAAAACACACAAATCAGATCTGCCTTCCCCCCAACCAGTTCCTTAAACCTTCTTATTCAAGATGGCCAACACCGTTCTTACAGAAACAATAATACGATAATCCTTTGAGCGGTTCTGCCCTGGCCCCTGGCCCCGAATCCCGCCCCTTCCCCACGCCCATGCTCCAGAACAAGTAGGCAGCAAGATCCGCATGAATTCTCTTAGAAAAATTGCAACAGTGCCAAGGTGCCAAAACTGGTCCAAGAGACACTGTTCGTTGTTTTGGGGGTTTGGTACCCCCAAAAGGTGTTAATATATTGAAAAATTACTTTTCTTGTACACCGAATATGATTTTTTTTCGGGTAAACTCTAGTCGAACTTACGAATACGTGACTTTGGGAGGCCAATGTGACCTGATTGTTACACAAGATGGGTTTGGAGTCCAAGAAGTACTTAGGTCCAAGAAGTACTTAGGTCCAGTCAGAAGGCGTGTCCAGATAAGCCGGACTGAATGCTGGGAATCCACGTCATTGTTATTGTTCATGAAGTCTATATAAGTACTTATGTAATAAATAAACACGAGGACCCTTTTCCTAGAACTGCTGAGGTGGTTCGTGTTGCATTATTTGCTAACAGTCTTAACCATGTTCTTGGTTCTTGGTTCTGTTCTGTTCTTTCTAGTATTCCCATGACTTATTCGGTTCTTCTTTCAAACAGTTACTTCTCCAATCAGCCTTGTATCCTTGTTCGGTTTTGAAGTCAAAATCCTACGCCCCCTTTGGGTTGTTTGTCAGACCTGTCCAGAGACCACATTCAGTTCTGCTTGCAATCTGTCTGATACCCTAAAACCCTTTGTCTTAACCATGTTCATGGTTCTGTTTAGTTCTTTCTAACAGTTACTTTTCCAATCAGCCTTGTATGTTTTGTTCGGTTCTTCAGTCAAGATCCTACGCCCCCTTTGGGTTATTTGTCAGACCTGTCCAAAGACCACATTCAGTTCTGCTTGCAATCTGTCCGATACCCTTACACCCTTAACCATGTTCATGGTTCTGTTTAGTTCTTTCTAACAGTTACTTCTCCAATCAGTATTGTATTCTTGTTTGGTTCTCATTCAAAATCCTACGCCCCCTTTGGGTTTTTTGTCAGACCTGTCCAGAGACCACATTCAGTTCTGCTTGCAATCTGTCTGATACCCTTACACCCGTTTATCTTAACCATGTTCATGGTTCTGTTCTGTTCTTTCTACCATCCCCATGACTTATTGTTCAGTTCTTGTGTACCATTGTTCAGTTCTTCCTGCAAAACAATCCCGCGACCTCGGTCACGTCTTTTTCCCAACCAGTCCTGTACCCCCAGTTTGTCTTTTAACCATAGTTCCCATTCCTTTTGACGTTACACTCTTCTCCTTCCAACCAGTTCTTTAATCATGTTCAATTCTTCTTGTGAACCATTGTTCAGTTTTTCCTGCAAAAAGCGCATTCAACGTAAGAAGGTCCCATTGTCTCAAATGAGGTGAGACATTCCGCCACCTGTTGTTTCGTCTTAACACCTTTGGAAAACCAATTAACACCGACTGGATGGAATACCGGGATGAAATAATAAACCAATCACTGATGCATGGGCACATCTGGTTTTCTTCATTTATTCGTTGTCACTAATTAAGCTATGTCAACTTAACTTTTCTGTTATATGTTCTTTATTTTATGAATAATGTGAACATGGAAAAGTGAAATTAGGATGAAATTAAATTTGTTTCTTCCTCCTCCTTTTCAGACATGCCAAATTGTTCAAGTGTTAACATCAGATGTTCGTTAAAGGCTCAAACACCCCTATAGTCACCTTCATGGTAAACCTAACATTATTAGAGCCCTTTAGACATGAAATAGCACCCCTATAGTCACCTTCATGGTAATCCTAACATTATTAGAGCCCTCCAGACGTGAAATAGCACCCCTATAGTCACCTTCATGGTAAACCTAACATTATTAGAGCCCTCCAGACGTGAAATAACACCCCTATAGTCACCTTCATGGTAACCCTAACATTATTAGAGCCCTCAGATGTGAAATAACACCCCTATAGTCACATTCATGGTAAACCTAACATTATTAGAGCCCTCCAGACGTGAAATAACACCCCTATAGTCACCTTCATGGTAAACCTAACATTATTAGAGCCCTCCAGACGTGAAATAACACCCCTATAGTCACCTTCATGGTAAACCTAATATTATTAGAGCCCTCTAGACGTGAAATAACACCCCTATAGTCACCTTCATGGCAAACCTAACATTATTAGAGCTCTCCAGACGTGAAATAACACCCCTATAGTCACCTTCATGACAAACCTGACATTATTAGAGCCCTCTAGACGTGAAATAACACCCCTATAGTCACCTTCATGGTAACCCTAACATTATTAGAGCCCTCTAGACATGAAATAGCACCCCTATAGTCACCTTCATGGTAAACCTAACATTATTAGAGCCCTCTAGACATGAAATAGCACCCCTATAGTCACCTTCATGGTAAACCTAACATTATTAGAGCCCTTAGATGTGAAATAACACCCCTATAGTCACCTTCATGGTAAACCTAATATTATTAGAGCCCTCTAGAGAGGCCCCCGCATGTGTTTTATGGTGTTTTTCCATGTCAAGTGGCATACCAGTCGGAGGTTCATGGCCAGTATTCCGGAGAAAGGAAGGATATATGTGGGGCGACTCCCCGCAGCGGGTCCTTTTTTTTTTTTTTTTTTCCCATTTTAATCAGTGCGCTTGTTGGTTCAGTTGGCTCGCGGCGCTCCACAAACAAAACCAACTGGTGCTACTTTCTTTCTCCTCACGCAAGGGCCGAGGCGACAATGAGACGAGGAACATACAGAGACGCAGTTTGGGGAAATCAAGGTTTCAATAAGCTGTCCAAACAAAAGTGATGAAATGAAAAAAAAAAGGCGTCTGGGTCATTTTTCCGTTTTTTTTTGTGACAGACAAGAGCGGATGAAGAACTGAATGGAGACCTCGTTTTCAATTAGCCGTCGCCATCACACCGCCTTGAACGACGCATCTCCAGTCGTAATGAAGATAAACCAACTGTTAAAAAAATCAATCCCGTCTGAGAACTTCATCCACGCCGTCCAAGACCACCTGTGTCAACACGCTACCCTCTTACGCAACACAAACGGTTAGAAGAAGAAGAAGAAGAAGCCTCGGCTTGGTTTTTTAATTGGGAAAACGTCAAGTTCTCCCACGTGAAAACGGCCTGACATTTTGGTCCAGATTACTGTCTCACTTGAAGGCTTTCCCATTAGCTAAAGCGTGTCTCTCCATCGCCTCTCTGGCTCGTCTCCCAACATCTCTGTCACTTAGGAATGTCAGGAATGCCCTTTTACACGCCGCGGAAGTAAACTACACTGCTAACTGAGGTAGGTCATGAATGGCTAACATCTCAAGTACAAAGACCTAGGTCTTATTGTCTTGTCTGAACCGTTCGGTTCAGTTTTTCTTGCAACCAGTCCTTCATTTTCTAAATCGGTTCTCAACTATTCAGATCTGTCCTATAGTATAAATGGATTATATTAGTAGTTGGAGCATGGAAAACCTCTTTTACAACCAATTTGTTTTTACATTAGAGCCCTCTAGACATGAAATAACACCCCTATAGTCACCTTCATGGTAAACCAAACATTATTAGAGCCCTCTAGACATGAAATAACACCCCTATAGTCACCTTCATGGTAAACCTAACATTATTAGAGCCCTCCAGACGTGAAATAACACCCCTATAGTCACCTTCATGGTAAACCTAACATTATTAGAGCCCTCCAGACGTGAAATAACACCCCTATAGTCACCTTCATGGTAAACCTAACATTATTAGAGCCCTCCAGACGTGAAATAACACCCCTATAGTCACCTTCATGGTAAACCTAACATTATTAGAGCCCTCTAGACATGAAATAACACCCCTATAGTCACCTTCATGGTAAACCTAACATTATTAGAGCCCTCTAGACGTGAAATAACACCCCTATAGTCACCTTCATGGTAAACCTAAACCTAGAGTTACCTTTACGCACAGAAAGCTTTCTAGATCTTCCAGAATCTGCACCTATAAATGGATTATATTAGTAGTTGGAGCATGGAAAACCTCTTTTACAAAAGATTTGTTTTTACATTAGAGCCCTCTAGACATGAAATAACACCCCTATAGTCACCTTCATGGTAAACCTAACATTATTAGAGCCCTCTAGACATGAAATAACACCCCTATAGTCACCTTCATGGTAAACCTAACATTATTAGAGCCCTCCAGATGTGAAATAACACCCCTACAGTCACTTTCATGGTAAACCTAACATTATTAGAGCCCTCCAGACATGAAATAACACCCCTATAGTCACCTTCATGGTAAACCTAACATTATTAGAGCCCTCCAGACGTGAAATAACACCCCTATAGTCACCTTCATGGTAAACCTAACATTATTAGAGCCCTCCAGACGTGAAATAACACCCCTATAGTCACCTTCATGGTAAACCTAACATTATTAGAGCCCTCCAGACGTGAAATAACACCCCTATAGTCACCTTCATGGTAAACCTAACATTATTAGAGCCCTCTAGACATGAAATAACACCCCTATAGTCACCTTCATGGTAAACCTAACATTATTAGAGCCCTCTAGACATGAAATAACACCCCTATAGTCACCTTCATGGTAAACCTAACATTATTAGAGCCCTCCAGACGTGAAATAACACCCCTATAGTCACCTTCATGGTAAACCTAAACCTAGAGTTACCTTTACGTACAGAAAGCTTTCTAGATCTTCCAGAATCTGCACCTATAAATGGATTATATTAGTAGTTGGAGCATGGAAAACCTCTTTTACAACCGATTTGTTTTTACATTAGAGCCCTCTAGACATGAAATAACACCCCTATAGTCACCTTCATGGTAAACCTAACATTATTAGAGCCCTCTAGACGTGAAATAACACCCCTATAGTCACCTTCATGGTAAACCTAACATTATTAGAGCCCTCCAGACGTGAAATAACACCCCTATAGTCACCTTCATGGTAAACCTAACATTATTAGAGCCCTCCAGACGTGAAATAACACCCCTATAGTCACCTTCATGGTAAACCTAACATTATTAGAGCCCTCCAGACGTGAAATAACACCCCTATAGTCACCTTCATGGTAAACCTAACATTATTAGAGCCCTCTAGACATGAAATAACACCCCTATAGTCACCTTCATGGTAAACCTAAACCTAGAGTTACCTTTACGCACAGAAAGCTTTCTAGATCTTCCAGAATCTGCACCTATAAATGGATTATATTAGTAGTTGGAGCATGGAAAACCTCTTTTACAACCGATTTGTTTTTACATTAGAGCCCTCTAGACATGAAATAACACCCCTAGAGTTACAGTTCTTCATTCTAACAAGTCGAGTTCAGTTCTTGGAACTATTCCCTTAACATTGTTCAGGTCTTCTTCCAACCAGTCAGGTAATATCAAGTTTTCATTCTAACCAGTCCCTGAGACCACATTCAGTTCTTCAGGTTTAATCAGTCCAACAACCACAATCGGGTCTTCTTGAACCAATCCCATAACCAAAACCATAACCTAGTCTTCCAACCAGTCTTATACCCAAGTTCGCTTCTAGCAAAACAGCCTTATGCCCTTGTTCAGGATCTCCTTCCAACCAGTCCTACATCTGCGCTGAGGTCCTCGGTTCCACCAGTCCCAAGACCACTTTCAGTTTTTGTCTACCCAGTTCTGTAACCCAACTTAGTTCTTTCAAGTTCTGTAATCCTGAGAGGAAATCACACACTATTTGTTCAAAACACACAAAAAAAAAACAGTTGTGGTTCTTCAATTTGGACTCGAAAGGCGGGTGTTCTATCCCTCAGGCTAACCAACCAGCGAGAGTCCTTCCTTTATCAGTAGCTATGCTAGATTGGCCCGGAAAAGTTGCTGACAAGGGACAACATTTACGACCCACGGTGCGGTTTTATCAGGCCATTCCGAAGTAATACGTTGGGATCACAACACACTCAAAGTTGTCGCATTTAAAAAAGAATAAAAATGTCTTCACGGAATTTAGCGACGGGAACGTAAGGAAGCAGTCATCCGGGACAAAAAGGAATACACGGATGAAAATAATACATGAATAGTCGGACATAAAGAAGACACAACGAAAGGACCTTGAGCCTTTTATCTGTGCCAATTGAATCCAAGTCAATATAAAACACCGGGAAATGCTTTGTCACGCGTGTTCCAACAACAACACGCGGTGATTCAAACATAAAAAGCTTTCAATAAAGTTTCTGACGCCGTTCATGCTGTCAACATCACGGCGTGTGAAACAAGCAAAGCGACTTGACGCCTTTCAAGGTAGGCAGGCAGAGAGACGAACGGGGTGTCTGGAGACCGAGGACCAGTTGGGACAGTTGAACGACACTTCTTGACCCCTCTGACACTTCCTGTTTTTTTTTTTTTGTTTGTTTGTTTGTTTTTTTACTTAATTTTATTATTTATGTGAGCCATTGTAGTTTTTGGTCAATGGTTACAAAATGATAAGAAAAATAATATATATGTATTTATTTTTAATTACATACATTTTTAGTATGTTTCATGAATTTTTCCCAATTTGAAAAATCTCCTATTGATATAATAATTTGATATCCACATCAACGGTGAAGAAGTACTCACTATTTTCCTCAAAAAAAAGTATACATTTGTTATTTTTTAATACTTTGTCTTATAATAGTATGTTATATAAATGTATTACAGTGTATTTACTATGCATAAAACACAAAAAGTCATTACTTTCCTCAAAAAAAGTATATATTCTTTATTTTTTAATACTTTGTCTTATAATAGTATGTTATATAAATGTATTACATATGTATTACAGTGTATTTACTATGCATAAAACACAAAAACTCATTACTTTCCTAAAAAAAAGTATACATTCTTTATTTTTTAATACTTTGTCTTATAATAGTATGCTATATAAATGTATTACAGAAGTATTACAATGTATTTAATATGCCTAAAACACAAAAACTCATTACTTTCCTCAAAAAAGTATACATTCGTTATTTTTTAATACTTTGTCTTATAATAGTATGTTATATAAATGTATTACAGAAGTATTATAGTGTATTTGCTATGCATAAAACACAAAAACTATATATTGGAAAAGTACTGTTGCCGTGTAGATAAAATACACAGGTTCTAATATTTGTTTTGTTTTTTGTTACTTAATTTTATGACTGTGAGGCATTGTAGTTTTTGGTTAATGGTTACCAAATGGTAAGAAAAATAATATATATGTAATTATTTTTAATTACATACATTTTTAGTATATTTAATTTGAAAAATCTCCTATTCATATAATAATTTGATATATTGGAAAAGTACTGTTGCACTGATTTTGCACTGATTATCAATACAAAAAAAAATCTCCTATTGGTACAAAATCCCAGTAAATTCTCATGAAAATACTACATCAGCCTGTCGAGACTATGAATGTTATTATTATTTATTATTTTGAGAGCAATAACCTTCCAACGAAGACCGCCGAAGGAGTTCAAATGAAAGGTGAGTTCCAAATAAATGCCAGAAGGGAACATTTTCATGCCGTGATGCTCTGACCCGTGCAGAAGAAACTCCCCCCTCTCCAAAAAAAAAAAAACAAAAAAAAACAGTAGCCTATAATGTAGCATTCAGCTGCTTTCAGCGTTAACATAGAGTGGAGTGAACATCAGATTGCTTTTAGGGAGCTAATACCCTGTGATGGTCAGATAAAGGTCTGAGTACTAAGAGCTTCATAAATAGAGGGGTAAAAGCAGAAACATGGAAGTTCAGTAATCATTTTCTAAAATATCCGAGTGTGTCGTTCCTAATGAGTTTAGCATCAAATGTGAAGCGTGCATCGTTCCTTCCTGCAGGAGGAGAAAAAGAAACGGGAGCAGGACCTGGCATCTGTTGACTCTGCCTGCGGGTCCAAGCTGCACCTCGTGTCATTAGCTTTTCCAATTAAGAGCTTCTCTGGTAAAAAAAAAAAAAAAAAAAAAGCAGACAAGCGAGCTCGTCCTCTTCCTCTTAAGGAGTGGCAGACTGCCACCGTTAACTACACGCGGCAAGTTGGAAGTTCATATGAGGGGAAAAAGGGATTTATACCGGCACACGGTCGCCCTCAGCCTGCAATAACCTCTTTTTTTTTTTTCCCCACTCAGACAGCAAGCCGAGACAAGACACGGAATGCAGCAAATGAGGCTTAAGATATGCGGCTGACCTCTGATTTGTAGGGCATTCATATCAACTCACGACAAATACGATAAAAGAGTCAGCCCACCACTTGTGGAATCTGTTCTTCGCTTAAGAAATAATGCAAATAAAAACCATCAGACCCAGGGTCAACATAAGACATCACACATATCTAAGCTGTCATCAAGTGGAAAAAGTTAATCACTGTTAATGGCAATTTAAAACATATATACATACGTACACATACATACGTACATACATACATACATACGTACATACATACATACATACACATACATACGTGCATACATACGTACATACATACGTACGTACATACATATACACGTACATCTATATACGTACATACATATATACATGCGTACGTCTATACATACATACATACATGCGTACGTCTATACATACATACTTACATACATACATACATACATACATACATACACACATATAATACATACACATACATACGTACGTATGTCTATACATACATACTTACATATGTATACACATACATACGTACATATGTCTATACATACATACTTACATATATACACATATAATACATACATACGTATACACATACATACGTACGTACGTAAATACATACGTATACACATACATACGTACGTACGTAAATACATACGTATACACATACATACGTACGTACGTAAATACATACATACATACGTACGTACGTAAATACATACATACATACGTACGTACGTAAATACATACATACATACGTATACACATACATACGTACGTACATAAATACATACATACGTATATAAATACACACATACGTAAATACATACATACGTATATAAATACGTACATACGTACATACACATATAAATACGTACATACGTACATACACACGTACTATATAAATACGTACATACACACGTACTATATAAATACGTACATACACACGTATATAAATACGTACATACATACGTATATAAATACATACATACATACGTATATAAATACATACATACATACGTATATAAATACATACGTATATACATACATACGTATATAAATACATACGTATATAAATACATACATATATAAATACATACATACATACATACATACATACATACATATGTATATAAATACATACATACATACATACATACATACATACATACATACATACAATTAACTTTTTTCCTCTCTTTCCCAGAGTAATAGCTACGTATAGTTTGGGTGTATATGAATGGACATCCAGTTCCATGATATGATAAATGTGAAGAAATCCTGAAGTAAAAAGTTCTGGTGTCCTCAGAGGGTAAGAACGTGTTGAGGAACTTTTAAGCCTGATAAGGAATGCTGAAAGGAGATTAGTATTTGCTACTCTGCTAATTGCTGGCATGGAAGTCAATTCTTAGAAACAAGCTGTCTAATATGCACTGCAGTCCACAGGTTAGGGGGCACAAATACTTCACTCCCCCCCCCCACTCAAGCCCCAAGCGCTGCCAGCCCACGCTACGCTGCTGGTTTTCTGAGAAGGGGTGGTTAAAAGTAACCAAGAGTGTGACTGAGTGGTAAATGTTAAGTAAATTTTTAGCTCCATCTCCAAGGCAACAAAAGCCGGCGTTTTTTTCTCCGTCTGCTGCCAATGACAACACACGGCACAGAAATAGTGCACGAGTGGCGCCTCGCTGATCTTTCATCACGCACTCAGGAGTATTAAAGACGCTGTAGATTGCTATTGAACAGAGCGGGTGAAATGATGGACGACCTGGCTGCTGGTTGAGGGGCACCGGAAAGCAAACTGAAGCTAAACGACACCAACCGGTAGAAAATGTAAATGCAAAACCGGCTCGGATTTGACTCAGGGCCTCGAACGCCTCTCGGGGTCTCAAGTGACACAACAGCAAACAAAGCCGACGACATCCACGTCAGTCGAGGCCTCTAATTGGACCGTCAGTGACGTTTGCGGAGCAGGATGTTGTGGCGTGGAGTGTCAGGCTGGCACGCAACGCCGACTCTGAGGATGCGGCGTTCCTTCTTGGGAGAAAGGAAAACGTATAGTTTCACACACACACACACACACGTTGCATTTAATGGGCAACTTGTAGATCCACAGCAACATGTGTGTGCTCGTCGCCATCCACTCGAAAACGAAGACATTCTCATCTGTGACGCCGAGTGTGGCGGCTAACAAGGCCGAGAAAATGACGGTTGATTGCATTGAAATAAATATAATAAATGTGAATATTGATTCTTTGACAAACACATTTTGCAAAGTTTTTTTTGGTGCAAAAATCGACCAATCATTTATAAATACAGTATGCAAAAATATGGCTAAATGGATGCATGCAGGCGGTGTAGTAGTAGGTGTATAATCCCTTTCTCTACCAGCCTTCAATACCTGCACCGTGATCCCCTTTGTCACAAAGAAGAACATGTAGCACGAGGACATGACAGAAAGATGAACCATCGGTTCGGTACTCTTCAGTTTGATAGCTAGCTAACCAAATCAATTAATTAATTTTTTAAAAAAGGGTTAAACCTTATCTATATATTTAAAGACAAAGCTTTGTTATTAATCGTTACTAGTATCGCTCAACTTTTTCTGTTTTTTTTTTGTTTCTGTGGTTTTTTTGTACCACAGGGGACACCCCAGCTGCATTTTGGACAACCCTAGTGGAGATGTACCAAAAAGGATAAGGATATTGTACTTCATACTTTTTTTTCCCAATATTATTTTACATTTTATACTATGTGTCATATGGAAATTAAGCAGAAGTGTACCAAAAACAGATATGATTTGATACATACGTACGTACGTACATACGTACATACATATGTACGTATGTATGTACGTATGTATGTACGTATGTATGTACGTACGTATGTATGTATGTATGTACGTATGTACGTATGTATGTATGTACGTATGTACGTATGTACATACATACGTATGTACGTATGTACATACATACGTACATACATACATGTACGTATGTACATACATACGTACATACATACATGTACGTATGTATGTGTATGTATATACGTGTGTATGTATGTACGTATGTATGTATGTACGTATGTATGTACGTACGTATGTATGTATGTATGTACGTATGTACGTATGTACATACATACGTACATACATACATACATACGTACGTACATACATACACACGTACATACATACACACGTATATACATACACATACATACATACACATACATACATGTATAATGATTTGATATCCACAACAGTGAAGAAGTACTCATTTCTTTCCTAAAAAACTATACATTCGTCATTTTCTAATACTTTGTATTATAATAAATATTATAAACGTATTACAGAAGTATTACAGTGTATTTACTATGCATAAAACACAAAAACGATGTATTGGAAAAGTACTGTTGCCGTGTAGATAAAATACACAGGTACTAATATTTGATTTTTCTTGCCCCCGCCTCGCCCCCCCCCAAGGGCATCTTGACATTGTGGATAGACCCGTCACTATTGCCCCCCCCCCCCACCACCACAAACCGCTCTTCACATGCTTTGTTGTTTTCTGCACTGATTATCAATACAGCACCTCCAGTACGTCCACTACACCCCCCCCCCCCCACATTCCCCCCACCCCCACCACCCACCCCATCAAGCAAGCCCTTGGAGCCACTTGGTTTACACCAGGAGTGACAATCATAGATGGGCAGTAATTTGGCATCAAAAGAAGACGGATGTGCATGCCTCGCCATGAAAAACAACATACTCTGGAGGGGATGGTGGGGTGGGAGTGGCGGGGGGGCTTTGTCGTGGAAACAGGTCGGGGACTTGATCGCATCTTGCTAACGGTTACATTTTACTTAGGAAAGGACTAAAGAACAATTTCACCATAGAAAACAATGGAACGTGAATACAGTTATAAAGGCCTTATAAAGCTTAATTTTACTTGGCGTTTATCCTTAAGGTAAATTTTTACCTTTTTTTTACCCATTAGATGTTCTCCTGACACACTGTACCCCCCCCCCCCCCCCCCCAAAAAAAGGATTTATCAATGCATCATGACTTGGTTTATCCCTAAATCCATGACTCCACAAGCATGTGGGCGAGGTCGACGCCGCTGCCAAACAGCATCCTTCTCATCGTCATCATCGCAACGCAGATGGACAGGAAGGGTTCCTGACATTTCTCTCAAGGCGGAGCCGATCCCAAAATTGAGGTGTCATGACGGCTCATTGTCACTCTTCAACGGGGGACTATTTTTAAAAACATGATACGCGGCCAAATGCGTTAACTGCGCTCCTAAATATCGGAATAAACAAGTCAGTAATGACATCGTTAATATGTACAGTACCGATAAAGTTTTAATAAGCTTTATAATTGAGTACATTTTCACACAATTTAGCCTCGTTTTTTTTTTGTTTTTTTTTAGATTTGCTGCTATGATAACACAGCTGCAGCATCAGCTTCATTTACCGTAATAGCAAATCAAAGCAGTGCCACGGGAGGTTAAACGAACTCTCCGCTTCCTGTTTGATATGTTTTACTCCCAACTAATAGCGGGATGGAGGGAGACGCACGGAGGCTCATCAGGAAGCTTCCACTCGGCGCCGTTTAGTACGTGCGGGAACCCGCGGCAGCGCTGCTGGGCTGCCGCTTCTGGAATAGATAGTTTGTAATTGTTTTTTTATTAGTACTACCGCAACCCTTGAGGCCGCCGTTGAAATGAAGACACGCCTTTTAATGAGTGTCAATATAAGTATTGTGTACATATCTGCTTTTTTTTTTTTTTTTTTTTTTTTTTACACACCTTGCAATGCAGCCGATCGTGACATTTGGAAAATAATAATAATCATAACAACAAATACATACAATTAGCTTTAAAAAAATAACATTGTTTTGATTCTTAATATACTATTTATATACAATACAGTATAAAAATACAATCAAATTAGATAAATGTACCCATCTGGCCCCCCCCCACAGGGTACAATTAACAGTTCAACCGCAATGTTCTGGACAAAAAAAACAAAAACAACTCATCTATTGGAGTGACTTCATAAGTGTTTTGCTTTTTCTTTGGATTTTTTTTTTACAGATGCCACCAGAGACGACTACTAAGTATCATATCTTAAATGACTATATCATCTATCATCTTTACAGGAGTGAAAAAAATGACCGTGCCAATGACTATAGGGGTGTTATTTCATGTCTAGAGGGCTCTAATTACTAAAAAATACAATACAAAATACATACAAATACAAAATATTACATTTATGAATAAGGAATCCTATTTCGTGGCAATTCGCAACATGAGGAATTTTACTTTATTTTAGTTTTATTATACAACAGTTAACACACTTTGTGTTAGTTCTTATAGGAAACAATATTTTATAATTACAACAACTTAGAAGTCAAAAGGTTAGTAAAACTTTATTGACACTTTTGTTAACACTATATGAGCCAAGTGTAAATAAATCTAAAATTGAGTAAAAGTACTTTGTTAGATGAATAAAAGGCCAGTAGAGTTGTAATTTTACTTTATTTTAGTTGTATTGCACAGCACTTGTATAAAAGTTAATGGATGTTATTATGTTAGTTTATACATTGCCTGTGCCGTTAGTACAGGGTCTATGATTATTTTGCATGAAAGACTACATTAACTCAATAAAACCAAAATAAAGTAAAACTACTCATTTTTTTAAAAATACACCCGACATACACATAATGTTTTCCAGTAATAGTTCAAACCACTTTCCCATTTCCTCTCTATTACGTCTTCTAAGGATGAGTAGTAATTTTACTTAATTTAGTTGTATTGCACAGCACTTGTATAAAAGTTAATGGATGTTATTATGTTAGTTTATACATTGCCTGTGCCGTTAGTACAGCATCTATGATTCTTTTGCATGAAAGATGATATGAACTCAATCAAACCAAAATAAAGTAAAACTACTCATTTTTTAAATATGTATGGCATACACATAATATTTTCCAGTAATAGTTATTAGTTAAGAATGATACTTAAAATAGATTTCATGCTGACATAATTTCCGTTACTCCATGACATTGTTCTTTTACTCCTACTTTAACTTTAGGGTACAGAGAACAACAAAGAGAAGGCTGCTGGGGCCGGTCTGTCGTAATGGGTCTCCCCCGCCACAAGGCCCCGTGACATGGACAACTGCTGAAGGGCTGTCCCCAACAATCACATCTTCCCAAAGAAGGCCCAGGCCAGGGGAAGAGCACAAACAACAAAGGGCAAGCGCCTAAAAATAATGATCAAGCCTGTAGAGACCACCCCTACCCCCACCCACACCCCCTCCCCTCCCGCCCCTCATCCTCTACACTCGTACAGTGGCCACAAGTTATCATCATCAAGACATCAGGGTGAAGAGGAAGAATACGCCAATATAACGCCACATCATGTTCCTCGGCTTTCTCTGGAGTTTCATCTTTAAGCGCAGGAAGTGAACAAATGTAACAGCTACTGATTCTAAAAGTAAAATATATTAGGAAAGCAGGAAGTGAACAAATGCAACAGTTACTGATTATAAAAGTAAACTGTATTATGGAAAGCAGGAAGTGAACAAATGTAAAAGTTATGGATTATA
Source organism: Doryrhamphus excisus (assembly GCF_030265055.1). Lineage (NCBI taxonomy): Eukaryota > Metazoa > Chordata > Actinopteri > Syngnathiformes > Syngnathidae > Doryrhamphus > Doryrhamphus excisus. The sequence goes on along the minus strand of NC_080480.1, from coordinate 15,545,992 downwards.
AAAGTAATCTATATTAGGAAAGCAGGAAGTGAACAAATGAAACAGTTACTGATTGTAAAAGTAAAATATATTAAGAAAGCAGGAAGTGAACAAATGAAACTGTTACTGCTTGTAAAACGCCGACATTATGTTCCTCTGCTTTCTCGGGAGTTTCGTCTTTAAGCGCAGGAAGTGAACAAATGTAACAGTTACTGATTCTAAAGGTAAAATATATTAGGAAAGCAGGAAGTGAACAAATGTAACAGTTACTGATTATAAAAGTAAACTGGATTATGGAAAGCAGGAAGTGAACAAATGTAACAGTTACTGATTATAAAAGTAGACACTATTATGGAAAGCAGGAAGTGAACAAATGTAACAGTTACTGATTATAAAAGTAGACTGTATTATGGAAAGCAGGAAGTGAACAAATGTAAAAGTTACTGATTATAAATGTAATCTATATTAGGAAAGCAGGAAGTGAACAAATGAAACAGTTACTGATTGTAAAAGTAAAATATATTAAGAAAGCAGGAAGTGAACAAATGAAACTGTTACTGCTTGTAAAACGCCGACATTATTTTCCTCGGCTTTCTCGGGAGTTTCGTCTTTAAGCCCAGGGTCGAAAAAAAAATGTCATCTATTCCCCGTGACACAATCTCTAGACCCCGCCTTCTATATCCCCTTCAATAACCTCCCGTCTCGTGTTTGCCAGTGGACACTTATCATCAATGCACACAACATCTTTTCCTGCATGGGCATCGATCCTCTTATTGAAACAAGCCTCATTTGCAGTCTCCTCCTCCACGTTTTTTTCCTTTTTTTTTTTTCCTCGCCTCTCCTGTCTCTTTCTCGTCCAAAGTCTGACAGGCTGTGCAGATTTTGGCACGTTGCTGTTCACCCCCCCTTTCCCCTAATCCTTCGCCAGACTTGCCTCCTTCACAAATATACAAGGATTTTCGAGAAAATGCAGTCGGGCGTCACACGGCTGCAGACAACACCGGCTTGTGATATGTTGTGTTATGTGTCTTTTTATTGTATAACTCACTCATTTCTTTTATTGTAATATTTGGAATTTACATGTTTCCCAAAGTGCTCCTTTTGTACAGAACCACACAAATTAGCACACAGATACTTCCTTTGAAGTGGATATATATAGTTTTTTTTTTTGATTTGAGAGGTAGCAGCATTCTAGAATATGAAATGCTATACCTGCAAATCAGAGGTAACTGTACGAGGGGGTGCTGGAGCCTACCCCAGCACATATAGACAAACAACCATTCACACTCACATTCATTCCTATGGACAATTTGGAGTCGCTAATTAACCTAGCATGTTTTTGGAATGTGGGAGGAAACCGGAGAAAACCCATGTATGCACGGACATTGAACTCAGGTCTCTTAGCTATGAGGCCTCCGCACTAACCACTCATACACAATGCAGTGCAATGTAGGATGTAGGAATATTTTACTAGTTAGAGCGTCAAAAATGTGTTTGACCTCCTAAATATGGCTTTTAACACTATTAGAGCCCTCTAGACATGAAATAACACCCCTATAGTCAACTTTGGACTTTCATTCATTCATTTTCTACTGCTTACCCTCACAAGGGTCGCTGTGGGGGGTGCCGGAGCCTATCCCAGCTGTCTTCAGGCGAGAGGCGGGGTACACCCTGGTACTGGTGGCCAGCCAATCACAGGGCACATACGTATAAACAAACAACCATTCACACTCACATTCATACCTATGGGCAATTTGGAGTCGCTAATTAACCTAGCATGTTTTTTGGAATGTGGGAGGAAACCGGAGTACCCGGAGAAAACCCACACATGCACTGACATTGAACTCGGGTCTCCTAGCTGTGAGGCCTGCGCGCTAACCACTCACACACTGTGCAGTGCAATGTAGGATTTCTTATTTATAAATGGAATATTTTACTAATTAGAGTGTCGAAAATGTGTTTACTACCTAAATATGGCTTTTAACACTATTAGAGCCCTCTAGACATGAAATAACACCCCTATAGTCACCTTTAGACTTTCATTCATTCATTTTCTACCACTGATCCTCACGAGGGTTGCACCAGAGCCTATCCCAGCTGTCTTCAGGAGAGAGGCGGGGTACACCCTGGTACTGGTGGCCAGCCAATCACAGGGCACATATAGACAAACAACCATTCACACTCACATTCATACCTATGGGCAATTTGGAGTCGCTAATTAACCTAGCATGTTTTTGGAATGTGGGAGGAAACCGGAGTACCCGGAGAAAACCCACGCATGCACGGACATTGTTCTCAGGTCTCCCAGCTGTGAGGCCTGCGCACTAACCACTCATACACTGTGCAGTGCGATGTAGTGTCAAAAATATGTTTATGACCTCCTAAATATGGCTTTTAAAACCCATGCATGCACGGGGAGAACATGCAAACTCCACACAGAGATGTCGGAGGGTGGAATTGAACTCGGGCAACATAGCTGTGTGGCCTGTGTGCTAACCACTTGTCCACCGTGCAGCCATGTTAGAAGAAGTTAATGCATAAAAACACCTAACCAAAATGCAATTACTTAAATTCTAAGCCTACCCGTGGTCGATTCACCATATACAGTCCTGGTACACAATGATGCGTGTTGGAATCCCGCCGCGAGTACACATTGTGCTACCTACTGTACATCCACGTGTCCCACTGAGACATGTCCTTTGGGTAAAACAACAGCAGGATTAAAACCACACACTCGGAACACAATTGAGAATCCGGAGTACGCATGCAGGGAATTCCAGTCCAGTATGTGCCAGACATGACTAGCATGATGGGGGGGGATGCGGGAGATCAATTGTACAAACTTCTACACCGGTGCTCTCCTTTGGCCCTCTGCTCCCGATCAATAGGAGAGCGCATTGTGTTTGCCGCATGCGCCGCTTTTGCATGTGCTATTTAGACAGGAAGGGGAGCCGAGAGAGCAAAGGGAGGGGGGGAAAAAAAAGAAAACAGCAGCAACAATAAGCGGCAGTAAATGGTAAGAACTGCCTTAGATCAGATATTCTAAAATGTCACAGAGCTGAAGTCTCTCGATGGGACATAAAAAGGAGTCATGGCTGCAGAAACATTGTTTTCAGGGCCCCCGTTGTGGATATTATTCCTAAAAACATGCCAAAAAACAACCTCACAAACAACCAAAAAAAAGCAAAAAAAACTTTAAACTGTATTATGGAAAGCAGGAAGTGAACAAATGAAACAGTTACTGATTGTAAAAGTAAAATATATTAGGAAAGCAGGAAGTGAACAAATGTAACAGTTACTGATTATAAAAGTAATCTATATTAGGAAAGCAGGAAGTGAACAAATGTAACAGTTACTGATTGTAAAAGTAAACTATATTAGGAAAGCAGGAAGTGAACAAATGTAACAGTTACTGATTGTAAAAGTAAACTAAATTAGGAAAGCAGGAAGTGAACAAATGTAACAGTCACAGATTATAAAAGTAATCTATATTAGGAAAGCAGGAAGTGAACAAATGTAACAGTTACTGATTGTAAAAGTAAACTATATTAGGAAAGCAGGAAGTGAACAAATGTAACAGTTACTGATTGTAAAAGTAAACTAAATTAGGAAAGCAGGAAGTGAACAAATGTAAAAGTTACTGATTGTAAAAGTAAACTGTATTATGGAAAGCAGGAAGTGAACAAATGTAACAGTTACTGATTGTAAAAGTAAACTATATTAGGAAAGCAGGAAGTGAACAAACGAAACAGTTACTGATTGTAAACGTAAACTGTATTATGGAAAGCAGGAAGTGAACAAATCTAAAAGTACCAGATGGAGGGGTAGGATTTAATAAGCTTTGCTTCTTCCTACTCCTTTTGGACATGTGGAACTGTGAACTGATTATGTGATGCATTCAATTGTAATCTGATGCATGTTCAAATGAAATTCAACCATTACCATGACCATATATTGCACTCGTACTGTGCATTGGGCCACGCCCTGAAAGGACACCCATCATTCCAATACAATAGTGAAAATGCATTGGAGCCAACAGAAGTAGTGATAATTTACATAAATACAGCAAAGACTTGACTTGAACATGACTTGTACACCTTCATCTCCTTTATTAAGGTCTCTCACGCTACGTCTTAGTAGGAGATTTGGGCTTCACGCCTCCCTGCCGCAGCCTCGGTAAAATCGGCTTTCTGCGGCCATGACAGTCATTAGCCCAACCCCCGGGGGAAGTAATCCCCTACTTTCTGACTCTAATGGAGGCAGCGAAGGTTAGTCGTAGCGTTGCTTTACGTTACGTAAAAGCCGAATGTACATACATTCAGGTACGACCCTGTGTCGAGTTGTTAGGACACGGGGTGTTCAAGGGCCTTTTTCAGGTCCGGTTCTTGACTCGTCTATCAGTGCAACTGCTTCTGTCCAGTCAGAGGCAGCCGTATGTCCTCTACCTTCACGGCGCCACGCTGTTCTGCAGCAATGAGTCGGTGCATCTGTCCTGCCAGCAGGAATCCAGATTTAGACGAGATAGGTTAAGAGACGGCGTATGAATATGAATACGTGATGCATAGCAGCTATAGTGAACAGAGTCATGCAGTCATGTGGGCTGCAGGATATGAATGAATGTAATAGACGTTCAAAAAAAATCCAAAAAACAAACCAACAAGTTGTTGTAGCCACCATTAAATTTACACAAGTACACACAGTCTGCAATGCAAAACCGCTGCTCAATTACATAATAATCATTATTATATTATTAATTCGCCTATTATTATTACTATCATCATTATTCTTCTTCTGATTATTACTACTACTAGCTAGTATTAGCCTGCTTATTGGCTTGCTTATTAGCCTGCTTTTGCTCTATTATATAAAATTTGAATTTGAGATTTTTTTTGTAAAAAAAAAAAAAAATCAATAAAAAATTATTTAGGGGGCTTAAGAACATTTTAGGGGGGCGGACGCCACTGCATGCATTAACGGCATCAAGTGTGGCCAAGGTCAGTGATCAATTATATAATAATCGTTATTATATTATATTCGCCTGCTTATTGACTTGCTTTTTAGCCTGCTTTTGCCTAATTTTATGAAAGTTTTTTTGTTAAAAAAACTTTAAACAAAACAATAAAAAACAATAAAACAATAAAAAAACAATAAAAAATATCAAATTATTTACGGGGCTTAAGAAAATTTTTAAGAACATTATTATAACTATCATCATTATTATTATCATATATTATTCTGATTATTACTACTACAAGCAGTAGTAGTAGGCTAGTGTTAGCTTGCTTATATTGGCTTGCTTATTAGCCTGCTTTTGCCTTATTATATGAAATATGTCAGATTTTTTTTTTGTAAAAAAAAAAATATTTTTAATCAATTTTAAAAGATCAATAAAAAATATCAAATTATTTAGGGGGCTTAAGAGCATTTTAAAAATTGTTACTAACAATCTAAAATAGGCCTAATGACGCCACTGCGTGCAACCAACATTAAACGGCATCAAGTGGCGCCAAGGCCAAACAATACATTCCAATCCTACAGGGGGCAGTAATCATCAGCATTATGGTGACTCCAACCCAATGCAAGTGGACCATAACTTAATAATTACTGTCAATTTCCTGCATATAAGTACAGTTTGGAGGCCCCTTCTCATTCAATCTCATGTAAAAGTGTCTGGGAAGTGCTACTGTATATACGTACGTACAATAGGCGTTGAAATTAGGCCAAGCGTCGCGTTGCAGCAACTGCCCCCCCGAGCGAGAGTGTTTGTGTGAGACTTTTGATTTGTCTGTAGAATCATTTGATATATGGCGGTGCCACTTTAATAACAGCGCGCGCCACATTTGGGAGCGTTTGGCTGATGGATGGCTCCGATATGCGGCCCAGTCGTATATTTCTCCGAGGAAAGGAGTTGACTAGACAACACAAGGACATGCATAAGGGGGGAGACGGAGAACCGGAGAGGGGGGGACGCCGAGGAGCTTTTTCGGATATCCGCGGAGTTTCAGGAAGGTCCTTGCAAAGTTCAATGTTACGCATAATATGAAGCTTTTCTCATGGGCGCCGCCTGGAAAGAGTTATCGCGTCTCCGCTTGAAGGCCGCCCGAGTAACGGAACATTGTCAAACTTTAATACGAGCTAATTTTGTTGCCATGATATTTAAAAAGTTATATTTTTTTATTTTTATTAGATTATTTATACCCGCACAGCTGGTGGCTTTTTATGACAAAAATTCTATATTAAAAATGTTATTTTAATAAATATAAAGCCAAAAAATGAATAAATTATTATTAGAAGACAGCTGGGATAGGCTCCAGCACCCCCGCGACCCTCATGAGGAAAAAGCGGTAGAAAATTAATGAATGAATATTTATTATTAATTTTTTATTTAAATTAAATTAAATTAAAAAATAATTAAAAATTAAATTAAAAAATACATAAATATTACATAAATATTACATAAAAATTAAATTAAATTAAATTAAAAATTACAAAAAACTTATATTATTATTATTATTATTATAAATTATATTAGAAAGGCAGGAAGTGAAAAAAACATTGTTACTGACTGTAAAAGTAAACTATATTAGGAAAGCAGGAAGTGAACAAATGTATCAGTTACTGACTGTAAAAGTAAACTATAGTAGGAAAGCAGGAAGTGAACAAATATAACATTGCAAAAATCCGAAATGGAGGGGTAGGATCTAATAAGCTTTGCTTCTTCCTACTCCTTTCGGACATGTGGAACTGTGAACTGATTATGTGATGCATTCAATTGCAATCTGATGCATGTTTAAATGAAATTAAACCATTACCAAATAAATACTGTAGATAAAAAAATGAAAGTGAAAGTCTTTATTTTGAACAACTTAAACACATCTCAGCTTTTGAAGAGGCCATAAGTCTTATAATACGAGAGCAAGATTGTTAAGTGACGCAAGTAAGCTAACAAAACGAGCTAACAAGCTGCGGCCAGAGAGGCAGTGGTGAGCCGGGCAAAAATGTGGGTAACACATTACAGTAATTAATAAGGAACGAATATACTGGCAGATAATGCAGGTTGCCGTGGCAACCGGCGAGATGCAGAGGCTGCCTTTGATGAATTTGAAACTATTATTTTGAGGTCAAACTACTACATACTGTATAGTCGCTCGAAGCAAGTTCTTTTGTTGACGAGCGGAATGTTTGGAACAGCAGACGCTTAAAGAAACGCTCCTCGCACCCCAGCTGTGACCATCCCGAGCGAAAGAAGGCAAAAGGAGCCGTCTTGTTTATTATTGGCCGAGATTGTCATGTTTTTTCCCCCTTTTCCATTGTGCTCGCCCTTCGCGGTTCGACATTATTTTATTGATCGCCGCAGCGTCTTTGTGTTTGCATTCTTTATTTGCAGCGTATTCTTCAAAAATTCACCGAAGCCGCGCTTTCGGTTTGCACCGCGTGGGCTCGCTCTGACACAATTCCCATGCGAGCTTTCCAGGGAAAGTCTTTTGTTGGGTCTGCGGAAGGCCACCGACCTGGCGTTATTGAACACCAGGCGAATCCACGTGTAAAAAAAAAAAAAAGCCAATACACAATGCATAGTATCTATATTATTGACTAGCATCAATACAGATACCGCAGCTATTCCATCAAGCTAATGGTATATAATGTACACATACTGCGTCTGACAAACGCTATGTGACTCACAGTGATTCTTCCTGAGGTGTGATGTTGACTAGAAGTACTGAAAGAAGATCCCTTGTCCTCCTTGGTTGCATAACCAACCTACAGACCTTGTAAATTGCATATTTTCAATCCGAAGACAAAACTTCCAGACTGCAGACATAATGCCGATATCATTATTGGCCGAAAAAACAAATGGAGATGATCGGATATCTCATTTTTATCCCAATAATCGGCCAGTCGGACGATGTCATTGGACATCGCTAGTAGAAATCAATTGACTTGAATACAAGACGTGCAATTTTGGAGTCTAGAGATTTATACATGCCAAAAAAAAAACAAAGCTTTTCTACCTGACACACACAAGAGTGCGGGGGTGTCATATACTTCTTGTATGAAGTATCAGTATACCGTACTAAAACCAATACAAGACACCTGCAAAACAAAACATAGTTCGGCTTATAGTGGGTCAGTGCTTTTCTTCCCGTCACTCACAAACACCTTATATTGAATATAAGAACACAAGACGTGCAAAAGATAGGTCTTATATTTGGGGTCTAGAGATTTATACATGTCAAAACAGCTCAAAGCTTTCCTACCTGACACACACAAGTGTGCAGGTGTCATATACTTCTTATATGAAGTATCAGTCTACCGTACTAAAACCAATACAAGACGCCTGCAAAACATAGTTCGGCTTATAGTGGGTCAGAGCTTTTCTTCCCGTCACTCACAAACACCTTATATTGAATATAAGAACACAAGACGTGCAAAAGATAGGTCTTATATTTGGGGTCCAGAGATTTATACATGTCAAAACAGCTCAAAGCTTTTCTACCTGACACACACAAGTGTGCCGGTGTCATATACTTCTTATATGAAGTATGAGTCTACCGTACTAAAACCAATACAAGACGCCTGCAAAACATAGTTCGGCTTATTGTGGGTCAGAGCTTTTCTTCCCATCACTCACAAACACATTATATTGAATACAAAACGTGCAAAAGATAGGTCTTATATTTAGCGTCTAAAGAACAAATCTTCCCGATTGAGTTAAAGCTTTTCTACCCGACACACACAAGTGTGCCGGTGTCATATACTTCTTATATAAAGTATGAGTCTACCATACTAAAACCAATACAAGACGCCTGCAAAACATAGTTCGGCTTATAGTGGGTCAGAGCTTTTCTTCCCATCACTCACAAAAACATTATATTGAATACAAGACGTGCAAAAATAGGTCTTATATTTGGGTTCTAAAGAACAAGTCTTCCCGATTGAGTCAAAGCTTTTCTACCTGACACACACCAGTATATCATATTCCAGAAAATAATTTTTTTTGTAGAATCCCGCCAATATTCTACCTAGCTAACAAGCTAGGACAAGCTTTGAAAAAAACATAACAAAACAAAACATAGGTCGGCTTATAGTGGGTCAGAGCTTTTCTTCCCATCACTCACAAACACATTATATTCATTCATTCATTTTCTACCGCTTATTCTCATGAGGGTCGCGGGGGTGCTTGAGCCTATCCCAGCTGTCTTCAAGCGAGAGGCAGGGTACACCCTGGACTGGTGGGCAGCCAATCACAGGGCACATATAGGCAAACAACCATTCACACTCACATTCATACCTATGGAAAATTTGGAGTCGCTAATTAACCTAGCATGTTTTTGGAATGTGGGAGGAAACCGGAGTCCCCGGAGAAAACCCACGCATGCACGGGGAGAACATGCAAACTCCACACAGAGATGGCCGAGGGTGGAATCGAACTTGAGTCTCCTAGCTGTGAGGCCTGCGTGCTAACCACTAAGAAACTGCACCAAACCAAATCCACAAATAATCTCTAGAGAGGTGTCCAGGGCCAAGGGCGATTGGTGGTCGCTGCCAAATGAGCTAGGATGAAAGAACAAGCGTACTTGCTGGATCTCGCCGTCCGCCGCAGTGCTGACCACTCATAATCAATCCCGCCCATGAATCAATCGGTTAAACACCTACACAAAGCCACACAAAGAATAATCGATGAATTCCACCTCAGTCGACGACCCCGGGTGTTTGACCTAAGGGCGTACTCATATTAGGCTGATCGTACCGTGGTGGACGTGAGCGCCATTATCACTTCCTCTCCTGGAAAGCACACAGTCCTATTGCTGTATTGCTTATTTTGATTGGTTTTGATTTATATTTATATTGATTTAATGTTTGTGAGTGATGGGAAGAAAAGCTCTGACACACTAGTTGTTTTTTAGACCTCAAATATAAGACTTCGCTGGGATAGGCTCCAGCACCCCCCGTGATCCTCGTGAGGATAAGCGGTAGAAAATGAATGAATATAATGTTTGTGAGTGATGGGAAGAAAAGCTCTGACACACTAGTTGTTTTTTTAGACCCCAAATATAAGACCTCGCTGGTATAGGCTCCAGCACCCTCTGTGACCCTTGTGAGGATAAGCGGTAGAAAATGAATGAAGGAATGAATATAATGTTTGTGAGTGATGGGAAGAAAAGCTCTGACACACTAGTTGTTTTTTAGACCCCAAATATAAGACCTGGCTGGGATAGGCTCCAGCACCCCCCGTGACCCTCGTGAGGATAAGCGGTAGAAAATGAATGAAGGAATAAATATAATATTTATGAGTGATGGGAAGAAAAGCTCTGACACACTAGTTTTTTTAGACCCCAAATATAAGACCTGGCTGGGATAGGCTCCAGCACCCCCCGTGACCCTTGTGAGGATAAGCGGTAGAAAATGAATGAATGAATATAATGTTTGTGAGTGATGGGAAGAAAAGCTCTGACACACTAGTTGATTTTTTAGACCCCAAATATAAGACCTCGCTGGGATAGGCTCCAGCACCCACCGCGACCCTCATGAGGATAAGCGGTAGAAAAATGAATATAATGTTTGTGAGTGATGGGAAGAAAAGCTCTGACGCACTAGTTGTTTTTTAGATCCCCCCCAAAAAACAACTTTCTTTGGCCCCATGGTGGGTTATTTAGCAGTCACACTCAATAAAAAAATGCACGGACAGTGAGTCAGCAACAATGGGCTGCTTTGCTTGGGTACTCAACTTCATGGATCCCTGTGGTTTACCGGGAGCAGGAAGTAGAAGAGACAGGAGAAGCTGCTGAAGGTAGATCAACACAAGGCTCACTGGGATGCAGCGTTTAGTCTGGTGGTCTTCCGGAACGCTGTCACTTTCATAGGAGCAACATGCAGGAGCACATATGATATCAAATATATCCTAGAAGGCGTTTTTTTCCCCCATCTTTAGCCACATGCATGGATGTGAAGGAGAAAAAAAAAATGCGGGATATGCATTGCTAGCGTGGAGGAGAAGCTCTCAGCACTCCCATGATACGTACACCACCACCACCACCACTAAGCCTGAATATTCATGCTAAGGAGCCGGCGACGATGGAGGTGTTCAGTTATTCATTATGCTTCTGCAAAAAAGAAACAGGCGTCCCACTGTGATGGAATATTAATAGTCGCCATTAATAAAATATCTCTCTCCGTCCTGTGTGGTATTAAGTCAACTTTCTTGACCATTACACTAATAAACGTATCGTGATATTGGATTTTGAACGTCTTTTGTATGGAAACAAACGAATAAAGTTGGTATAAAAATAGTTCAGGTGATACAGGAAGGCAGTAGCATCTCTATAAATGTGTACTCCAAGAGGCTCGATGTTTAATTTAGAGCAGCCTGAAAGTACGTTGACATTTCGCCTATTGTTAGCCCAGATGGGAACACGGGACACTGTCTGCCCGAAAAATGGAAATGTACGTCAAGGCTGTTAAAAATTCAACCGTCTACCCTCGGAAAAAAAAAAAAAAAAAAAAAAAAACATGCACAAGGAAGATACCGTCGTACAGTAGGCGTGACACGCCGTGTTCCACACTGTAACCCCCCCCGTCTTGATATCGCCCCGGGGATGTGTTGTTGTTGTTGTGCCATCGTCGTCGGAGTCGTGTTTGCGCAAAAAAGCGAGCCATCTCGCCTTCGTTTTTACTTACTCGTGACTGAGCGATCGCTTCACTCGGCCGTATTCTGTGGATTCTGCATGAATATGCAACAGTAAGCTAACAAGGCAATGCAGTTTTTGTTATTAAAGATACAGGACGGCATCGGACTGCTTAAAAGGTTTTCTATTCGGCGCGCTAGCATCCTAGAAAATGGTTTGATACTGGACACATTAGGGACAATACAGTCCACTGTTTTTTTTTTTTACACTCTATGGACAAATGATCTCGAACACAAATCTTAGTCAACCTATTAATCAGGTTTCTATTCGGCACTCGAGCATCATAGAAAAGAACTCAATGAAATGTATTGATAATGGATACATTATGGACAATACAGTCCACCATAATAGACATTATGATACACTCTTTGGACAAATGATCTCGAACACAAATTTTAGTTAACCTATTAATCAGGTTTCTATTCGGCACTCGAGCATCTGGAACCTCTTTTTCAAAAATCCCTCATTATTTAGCAAGAACATTACAATATTTACTGATACTCAACATTGCGGTGCAAGATCTGGACAAACGCTGTCGGACAGACCATTCGTTTTCTATTCGGCACTCGAGCATCATAGACAAGAACCCAATGAAATGTATTGATAATGGATACAATATGGACAATACAGTTCACCATAATAGACATTATGGTACACTCTTTGGACAAATGCTCTCGAACACAAATCTTAGTCAAGCAATTAATCAGGTTTCTATTCGGCACTCGAGCATCTGGAACCTCTTTCAAAAATCCCTCACTATTTAGCAAGAACATAATATTTACTGATACTCGATGTTGCGGTGCAAGATCTGGACAAACGCTGTCGGACAGACCATTCGTTTTCTATTCGGCACTCGAGCATCATAGACAAGAACCCAATGAAATGTATTGATACTGGATACATTATGGACAATACAGTCCACCATAATACGTAGACATTATGGTACACTCTTTGGACAAATGCTCTCGAACACAAATCTTAGTCAGCCTATTAATCAGGTTTCTATTCGGCACTCGAGCATCTGGAACGTCTTTTTCAAAAATCCCTTACTATTTAGCAAGAACATTACAATATTTACTGATACTCGACATTGCGGTGCAAGATCTGGACAAACGCTGTCGGACAGACCATTCATTTTCTATTCGGCACTCGAGCATCATAGACAAGAACCCAATGAAATGTATTGATACTGGATACATTATGGACAATACAGTCCACCATAATAGACATTATGGTACACTCTTTGGACAAATGATCTCAAACACAAATCTTAGTCAACCTATTAATCAGGTTTCTATTCGGCACTCGAGCATCTGGAACCTCTTTTTCAAAAATCCCATACTATTTAGCAAGAACATGACAATATTTACTTATGGTGGACATTGCGGTGCAAAATCGGACAAACGCTCTTGGACAGACTATTCGTTTTCTATTCGACGCTCTAGCATCATAGGCAAGCACCCTAGAAAATGGTTTGATACGGGACCCATTATGGATAATACAGTCCACCGTTTTAGACATTATGGTACACTTTGGACAAATGATCTCGAGCACAACTTTTAGTCAACCTATCAATCAGGTTTCTATTCGGCACTCGAGCATCTGGAACCAATTTCCTCACTACTTAGCGAGAACATGACAATATTTACTGATACTGGACATTGCGGTGAAAAATCTGGACAAACCACTCGTTTTCTATTCGGCACTCGAGCATCATAGACAAGAACCCAATGAAATGTATTGATACTGGACACACTTTGGACAATACAGTCCACCATTTTAGACATTATGATCGACTCTTTGGAGAAATGATCTTGAACACAGCTCTTAATCAACCTATCAATCAGGTTTCTATTCGGCACTCGAGCATCTGGAACCAATTTCCTCACTACTTCATAAGAACATGACAATATTTACCGATACTGGACATTGCGGTAAAAAATCTGGACAAACCACTCGTTTTCTATTCGGCACTCGAGCATCATAGACAAGAACCCAATGGAATGTATGGATACTGGACACATTATGGACAATACAGTCCACCATAATGGACATAATGGCAAACTAGATCAGACCAACATTTTTCTGCAGTTTTCCCCAAGTTGGATAAACATAAACAAACCGACTGGGACACGGGTCGGCAGCGGCTCGCCTGGGGTGCCGCAAAGCAGGCGGGTCGGAAGTAAGAGGGAGAGAAACAGCCGAGAAAAAGAAGGTCAAGTACCTGCCACTTCTGTCAAACACGTCTCGGAGCGGCTTTTGTCCTGCTTGGTGGGGGCCTTTTTATTGCACGGAGGTGATTGCTGATGACTTGCAAGCATTTTCTCCTTGTAGTAAAGACTCGTCTTCATGCCGCCCGTCCATTGGTCTGGAAAAGAGTGCATTAATTAATTAATTAAAGTGCACTAATGAAGGGGGAGCAGGTTTTGATGTCAGATATAACAGGCATGTTACATTCATTAAATGTTTAACACTTCATTATTGGCAATGATTACAAAGACATGCGTTATATGATCACTGAAGAAATAGAAACCTTCAGGCAAGAAAATGTCAAATTTAAGCAGGCGCGTACCCTTTTGGACCAATTTGAGAAGTGGCGAATACATAACCTTGAGTTTAAAAAGCCCGACATTATTCATAGTCTGGCATGATTTCAAGTAGAAATGAATTGTTTATGTAGAAAATAGCTCTCTCTTAGCTGGAAATGATGCAGAAAAAAGTGGAAAAACACTAAGAGATTGTGTTGAGAGATGTATTGCGGACATTTTGGATGCCAGAAACGTACGCCCCTTTCATAAAAGAGGCGACTTACATTGTTGTAAGTTTACGCGTGTCAAAATTACCAAACTTTTTTTTATGTTATCCTTATCTTACACTTTTTCTCTTAATATTATGACTTTAGGGCTGCACGGTTGTCGAGTGGTTAGCGCACAGGCCTCACAGCAAGGAGACCCGAGTTCAATTCCACCCTCTGTGTGGCGTTTGCATGTTCTCCCCGTGCATGAATGTTAATGTGAATGAATTAGAGCCCTCTAGACATGAAATAACACCCCTATATTGACTTTTAAACTCATATTACCAAAATTTGTAAATAAAAGGAAATAAAACCTTTTAGGGCTGCATGGTGTACGAGTGTTTAGCACACAGGCCTCACAAATAGGAGACCCGAGTTCAATTCCACCCTCGGCCATCTCTGTGTGGAGTTTGCATGTTCTCCCCGTGCATGTTTTTTTTTTCCGGGTACTGCGGTTTCCTCCCACATTCCAAAAACATGCTAGGTTAATTAGCGACTCCAAATTGTCCATCGGTATGAATGTGAGTGTGAATGGTTGTTTGTCTATATGTGCCCTGTGATTGGCTGGAGACCAGTCCAGGGTGTACCCCTCCTCTCGCCCGAAGACAGCTTGGATAGGCTCCAGCACCCCGCAACCCTTGTGAGGATAAGCAGTAGAAAACGAATGAATGAATATAAGGTGTTTTGTGAGTGATGGGAAGAAAAGCTCTGACACACTATAAGCCGACCTATGTTTTGTATTGGTTTTAGTACGGTAGACCTGATGTTTTTTTTTTTCAAAGTTTGTCCTAGCTTGTTAGCTAGGTAGAATATTGGCGGGATTCTACAAAAAAAAGTGTATTTTCTGGAATATGATATTTCATATAAGAAGTATATTACACTCACACACTGGTGTGTGTCAGGTAGAAAAGCTTTGACTCAATCGGGAAGAGTTGTTCTTTAGACCCCAAATGTAACACCTATATTTTGCACGTCTTGTATTCAATACAAAGGTGTTTGTGAGTGATGGGAAGAAAAGCTCTGACACACTATAAGCCGACCTATGTTTTGAAGGCGTCTTGTATTGGTTTTAGTACGGTAGACCTGATTTTCTTTTCAAAGTTTGTCCTAGCTTGTTAGCTTGGTAGCGTATTGGCGGGATTGTACAAAAAAAACTGTGTATTTCCCAGAATATGATACTTCATATAAGAAGTATATTACACTCACACAGTGGTGTGTGTCAGGTAGAAAAGCTTTGACTCAATCTTTCTTTAGACCCCAAATATAAGACCTATCTTTTTTGCACGTCTTGTATTCTTGTATTCAATATAAGGTGTTTGTGAGTGGTGGGAAGAAAAGCTCTGACCCACTATAAGCCGATCTATGTTTTTGTTTTGCAGGCATCTTGTATTGTTTTTAGTACGGTAGACCTGAATTTTTTTTTTTCAAAGTTTGTCCTAGCTTGTTCTGCATGTTTTGCATTCAATATAAAGATGTTTGTGAGTGATGGGAAGAAAAGCTCTGACACTCTATAAGCCGACCTATGTTTTGCAGGCGTCTTGTATTGGTTTTAGTACGGTAGACTGATTTTTTATTTTTTTTTCCAAAGTTTGCCCTAGCTTGTTAGCTAGGTAGAATATTGGCAGGATTGTACAAAAAAAAATATTTTCTGGAATATGATACTTCATATAAGAAGTATATGACACTCACACACTAGTGTGTGTCAGGTAGAAAAGCTTTGGGAAGAGTTGTTCTTTAGACCTACCTTTTGCACGTTTTGTATTCAATATAAGGTGTTTGTGAGTGATGGGAAGAAAAGCTCTGACACACTATAAGCCGACCTATGTTTTGCAGGCGTCTTGTATTAGTACTAGTACTACTAGTACTAGTATTACTGTATTTAGTACGGTAGACTGATTTTTTATTTTTTTTCCCAAAGTTTGTCCTAGCTTGTTAGCTAGGTAGAATATTGTCAGGATTCTACAAAAAAATGTGTATATTCTGGAATATGATACTTCATATAAGAAGTATATGACACTCATTTCATCCCATTGAGGCCCCATAGAAAGCATTCTCCTCTTGACCGAGACGTTCAGAAGTGGATTTTTCTGAAGCCAACTGAGCATCTGGGTACCCACGGGTGCAAATACTTGGACTGAAACGCGTCCAGTCCGGGTGTCTATCTCACCTCTTGCCCCCGAGTCAGTATCCTTGGCATGAATACTGCAAAAGGGGAAACTGCAATATTCAGCGACTTGTGCCGCTTCTCAAGTGTTTCTTTTTTTTTTTTTTTACACAAGCTTGACTATCAGCATTCTCGCAGTCTTCCCACCTGGAGGCACCGGGAGAAACGGCGTGACCGCCGGACACGATCGTGAAAAAACAGACGAGATGTGAACTGCTCGACAGTGAAAGGAGGAGGATGAACTCCTGAAGCCCAGCAGGACTTGAATGCAGCAGCGGTCAACCCTACTATGCCAAGCCAAAATGGCCGGCCAAAAGTAGGATGCACCATTTCCCCTCCACAAGCCCACAAGGGGGGCATGAAGGCCCCTGAATGTGGACTTTGGGTTAGCCCGAAAAGCCACATGTCATCACGGGGAGTTTCAGGAAGGGTCGTTCTTAGAGGGGGGGGGGGGGGCTCCAGATAGCCTCATTTCTATCCCCCGTAGACCATGTCAGAGGACATATGGTGGAAGCCAGAAGCACCTGGCAGCCCCCCCAAAGCCAGCAGGCACCTTGAAATGGTCGCACTGTGAGGGGCTGGGAGCAAGAAGAAAGGATGCGGCAAACGGTCAGGAATTCACAGGCTCAAATCCGCTGGGGGAGGAAAAAAAAAAGCAGCTCGGCCATTTTGATTGTTTTCTCAAGTTAACTTTAAACGTTTGAGACAACAATGCCAAAAAAAAAAGTCATAAAATAAGCATTTCTGATACTTCTATGTAGGAGAAATTGGTTAAATAAATTCACAAATAAATCAGCAAAAATTAAAAAAAACAAATTAAGCGAATAATGCTAAGAAAATGCAGCATATCTTCCTAATATGTTTATTAAAAATGAATTTATTCAGAAACAAACGTATTTAATCAAAACAGGCTTACTCTACCCCGTAATTCCAATTCTACCATTTTATGTACTTTGTATTTTATACATTTATGTGTAATTTTAACTGTGTTTTATTTATTTTATCAACTCTGTATGGTGATCTTGAGTGTCCTGAAAGGTGCCTATAAATAAAATGTATTATTATTATTATTATTATTATTTATTATTACAATTATAATTAATATCTTTAATGTTATTATTATTATTAATATTTGTAATAGTTTGTAATAGTAATAATATTTTATAATTATAATAATTATGTGTGTAATTTTAACTGTATTTTATTCATTTTATCAACTATGTAAGTGTATGTATCTTGAGTGTCCTGAAAGGCACCTGTAAATAAAATGTATTATTATTATTATTTATAATAATAATAATAATAATGTTAATATTGTTATTAATATTTTAGATCTTATTATATTATTAATTATAATATTTTATAATTATTATTATGTGTGTGATTTTAACTGTGTTTTATTTATTTTATCAACTATGTATGGTGATCTTGAGTGTCCTGACAGGCACCTGTAAATAAAATGTATTATTATTTTTTTATTATTATTATTATGATTATTATTATAAATATTTTTATTATTGCTATTAATATTTTAAATATTAATAATATTTGTAATAGTAATAATAATAATAATATTATGTGTGTATTTTTAACTGTGTTATTTATTTTATCAACTATGACACCTTGAGTGTCCTGAAAGGCGCCTATAAATAAAATGTATTATTATTGTTATTATTAATAGTAATATTTTTAACATTATTCATAATTTTTTAAATAATAATATTGTTATCAATTTTCTATACCGCTTATCCTCACGAGTGTCGCAGGTATGCTGGAGCCTATCCCAGCTGTCTTTGGGCGAGAGGTGGGGTACACTCTTGATTGGTCGCCAGCCAATCACAGGGCACATTCATACCTACGTACCTACTTTTTTAATTATATATTTTCATATTTGTAAACTGATTTCCTCATGTTTTCATACGATCCAATTTGAATCCCATTTTTAGTTATCATTTTTCATAAATTGTCCACCTCTTCCCAACTCTAGCGGCATAAATAAAGTCATTGTAAAAAAAAAAAAAAAAGACGCCGCCTGAACCAAATAACCTCCATACTTTTGACTTCATCAATTTGTTCTGTTGCTTCATTTATAAAAAAAAGGTTAAACAAGATGGCCGCTATCATTTTTCTCCATGAAGCTCTGACCAACTCAAGCGCTTCTCTGGCAAGACGGATCAATACACACACACACACACACACATGTTCACACTCCAGTGGTCATGCACTAAGTGGGCTTTATTAGACGGGTCTCCATCATCATGTTTCAATTTAGCCTCTTCCAGACCAGCGTGCCGGAGGCGTCGATACACCCGAAGCGCGATGCATATATACGCATAAAAACAACGACGCAGCAGCGGCCACGGGGGAAGAAAATTGATGATCAATATCCATGCTCATAAATGTGCAGACAATATCCCCTCGTCTGCCATGCATCATCAGCATCATAGCCTGCTGTTTCAAATAGATTACAGTGTGTACTTGTCAGCCATGATGGATGGGTGGAGAAGGGATCTATATTCCCACCAAGCATTCCGTAATGAGCTGGGAGTGGGAGAAGAAAGAGATAAACACTAAAGATGACAGTGGAGGATGTTGGAGGGGAACTCTTAAAAGGCGGAGCGCACCGGGGAACGCGGCGTCTTCTTCTTCGAAAGGTGGTTCCTAGTCTTAAAATTCATTTTCATACGTTTTCTATGCCGCTTATCCTCATTAAGGTCTCGGGGTATGCTGGAACCTATGCCAGCATTTTTTAAAGTTGGAATTTTACAATAAAAAAAAAATATTGCAACAAGTTAGAATTTCACAAAAAAAATATTACATAAAATTTATCATAGTATTATGACAGTCAAGTCATTATTTATACTTTTATATTTTTAGATGTATTATTTATATTATATATAATTTGAAGAAAAACATTTGGAAGGGAAATGTAATTTTAAAAAGTGAATAAAGTCTTATACAAATTTTAAGAGAATGAGGAATTAATATTCGGAAAATGAAAAAAAAAGTTGAAAGAAATTTTAAAAAAGTTGCCTTTTTAAAATAATAAAAAGTTGTAATGTTACAAGATTAAAAGTTGAAATATCAGGGGGAAAAAAAATCTGGAATTTTATTAAAATAAAATAAGTACACTAGACTTTAGTCGTGTTTATATTATTACAATAATAAGAAAAAAATATACAAAATTTGACCAAAAATGTTTACAATAAGGGTAGGAATATTATATAAAAACAAGTATGAATATTATAACAAAACTTACATTGTCCTAGAAAAAATGCCTAATTAATACAAATGTAATATTGCAAGAAAAAAAGTTGAATTATTGTGGAAAAAAAACTAAATTCAAATTTAAAGAATTACGCAATCAATATTTTTACCAGATCAATTTTACCAGATTAAAAAAAAAATCAAAATGAAAATTAATTTAAATAAATAAATGTAATGAACATTTTACCTTTAAAAAAAAAGTTACAATTTTACAAAAAAAAATATTGTATTTTTCAAGGAAAGAAAATTCATAATATTATGGCTAAAGTCCTAGCTTTACAATAATATAGTGAAATGGAAAATATCACCAAAAAGGCAATTTCACAATTTTTTATAAAGTTATAATATTTCAGGGGAAAAACTCCTAATATGACAATGAAGGTGTGATTTTGTGGGAATAATAAAATATTGCAAGCGTAAATGTGGATGACCTGAGAAAAATATAAGTCAAATCATGAACTATATGAACTCCTAATGAGGAACACACCAATCCACAGAGGAATATAACACACCTATCCACAGAGGAATATCCACAGTAACATCACTCAAACATCCAAGCCAAGATCCTGGTTGATTTGCTGTCTGTCTATCCAATGGAAAAAAGCCATTGTCTCCATTTAGCTGCTGTAACTGTTTTGTGTGGATTTCCCACAATTAGAGACGATTAACATGCATTGCAGGACTGGCGCTTCCCCAACATCCCGTCGGCGTCTTTCAGTGCTTTCACTAATTGTCTCCGCATAATCTCTTTGCCTTTTTCTATGCAGATCACCGCTCGGAAAAAAAAACAACCCACAAAAAGAAATGCTTTGTTGTTCTTCTGAATTATCTAAAAACATCCCAACTTCCTTTAGGTTGCAGGTTCGGTTCCTGGGGCAAGATGCTGGACGCCCACTTGGCTCCTGATGCTGCATCATCAGTACGGTAGAACATTTGCTATGTAAGTGAAAGGCCATTTCATTTTTATAAGGGCATGCCTATTTCCTTCCCATGCAATAAGCGCTCCACAGCATCAGGGGGTGTAGCCTGCACAAATGTTTACTTTATTTTTTTTGGTTATGTTGTGGTATAGACGCACGATGGGCGAGTGGTTAGCATGTTGGCCACACAGACATGGGTTCGATTCTCCGAATTTGCATCTTCTCCCCGTGCATGCATGGGTTTTCTCCAGGTACTCAGACTTCCTCCCACATGCTAGTCCAATAGGTATGAATGTGAGTGTGAATGGTTGTTTGACTATATGTGCCCTGTGATTGGCTGGCCACCAGTCCAGGGTGTACCCCACCTCTCCGCCTGAAGACAGCTGGGATAGGCTCCAGCACCCCCCACGACCCTCGTGAGGATAAGCGGTAGAAAATGAATGAATGACTAAAGGTGACTATAGGGGTGTTATTTCATGTCTAGAGGGCTCTAATAGTGTTAAAAGCCATATTTAGGAGGTCGTAAACACATTTTCGATGCTCTAACTAGTAAAATATTCCATTTATAAATAAGAAATTTGACATTGCACTGCACAGTGTTAGAGTGGTTAGCGCGCAGGCCTCGCAGCTAGGCGACCCAGGTTCGATTCCATCCTCTGCCATTTCTGTGTGGAGTTTGCATGTTCTCCCCGTGCATTGCATGGGTTTTCTCCGGGTACTCCTCCCACATTCCAAAGAAAAAACATGCTAGGTTAATTGGCGACTCCAAATTGTCCATAGGTATGAATGTGAGTGTGAATGGTTGTTTGTCTATATGTGCCCTGTGATTGGCTGGCCACCAGTCCAGGGTGTACCCCGCCTCACCCCCCTGCCACCCTCGTGAGGACAAGCGGTAGAAAATGAATGAATGAAAGTCTAAAGGTGACTATAGGGGTGTTATTTCATGTCTAGAGGGCTCTAATGTTAAAATCAGGTTTAATATTGCATTTCTAAAGAACCGTTCAGTTTGATGACTGTATAGTCCACCATATCCCCCCCCCCACCCCCCAATTTGAGTAGCACTGTCCAATGGGAAATCAAAGAGCGTCTTATGTTCCATTGTAGAATATTAGTGCCTTAAACGTGTCATCATTGTTTTTGGCGCCGCCCCCCCTTGCATCATCATCATTTTGTTGTAATCCATCACGCGTTAGAGATGCGATTGTTAACGATTGCCGGGTGATTTGTGGCGTCCATTCATCATCTTCACGGTGCCAGCCAGTCTTAATCTCGCCACATCGCTTTGACCGACATGAATCATCCCCAGACAATTAATACTTTGGCCAAAGGACGCTTAATTGTTACGCTGCGGCAAGGGCGTGCGGATTCTTCTCGACTTCCGTGTCGTATTTCAACTTGAAATCTCAAATTAAGTTTCGGCTTTCTTTTTGGCGTATTTCTTTGCAGTCTTGACTTTTTTTTTTTTTTTCTTCTCAGTCATGCATCAAAAGATGGTTGATCGTTTGACAGGACGGGCCCTAGAAGCTCGCCGCCTCCCTTCAGACCTTGCTGAAAAATCTACTCCCCCCCCACCCCTACACCCCCCACCCTGTGTAAGTGTTATTTGCCCCATTTTTGGATCTTTTCCATGGCAACTAAAAAAAAAAAAATATCGAAGAAAAAAGAAAAGCCAAAGAGTCTCCAGTGGAAGCGGCGTCAGGCTGCTGTCGAATGCCGAGGAAAACAAAAAGGGAAAGTTTGTGGAAGTTAGCATTTTAATGGGGGGGGGGGGGTTAAATTGCTACGGTTCACCATCCCGCTGCCGATTTTCAAATAAACACGTTTAGCAAAACTGACGACGTAACAACCCTCCATGATCAGCTGATCCACCAGCCCTTCACCCAAGGGAGCTCCTCAGAAGATGTAACCCACATTTTGCTCCGTTTTCAAGCCTAAAGTCAGATGGAAGGTCTCGCTTGAAAAAAAAAAAAAAAAAAAATTCCTGACGTGTCAAAACACAACCTTGTTCCCTGGAAAGCCCCTCATGTAATTCCTTTTCGCTCGCATGGCTTCCCAGGCCTCTCTCCCATCTTTTTTTTTTTTTTTTTTTGTTTCCTCCCCGCCAATGCCGAGTGACAAGACAACTTTAAAGTCGGGTTACGCTTGCTCTTTCCGTAGGATTACGTCGGAATCCCGGCGGTTTTAAACAGTCACACTCTGCCACTCAAAGCCCAGACGCTTTTTGGTTTGCCGCGTTTATTAAAGGAGCGCCAGTGGTGACAAGTCGAGCATTTTTTTTTTTTTTTTTTGTGCTGAGATGGAATGAGGGATACAGAGAACAAGTCTAAAGTTTCAAATACAATCAGGAATGTGTCTTGGTGAGGATCAGAGAGAAGCTTAGGGAAGCAACCTGGGGGACGCAATTAGATCTTACAATGCTTTCTATTGATTGGTTATTGGGAACATTATTAAATGTATCATGGGGGTATGCTGGAGCCTATCCCAGCTGTCTTCGGGCGAGGGGCGGGGTACACCCTGGACTGGTGGCCAGCCAATCACAGGGCACAACTCGGATCTCCTAGCTGTGAGGCCTGCGCGCTAACCACTCATACACCATGCAGTGCAATGTAGGATTTCTTATTTATGAATGGAATATTTTACAAGTTTGATTTTTTTTTGGGGGGGGGGGGGGTGCGAGAGGCATGGTGGACTATACAGTCATCAAACTAAATGGTTCTTTATAAACGCAATATTAAATCTGACTATGACCTAAAATATGCTTTTTAACATTAGAGCCCTCTAGACATGAAATAACACCCCTATAGTCACCTTCATGGTAAAACTAGCATTATTAGAGCCCTCCAGACGTGAAATAACACCCCTATAGTCACCTTCATGGTAAACCTAACAGTATTAGAGCCCTCTAGACATGAAATAACACCCCTATAGTCACCTTCATGGTAAAACTAGCATTATTAGAGCCCTCTAGATGTGAAATAACACCCCTATAGTCACCTTCATGGTAAACCTAACATTATTAGAGGCCTCCAGACGTGAAATAACACCCCTATAGTCACTTTCATGGTAAACCTAACATTATTAGAAACCTCTAGACGTGAAATAACACCCCTATAGTCACCTTCATGGTAAACGTAACATTATTAGAAACCTCTAGACGTGAAATAACACCCCTATAGTCACCTTCATGGTAAAATTAGCATTATTAGAGCCCTCTAGACGTGAAATAACACCCCTATAGTCACTTTCATGGTAAATGTAGCATTATTAGAACCCTCTAGACGTAAAATAACACCCCTATAGTCACCTTCATGGTAGAGCTAAGATTATTAGAGCCCTCTAGACATTAAATAACACCCCTATAGTCACCTTCATGGTAAACCTAACATTATTAGAGCCCTCCAGACGTGAAATAACACCCCTATAGTCACCTTCATGGTAAACCTAGGATTATTAGAGCCCTCTCAATATGAAATAACACCCCTATAGTCACCTTCATGGTAAACCTAACATTATTAGAAACCTCTAGATGTGAAATAACACCCCTATAGTCACCTTCATGGTAAACCTAACATTATTAGAAACCTCTAGACGTGAAATAACACCCCTATAGTCACTTTCATGGTAAACGTAACATTATTAGAGCCCTCTAGACATGAAATAACACCCCTATAGTCACCTTCATGGTAAACCTAACATTATTAGAAACCTCTAGACGTGAAATAACACCCCTATAGTCACTTTCATGGTAAACGTAACATTATTAGAGCCGTCTAGACATGAAATAACACCCCTATAGTCACCTTCATGGTAGAGCTAACATTATTAGAGCCCTCTAGACATGAAATAACACCCCTATAGTCACTTTCATGGTAAACCCAACATTATTAGAGTCCTCTGGATGTGAAATAACACCCCTATAGTCACCTTCACGGTAAACCGAACATTAGAGCCCTCTAGACATTAAATAACACCCCTATAGTCACCTTCATGGTAGAGCTAACATTAGAGCCCTCTAGACATTAAATAACACCCCTATAGTCACCTTCATGGTAAACCTAACATTATTAAAGCCCTCTGGACATGAAATAACACCCCTATAGTCACCTTCATGGTAAACGTAACATTATTAGAGCCCTCCAGACGTGAAATAACACCCCTATAGTCACCT
The DNA here is from genome assembly GCF_030265055.1 of Doryrhamphus excisus. Lineage (NCBI taxonomy): Eukaryota > Metazoa > Chordata > Actinopteri > Syngnathiformes > Syngnathidae > Doryrhamphus > Doryrhamphus excisus. The sequence continues at coordinate 15,521,013 of NC_080480.1, read as the reverse complement.
TCACGGTAAACCTAGGATTATTAGAGCCCTCTACATATGAAATAACACCCCTATAGTCACCTTCATGGTAAACCTAACATTATTAGAAACCTCTAGATGTGAAATAACACCCCTATAGTCACCTTCATGGTAAACGTAACATTATTAGAGCCCTCTAGACATGAAATAACACCCCTATAGTCACCTTCATGGTAGAGCTAACATTATTAGAGCCCTCTAGACATGAAATAACACCCCTATAGTCACCTTCATGGTAGAGCTAACATTATTAGAGCCCTCTAGATATGAAATAACACACCTATAGTCAGTCACCTTCATGATAAAGCTAACAGAGCCCTCTAGACGTGAAATAACACCCCTATAGTCACCTTCATGGTAGAGCTAACATTATTAGAGCCCTCTAGACATTAAATAACACCCCTATAGTCACCTTCATGGTAGAGCTAACATTATTAAAGCCCTTTAGACATTAAATAACACCCCTATAGTCACCTTCATGGTAAACCTAACATTATTAGAGCCCTTTAGACATTAAATAACACCCCTATAGTCACCTTTACACTCAAATTCAGTATTACGGTAGAGAAAATAAGACAACTTAAGACATAAATATGACTTATATAGGGCCCATATCGAGAAATTACTGACGCAAGGTCACGGGTGTAAGAAAGCACACAATATCAAATATGCAAAAAGAAAAGGATGAATAAGTAAATAGTAAAAAAAAAAAAAAAGTTTGAAGCTCACTGACACACCAGCGGGGACGCGGCGTTGACAGCGCCACCTCACATTTACAGACGGTTTTGAAGTGGCGCTGTCAGCCGAGGCCCCCTCTGAGGTTCTGGAGTAAAACCAGCATCCAGTCTGGAATCAAACTTTCCATCACCCCGCCTTCATGCAAAAAAGAAGACGTTGCATTGGAACGTGAAAAAAATCGTATTCGCTGCATTTTTTAAACAAACATGCGGCCATTGTTCTACTTTGTCATATCGAGACTCGCCACCGCCGCCGCCGACGTCCGTCACGATCCAGCCCTCCCTCCCCTTCCTCGGCCAGACCGCTTGATGCCTTGATCTCCGCCATTACATCATGTCTTCCGTGTTCCATCACTCTTCTATCTGCGCCCGAGAGACGCAGCTGCCGCCTAAATCTCCTCTCCTGGCTCTCATCCGAGGCGGGAAGCAACAGGGCGTCGAGCCACTGCCTGGATGAGAAATGCGGCATGTGATCTGACAGGCAGCGACAAAGCGCCTCAGAAATATTTCAGACTTTGTCGCAGAGAGCGTCACACCTTTTTTTTTTTTTGCTATCCGGGGCGGCCATTTTTTATGGAGAATTTATTGTTGATTCATAGTCTATGGAAGCAATGGAAACATAATGGAGTGTCCTAGTTGACTTAATACAACTTTCCGATAAAAAGCAGCATCTTTTTTTTACCTCTGAAGTTTGGATTGAAAAAATACTAATTATATATTTTTTAAAAATTTAAGTACAATATAATTATTTTTAGAATTTTTAAATATAATAAGTATAATTATTTTATTATAATACTAATATTTAAAAATATTTTTAAGTATAGTAGTAAGTATAATATAATTATTTTTATATTTTTTAAATATAATTAGTATTACAATTTTTTTTTAATCAAAACTTTAGAGGTAAAAAAGGATGCTGCTTTTTGACTTAATACAACTTTCCGATAAAAAGCAGCATCCTTTTTTTTACCTCAAGTTTTGATTAAAAAAATGTATACTAATTATATTTAAAAATTATAAAATAATTATATTATACTTAAAATATTTTTAAATTAATTAGTATATTTTTTAATTTTTTAAATAATTATGCTAATTATATTTTAAAAATTGTAAAAATAATTATATTATACTTAAAAATATTTTTAAATATTATTAGTATTATAATTATTTTTTAAAAATTATACTAATTATATTTAAAAATTATAAAAATGTACTCGTTCCTGATCCTATCCATCCTGGTCACTCCCAATGAGAATCTCAGCAATTTCATCTCTGCTGCCTGTCTCTACACCAAACATGGCCAGTCTCACCACAGGTTGTGTTTACGAACCATCTCAGTCTGGCTCAGTCAGTAATGTCCCTTTCATGTACTTGTTCCTGATCCTATCCATCATGGTCACTCCCAATGAGAATCTCAGCATCCCCACCTTTGCTGCTTCCAGTTCTGCTTCCTGTCTCTCACCACAGGTTGTGTTTACTTGTATATTGTAGATAAAAAATATTAGGAAGTCATTTTTTTATGTATTCTATGCACAGAAGACAACCACTGTTATGCCAAAATATGCAAAACAATAAAGAGTCGTCATTTTTATTGCATTCTAAAAGCAGAAGATGAAGTCCCTGTTAGCCAAAATGTGCAAAAACTCTAAATGTGTACGTTGGGAAACGCCGTGTACCGTCCCCAATCTACTGTACATAAGAGACAAACAGGAAATAGCGCCTCGGTGTGGACTATTCACGTATGAGAGAGACAGGAAGCTAAAGAAAAAGCCCCCCCACGTGGCACCACACCACACACGTGCACGGCGGCGATTAAAAAAAAAAAAGCAGCCAAATCAACAACAGGGTGTCTTTTAGATGGATGGCTTCATCGCCGCCGCTCCTTTAAAAGACCCACGAGGCGGCTTCCTTAACGTGTTTGCACATTAGGAGGAAAAAAGACACAAGAAAACAATTTTAATCCCAAGCATGAGACATGAAAAAAGTTTTAGCGCTGAAAAAAAAAAAAAAAAATTAAAAAAAAAAAAAGTGTCACCTGCTTCACTTGACTTTGCGGAAGGACTTTTTCCTCCCCGTCGCACCGTGAGTTAAATACGACTTCTATTCTTTTTCGGTTAAAAAAAAAAAAAAAAACCCATCTGGGTGTTCTTAACATAACGCCGACCATCTGTGTCAGCACGCTAGTCCCTAACTAGAGATTTGACTTCCAGCGGCCGATAAGACGAGGGTGAGATTTAAGCTCGGGGGAAACATTTGCAGAGAAGGAAGGTAAATAGATGAATAAGAGATGAGCCAGAAAAAAAAAAAAAAAAAAAGCTATAATATGACAAAAGATGGCACAAAATGACAAATTAACGACATATTTATTCAATAAATGGCTACGATTTATCAATGTCAATTATGGCTGTTATTTACGTTAATACAAGAAACCTAATAACGATAATATTGGAGATTATGGAGGTGTATAATTTGGTGAGCAGCACGTTTTGGCCTTGGTGACGATCTGGTTAAATGTTATTTCGCATTTTGTGCTTTTTGTGTCCTTGTCAGCAGCATGGAGGAGGAACATTTGGATCGCTACCCAGTTGATGTTCGCACCTCAGCTGAATGCCGAAGCTGAGATATCTGTCAACACAAAAAAAAAACACAAAAAAAAAAAAAAAAAAAACACACCACCCTGCCAAAGACGCCTCTGATTAATTTCTGCCCCTTTGTCATTGTCACGTAATAACACGCCAAGCGTCTATCAGCCGGAGTGATGTTGTTATTGATTATGTCACAGGCACGCCGCCATGTTTACGATATGATATTCAACATATGAAGAGCGGCCATGCTATCATGTGTGTTCGGTGGGGAATGGAGGCCTGGAGGCGAAGAACCATCCCTCCGCTCTGTTGGGATTTGGCTGCCTTGTTGTTGTCGCACGTGCCCTCGGAGCATGGCGGCTCCTTCGAGGCCAGGCTTTGTGTTTGCGTGCGCTCAGTCATCGCCTCACATGGAACGCTACGCCTAGCTAAGCCAAGCCGAGCCGAGCCTGCTGGACGAGTACATCCCAGTTGGCTTTCATCTCTGGTCGCTTTTCCGAGCTTTGTCGGACCTGTCCGTCAGCAGGTCAAAAATATCCTAGCTTTTTTTTCCATTCATTCATTTTCTACCGCTTATCCTTATGAGGGTCGCAAGGAGGTGCTGGAGCCTATCCTAGAGGCGGGGTACACCCTGGACTGATGACCAGCCAATCACAGGGCACATATACGTAGATGGGAGGAAACCGGAGAACATGCAAACTCCACACAGAGATGGTCAAGGTTGGAATCGAACTCGGGTCTCCTAGCTGTGTGGTCTGCGCGCTACTCGAACACCACTCGAACACCGTGCAGCCCCTGAAAAAGGTTTTATTTTCTTTTATTTTCACAAATTTGAGTAATACGAGTTTAAAAGTCAATATAGGGGTGTTATTTCATGTCTAGAGGGCTCTAATAATGCTTAAATATTCATTAATTTTCTACCGCTTTTCCTCACAAGGGTCGCGGGGGTGCTGGAGCCTATCCCAGCTGTATTCGGGCTGGACTGGTGACCAGCCAATCACAGGGCACATATAGACAAACAACCATTCACACTCACATTCATACCTATGGACAATTTGGAGTCGCTAATTAACCTAGCATGTTTTTGGAATGTGGGAGGAAACCGGAGTACCCGGAGAAAACCCACGCATGCACGGGGAGAACATGCAAACTCCACACAGAGATGGCCGAGGGTGGAATTGAACTTGGGTCTCTAACCACTAGACCACCGTGCAAGTTTGTCATCGTGCGTACTGACAAGTGGAAGTGATGCTGCACCTGGAGGAGAAGGTCCATAATAATAAGGCAATAATAATAATAATAATAATGATAACTCAACTTTACTGCACTCCACAGTGGCAGCTCACATACATGGGGGGGCGCCACCGAGCAGAGGTTGGAGAAGACAGGCTGTAAATCAAGATACATCCCCAGCCTGATCGCTGCTGAATGGAGCAGATAGAGAACGTGGCATCGAGGTCAGCTTCCATTAGATACACCTCGGAGTCACACAGATGGATAACTCTGCAACCATTTGTGGGGGGGTTGGGGGGGGGGTGCTTGTTACAGCTACTGCTGTTTACACCTCCATGGCACTTTGGCGGTTATATGCCAGCACACGAGGGAGGACTTTGCCGCATCTTCTTCTTACAATTACAAAGTTTAAAAGGCATTCATTCGTTTTTTTACTGCTAATCCTCATGAGGGTCGACGGGGGTGCTGGAGCCTATCCCAGCTGTCTTCGGGCGAGAGGCGGGGTACACCCTGGACTGGTGGCCAGCCAATCACAGGGCACATATAGACAAACAACCATTCACACTCACATTCATACCTATGGACAATTTGGAGTTGCTAATTAACCTAGCATGTTTTTGGAATGTGGGAGGAAACCGGAATACCCGGAGAAAACCCACGCATGCACGGGGAGAACATGTTTTGTCTAAAATGGCTTGTCTCTTATTATGTCCAATATATTGTTTAATACAAGAGTAAATGTGAACTTTAGGGTTGCTATTTCATGTCTAGAGGACTCTAATGTTAGAAACTGCCTTTAGAAGATTGGGATTACACTGTACAGAATGTAAATGAGGCTGCACGGCGGCCGAGTGGATGCATGGGTTTTCTCCGGGTACTCCGGTTTCCTCCCACATTCCAAAAACATGCTAGGTTAATTAGCGACTCCAAATTGTCCATAGGTATGAATGTGAGTGTGAATGGTTGTTTGTCTATATGTGCCCTGTGATTGGCTGGCCACTAGTCCAGGGTGTACCCTGCTTCTCGCCCGAAGACAGCTGGGATAGGCTCCAGCACCCCCCACGACCATTGTGAGGATAAGTGGTCAAAAATGAATGAATAAATGAACATTATTAGAGCCCTCTAGACATGAAATAACACCCCTATATTGATTTTTTAACTCTTATTCCCCAAATTTGTAAATAAAAGGAAATAAAACCTTTTAGGGGCTGCACGGTGTCCGAGTCGGTTAGCACACAAGCTTCACAAATAGGAGACCCGAGTTCAATTCCACCCTCGGCCATCTCTGTGTGGAGTTTTCATGTTCTCCCCGTGCATGTGTGGGTTTTCTCCGGGTACTCCGGTTTCCTCCCACATTCCAAAAACATGCTAGGTTAATTAGCGACTCCAAATTGTCCATAGGTATGAATGTGAGTGTGAATGGTTGTTTGTCTATATGTGTCCTGTGATTGGCTGGCCACCAGTCCAGGGTGTACCCCGCCTCTCGCCCGAAGACAGCTGGGATAGGCTCCAGCACCCCCCGCGACCCTCGTGAGGAAAAAGCGGAAGAAAATGAATCAATTTGACGTCATGCTGTTCTTCTGAAGAGCCAACTAGTTGAAACTTACCCAACAGCGCCATGCTGGTCATAACCAAGTACTGCACTCAATAGATTGATGAACAATAAATGAAACCAAACCAAGAGTACCAACAAACCGAACACAGATGTCGAAACAGACTTCTTATCGGCGACGCCGTGCCCCTAATGAATTTCCCACGTCGTGATGCGACGTTTAAAAACGTCGCGCAGACAAATGTCGTCACATCAACGGTCTAATAAACGTCGCATCTGCCCTCTTTCTCCACTCCCCCCCCCCCGCCGTCGCTTCTTACGTCCCAAAGCGGCGCCAATGACGGCGCCAATGTCACGCTGTCACCTGGGCCGGGCCATTATTGCACAGGCATTCTTAATAGCGCTATAGATTAAAGTCCAGCAGAACAAGACACCGACAGATTAAAAAAAGAAAGATAGGGAAAGAGGATGATGAATGGCCTCCGATTGAGAGGCAATCATGCATAAATTACTCGGATGTGCTTGGGTATAATAACCAGTTTTAGGGGATCACTCATGCTTCCAGGCGGAGGGGTTGGGAGAGGAGGGGGTGGCGGTAGGCAGTATGTGCAGTGGGGGGGGGGGTCAGACGGGGCGGCGGGGTAAAGAAGGAAGCGGGTCGCAGCTGTCTACTCAATCACATCAGCGTCAAGGGTATCGCCCTGACACCGTCTCCACTCTTTGCCCCCGAGCCTCCAACATATCTCCAACAAATCTCCTGATAGACAGTCGCAGACGGCATCTATGCCCCCCCCACCCCACCCCCCACCTCAACGCCACCCCACCAACCCCCCCAAGGTTCTACAAGCATTTCTCAAAAGGCCCTGCAGGATTCCGCCTGGAGCCTCGCGAACAGCTGATTATTCAAGAAGCCGGCTAACGGGAATCTGACATGCTAGAGCTGCTGGCCTTCCCAGGGATGGGAATTCAAGGGATGGGAATAGTCTTTGAAAATGGTGGAAAAATATCAATAAATCATCCGTTTCTAGACAAAATTTTCATTTATTTCGGCTGCATTGACGATTTTGTTATTTTCTCTCCTAGCTGTGAGGCCTGTGCTAACCACTTTCACACTGTGCAGCCCCTAAAAGGTTTTATTTTCTTTTATTTACAAATCCGAGTAAATATAGGGGTGTTATTTCATGTCTAGAGGGCTCTAATAATGCTTAAATATTCATTCATTTTCTACCGCTACTCCACACAGAGATGACTGAGGGTGGAATTGAACTCGAGTCTCCTAGCTGTGAGGCCTGTGTGCTAACCACTCTCACACCGTGCAGCCCCTAAAAGGTTTTATTTTCTTTTATTTACAAATTCGAGTAATACGAATTTAAGTCAATATAGGGGTGTTATTTCATGTCTAGAGGGCTCTAATAATGCTTAAATATTCATTCATTTTCTACCGCTACTCCACACAGAGATGGCAGAGGGTGGAATTGAACTCGGGTCACCTAGCTGTGAGGCCTGTGTGCTGACCACTCTCACACCGTGCAGCCCCGAAAAGGTTTTATTTTCTTTTATTTACAAATTCGAGTTTAAAAGTCAATATAGGGGTGTTACTTCATGTCTAGAGGGCTCTAATAATGCTTAAATATTCATTCATTTTCTACCGCTACTCCACACAGAGATGGCAGAGGGTGGAATTGAACTCTGGTCTCCTAGCTGTGAGGCCTGTGTGCTAACCACACTTACACTGTGCAGCCCCTAAAAGGTTTTATTTCCTTTTATGTACAAATTCGGGTAATACGAGTTTAAAAGTCAATATAGGGGTGTTATTTCATGTCTAGAGGGCTCTAATAATGCTTAAATATTCATTCATTTTCTACCGCTACTCCACACAGAGATGGCAGAGGGTGGAATTGAACTCTGGTCTCCTAGCTGTGAGGCCAGTGTGCTAACCACACTTACACTGTGCAGTCCCTAAAAGGTTTTATTTCCTTTTATTTACAAATTTGTGTAATACGAGTTTAAAAGTCAATATAGGGGTGTTATTTCATGTCTAGAGGGCTCTAATAATGCTTAAATATTCATTCATTTTCTACTGCTTTCTACCGTTACTCCACACAGAGATGACTGAGGGTGGAATTGAACTCGAGTCTCCTAGCTGTGAGGCCAGTGTGCTAACCACACTTACACTGTGCAGTCCCTAAAAGGTTTTATTTCCTTTTATTTACAAATTCGAGTAATACGAGTTTAAAAGTCAATATAGGGGTGTTATTTCATGTTTAGAGGGCTCTAATAATGCTTAAATATTCATTCATTTTCTACCGCTACTCCACACAGAGATGGCAGAGGGTGGAATTGAACTCGGGTCTTCTAGCTGTGAGGCCAGTGTGCTAACCACACTTACACTGTGCAGCCCCTAAAAGGTTTCATTTCCTTTTATTTACAAATTCGAGTTTAAAAGTCAATATAGGGGTGTTATTTCATGTCTAGAGGGCTCTAATAATGCTTAAAAATTCATTCATTCACTACTGTTTTCTACCGCTACTCCACACAGAGATGGCTGAGGGTGGAATTGAACTCTGGTCTCCTAGCTGTGAGGCCTGTGTGCTAACCACACTTACACTGTGCAGCCCCTAAAAGGTTTTATTTCCTTTTATGTACAAATTTGGGTAATACGAGTTTAAAAGTCAATATAGGGGTGTTATTTCATGTCTAGAGGGCTCTAATAATGCTTAAATATTCATTCATTTTCTACCGCTACTCCACACAGAGATGGCAGAGGGTGGAATTGAACTCAGGTCTCCTAGCTGTGAGGCCCGCACGCTAACCACTCAACCACCATACAGCCTCCAAGCCATGTTATGCGTCATATATTTAAATATAGAAATTATATTATTATACATATTACGGATTCCAAGGGTAATACGGTGATTTTTCTTTTGTGTTTGTGGTTCTGACGTCATTCCTTACCTCCTTCGGTGCCCAGTTTTCTCAAGCTGTGCAGCTGGGGATTCTTCTGATGTCCAACTCTGGCGGCTGATTCAATTGGCCACATAGATCACACACAGCGTCCATTTGTACGTGTGGAACCCCTGGGGACAGGAAGCAAGTATGATCCAGATAAGTATTAAATAAGAGGAAGCCGCCGTCCTCGGAGGGGCCGCGCTTGCTTCTATTTTAAATATTTAAAGTCGTGATCGGTTGACATAACGAATGTCGACGTGAACGTTGAACATGTGGCACCAGAGGGGTTTAAAAAAAAATAAAAAAAAATCCATCAATTGACTGGATTCCAAAGACGAATACTACAGTACAGTATATCCTCCGTAATGAAAGTGTGCGCCATCTGCAGAAACTCAAACAAGCCAAAAGTAAGCTTGGCAGCGGCTCAGGCCGACTACGGTTTTCGGCCTCTGGGGAGCCATCTTTGAGGCCGTCGCAACACTGGAGGGCCCGGGCATTCGTTTCCCCTTCTACACATCTCTCTTCATCAGCATCACTGGTTTGAAACGTGCCGCCGCCGCCGCCGTACATGCTGTCAAACTCCCACCAACCATCCTCTCTTGGTAGCGTATTAACGCTAGCACAGCAGGGAGCAAAACAAACCACTTAACTTCATCTTATTCACAACGGCAAATTAGGCAGGAAAAAGTACATAAGCACATAGCGCCTCAATGGAAGGACTTTTTTTTTTTTTCCTTAGTGACTCATTATAGAGACGGTAATAAGCAGGGAAGCTAGCGGAATGGGCAAAATTGCGAGGGGGATACACTGGTTAATATTTACACTGCACTTTGTCACCTTCATATTCTATACGGTGCAGGGGTACGGCTCGGCCAGGACGATTAATAGCTCCGCTTCGCACACCATTAATCCTTAAAGATGCTACGGACAGACCCCGTTCCCGCCATCTGTGGGATTCTTCTTTATTCTACATCACCTACGAAACTCGGCTCATAGCCACTTTGTGTTCGGGGAGACCATCTTGGACTCAAGTTTGAAGTTAAGGGGGCAGAGGTCGAGTCCAGGAAGTACTCCGGTAAAAAAAAAACACAAAAAAAAAAAACACAGTATTTTCTGGACTATAAGTCGCTCCGGAGTATAAGTCGCACACGGCCAAAAATGCATAATTAAGTAGAAAAAAACATACTTAAGTCGCACTGGAGTATAAGTCCCATTTTTTGCGGGTAATTTATTTTATAAGTCGCTCTGGAGTATAAGTCGCAGGAACAGCCAACCTATGAAAACAAAAAAAACAGTATTTTCTGGACCATAAGTCGCTCCGGAGTATAAGTCGCACAAGGCCAAAAATGCATAATTAGGTAGAAAAAAAAACATACCTAAGTCGCACTGGAGTATACATAAGTCGCATTTTTTGCGGGTAATTTATTTTATAATAATATTTATAAGGCAAGTTCTACCAACAAAAGAATAGATAACAGGCTAAATAAATGTAAGATATGCTAACACAATGGTTATTCAGCTACACAAAAAATAAACAAACAGAAAAGGTGTCCAGTGTTTAAGTAACATAAACAGTTTTTTTTCATTTATAAGTCGCAGGAACAGCCAACCTATGAAAAACTGTGCGACTTATAGTCCGGAAAATACAGTAAATTAAATGTAAGTATCAAAGGAAAGGTTGTCCTAAAACAGACGATTTAATAAACCAACTAAAAGCAATGCAGTATATTAGTACAAACTAAATAAAATATGCATATTTAAGCATAACTTCCATTTATTTTGCCTAAATTAAGCATTTTTTTAGTATAGAAAAGGCTAAATATAGTATATAGACATCCAAATTTACTCAATTTGCCCAGCTAAACATTCACCTGTATATTTGAGCATAACTTAAGGCCTAAATTAAGCATTTTTTAGTATAGAAACAGCTAAATTAACTAAAATATAATATATCGACATCCTCTCCGCATCTTTTAGGTACTGCAGTGAACACATTAATAGAAACACACGCAAGGAGGAGTCATATTTACATCTTAAATGGCATATTTTCTGTTATTATGTATACGATATTTAGTAGAATTTGTGTAAAAGGTGACTAGGGGTGTTATTTCATATCTGGAGGGTTCTAATAATATGAACAATATTTAGGTTTTTGATGCTACAACTATAAATTTACTCAATTTGCCCAGCTAAACACTCACCGGTATATTTAAGCATAACAATTAAGCATTTTTTTAGTATAGAAACAGCTAAATTAAACTAAAATATAATATATCGACATGCTCTCTGCATCTTTTAGGTACTTCAGTGAACATGTTTCTAGAAACACACGCAAGGAGGAGTCATATTTACATCTTAAATGGCTTATTTATGATGTAAATATGTTATTATGTATACGATATTTAGTAAAATGAGTGTAAAAGGTGACGAGGGGTGTTATTTCATGTCAGGAGGGCTCTAATAATATGAATGATATTTAGGTTTTCTATGCTACAACTACAAATTTACTCAATTTGCCCAGTTAAACACTCACCAAAATGCAATAATCAGGCAGGCAGGAAGGAAGGAAGGATGTAAGGAAACATCCACGACAAATCCACACAAACAGCAAACAACAGGACTAGCAGTCTAAAGTAAGCCAAATAGTATCCTGATTAACAATTACCAACAGGTGCTTCTGCCAGCCTTTACCAGCAGAAGCAAAGTTACTGCATGTGATAACAAAACAGGAAACAGAAAACCAAAATAAGAGCACCAAACAGGAAATAATGTAAAAACAAAAAGAACGCCAAAACTGTCATGTGGAACAAAACATGGCTACTTTGAAGTAAATACTGATATTTTTTCCACGTATAATGTTGGCGTATCATGTGTGTTACCATGCCATCTACTGTCATCTACTGGAACGACTAGCTACACAAACAGTCGCATTATAGTGCGTAACCGACGCCGCCCCACAGCCCGGGGCTCAGCAACATTGACCTTGAAGTATATCCATGACAGCGACTCCACTGTGCTACCGACTAACGAAGGAGAACCCCCCCCCCCGTCGCCAAACTCACAGTTAGCCCAAAGCTCTCTTGGCGGCGCATCCAAAGCTCGGCAGCATCGAAGTCATGAGATAGAGAGACGCCGCCGGTGCCTTGCGACATCACAAACACAAGCAGTCGGCACGCAGGCACGACGCCCCCGGTGAGGAAGGGCCCGGGGAGCTTTGAGCTGCCATCCAGGGTCCGAGCTAACACTATTGTGTTACTTGTAAAAAAAAAAAAAAAGCGGCGAGCACGCTCAGTGACCCGTGGAGGACAAACGGGATCTATGTCAACGACAACAGTTCGCCATTAACCTTGGAGAAAGTAACTAATAGGAGTGTTCTCTCTTTTTTTTTTCTTTTGGTGTTCTTTATAAATGAATTTCCCCAGAGTGCTCGGATAGCAGAGGCAATACTGCAATACTATGGTGTGTAACGTTTACCGAAATCAAGTCACGCTTATAGGATGTAGAGGAAAACAAATTGTTTCTGCCACTAAACATTGCTTTGGAAATCCATTAAATAAGCTACATGGGGGAGATACGGCGGTCCTGAGGAAAGACTATAAAGTATATTGGAGACATTTTGTATGTAGTAGAACTGCGAGAAACAACTGTATGACAATATTGTTAAGGGTGCAACAATACTACCTCTATTGGTCTGGTAAGTACTTTCATTGTGAGGTTCATTTTGGGTACAGTAATGCTTCAATAAATACATTTGTTCATTCATTTTCTACCGCTTATCCTCACAAGGGTTGCGGAAGGGTGCTGGAGCGTATCCCAGCTGTCTTCCGGCTGGACTTTAAGCATTATTAGAGCCCTCTCGACATGAAATAACACCCCTATGTTGAGTTTTAAACTCTTATTACCCAAATTTGTAAATAAAAAGGAAATAAAACCTTTTAGGGGCTGCACGTTGTCCGAGTGGTTAGCACACAGGCTTCACAAATAGGAGACCCGAGTTCAATTCCACCCTCTGCCATCTCTGTGTGGAGTAGCGGTAGAAAATGAATGAATATTTAAGCATTATTAGAGCCCTCTAGACATGAAATAACACCCCTATATTGACTTTTAAATTCATATTACTCGAATTTGTAAATAAAAGGAAACTAAACCTTTTAGGGGCTGCACGGTGTACGAGTGGTTAGCACACAGGCCTCGCAGCTAGGAGACCTGAGATCAATTCCACCCTCTGCCATCTCTGTGTGGAGTAGCGGTAGAAAATGAATGAATATTTAAGCATTATTAGAGCCCTCTAGACATGAAATAACACCCCTATATTGACTTTTAAATTCATATTACTCGAATTTGTAAATAAAAGGAAACTAAACCTTTTAGGGGCTGCACGGTGTACGAGTGGTTAGCACACAGGCCTCGCAGCTAGGAGACCTGAGATCAATTCCACCCTCTGCCATCTCTGTGTGGAGGAGCGGTAGAAAGCGGTACAAAATGAATGAATATTTAAGCATTATTAGAGCCCTCTAGACATGAAATAACACCCCTATATTGACTTTTAAATTCGTATTACTCGAATTTGTAAATACAAGGAAATAAAACCTTTTACGGGCTGCACGGTGTCCGAGTGGTTAGCACACAGGCTTCACAAATAGGAGACCCGAGTTCAATTCCACCCTCGGCCATCTCTGTGTGGAGTAGCGGTAGAAAGCGGTAGAAAATGAATGAATATTTAAGCATTATTAGAGCCCTCTAGACATGAAATAACACCCCTATATTGACTTTTAAACTCGTATTACCCGAATTTGTAAATAAAAGGAAATAAAACCTTTTACGGGCTGCATGGTGATGGAGTGGTTAGCACACAGGCCTCGCAGCTAGGAGACCTGAGATCAATTCCACCCTCAGCCATCCCTGTGTGGAGTAGCGGTAGAAAGCGGTAGAAAATGAATGAATATTTAAGCATTATTAGAGCCCTCTAGACATGAAATAACACCCCTATATTGACTTTTAAATTCGTATTACTCGAATTTGTAAATAAAAGGAAATAAAACCTTTTACGGGCTGCATGGTGATGGAGTGGTTAGCTCACAGGCTTCACAAATAGGAGACCCGAGTTCAATTCCACCCTCGGCCATCTCTGTGTGGAGTAGCGGTAGAAAGCGGTAGAAAATGAATGAATATTTAAGCATTATTAGAGCCCTCTAGACATGAAATAACACCCCTATATTGACTTTTAAACTCGTATTACTCGAATTTGTAAATAAAAGGAAATAAAACCTTTTACGGGCTGCATGGTGCAGGAGTGGTTAGCACACAGGCCTCACAAATAGGAGACCCAAGTTCAAAATCCACCCTCGGCTATCTCTGTGTGGAGTTTGCACATTCCAAAAACATGCTAGGTTAATTAGCGACTCCAAATTGTCCATAGGTATGAATGTGAGTGTGAATGGTTGTTTGTCTATATGTGCCCTGTGATTGGCTGGCCACCAGTCCAGGGTGTACCCCGCCTCTCGGCCCGAAGACAGCTGGGATAGGCTCCAGCACCCCCGCGACCCTCCAGAGGAAAAGCGGTAGAAAACTAATGAATGAATAATAATCTTAATCTATTACTGCAGTACTTGGCTGCAACCAGCAGTGGCGCTGTTGTTCTGTCTCCAATCCGTTTGCTGTCTAAAGTAGAGTCAATAATAGAAATGTAGTCAAACGCCCGTCCAAAGTAACTTATAATATTATCGGCATCAAACGCCGGAACACCAGAAGCTTACATGGAGTCATGTTTACGTGATATGACTTCAGAAGAAACATTTTTCTGATTGTTTCCTGTGATCACAACAAACTTTTTCTTCCTATCCCGGCCAATTAGCAAGCTTGTGATGAGTATCTTTGGAGCGTCTGAGGCTTGAAACGCGTCTGTCTCGCTCTCGGCTACCAAAAGGCCACAGTGGTGCTGGCACAAGATAATCAGCACACACACACACACACACACACACACACACACATGCACAAAATGTGTGAGAAGGATTTAGCTGCCTATCAGGACCGGCGCTGACGACACGGGAATTATTTTGGCAGCGACACTAATGTGGCGACGCTTGTTGTTTCCTGAACTGATTTTCTTAATCCTCCACTTGTTTTCCACGCTTTGTAAACACGGGGGCTTGATTTTTGTAATCTGGGAGGTCCCACTGACGCAAAGACCCAACAACTCGTCCCGTGTTACCTTCCCCCTCCTTTTCCTAGTCTCCTAGTCAGCCGCCGCCTTAATTAGTCAGAATTAAGACGAATGCGCGGGCCTCCCCGCGATCAATTGCTATCAAGCGGACCTTCGCTCGCCCTGCCCCCGGGGGTGGGGGGGGGGGGGGGGGGCTCGCTCATTCGGCACATCGTTTATATCAATAGCTTTTGTTTTTCTTTGCTACCCCGGCTCGGCGTGTCGCTTGGCGTGCTGTGACGTTCCCGACGTGACACGTGACACGCTATGCTTCACGTTTGTATCGATATTAGCACAGCACAGCACGTGATGAGTATCGGAGAACATGCTTCTTCACCGCTAACAAGCTGACCCCCTTTTTTTTCCATGTCGCCCGCCGCTCGCCTTGCCGGCCTCCCATCAAGATTCCGGTTTCGTTATTTGTTATTCCGGGCGTGGAGTCGTAGACGTATGTGCTTCGTGCTTTTTATTGATGCGCCCCATTTGGGTCCATATAATTGCTATCAAAGCATGTGCATCAATCTTTCGCTTGCCTTTTGTTTCAGTTCACAGGAACCAAACCTCCGACAATTAATCGATTAATCCAATTAATTGACAGCTATGTTTTTTTTTTTTCATTTTAGGCAAAAAAAAGGTTATTGACATGCATTCATTCATTCATTCATTCATTTTCTACCGCTTTTCCTCACGAGGGTCGCGGGGGGTGCTGGAGCCTATCCCAGCTGTCTTCGGGCGTAACGCGGGGTACACCCTGGACTGGTCGCTAGCCAATCACAGGGCAATTGACATGCATCAATTTAGTTAAACAATGAACTGTTTGTTCTATATCATGACACGTAACTTAAAACTGTTATTTCCAAATGCCCGCAAGGCATGCTGGGTAGTCCAGTTGCAACATCATGAACTCATTCATTCATTCATTCATTTTCTACCGCTTTTTCCTCACGAGGGTTGCGGGGGGGGGGGGGGGCTGGAGCCTATCCCAGCTGTCTTTGGGCGAGAGGCGGGGTACACCCTGGATCACAGGCTTGGTCGAGGGCAGAGAGCGTAGTATCTTGTCTACAGCGCATGCCCATATAAGGAAGCCCGCCCTCTGTGACATCACAAACAGTCCAGTTTTACAACACCCACTGAAATCGAGCGATTTGAGCCATCTCAAACTTCTTTCAGGGTTAATTTCCAAATGCACAAATGGGTTGAGGGGGGTGCTGGAGCCTATCCCAGCTGTCTTCGGGCGAGAGGCTGGAGTACACCCTGGACTGGTGGCCAGCCAATCACAGGGCACAAATAAACAAACAAGCATTCACACTCACATTCATACCTATGGACAATTTGGAGTCGCTAATTAGCCTAGCATGTTTTTGGAATGTGGGAGGAAACCGGAGTACCCGGAGAAAACCCACGCATGCACGGGGAGAACATGCAAACTCCACACAGAGATGGCCGAGGGTGGAATTGAACCCTGGTCTCCTAGCTGTGAGGTCTGCGCGCTAACCACTCGTCCACCGTGCAGCCCCCAACAACATCATGATGAACAATAAAACATAGCAAGACTATTTTAACTTCTCTGGCGATGTCATCAACATATTTTGTCATCGAGCAAAAAATGCTAGAAATAATGAGTACCGCAAGCTACCCAGCATGACTTGCGGCAGCGACATATGGGTGTTTTTTTTTTGCATGGGTATTGCGTGTCGATGTTTGTTTGTATGCCCGCATGGTGGATTTGGTTACTTTGCGCGTCGTGCTTGACGCGTTGGCTTGTTTGGATGGCTTTTTTTGTACAAGCTATCAGATTGCCTCTGCTAATTTCGGTGACTCATGTGACACAACAGCACTGCAAGTCATGTTTACGGCTACAATTTCCATGTTAAAGGTTAAAACATTTTTATTTTGAAATACCTGGTGGACCGGATTACGACCCTTCTCGGGCCGCAGTTTGCCCACCCCTGGTCTAGGGCCGAACTGATTAAAACTACTGCTACCACAGATGGTTAAACTATACATTAATTTTATTTTTGTTAACATTATTATATTAAAATAGGAATATAATCAATAATTTATTTTATTTTTAATATGCATGACTTATGCATGAGTTAGTGTTTGCTTCCTGTAATGCTATCATGTAATTATTGTCGTTATCGGGCTGATGAGGACATCCATGGCGTTTTCTTCCTTGGTGGTGGCCCGGGACACGTCGGTGATCACGCTGCGAGTCTAATGAGTCTGATGAATGATGAGTCTTATTTCTCTCCGCCATACGGGGGCCCACCAGAGGAAAAACAATAGCGGGACGCAATCACAGAGAGTCTCGTGATTGCGAAGGTCGACGCGGAATACCAACGAGATCGATTTTTCATTTGCGTGCAAAGTTGTGACAACCCTTCTCGTTTATTTGTTTAGTAATTGCTGCTATTTTATTAGCATTTTTTTTTCAAGGTGGGGGGGGCGGGGTGGAGTCATTGATTTGACTTTTGTATCTTATCAAGTTAACTGCAATGTCAATATTTGGTGTTACTTAAAAGTGAGAAGTTGTCTGTGAAACGTTTGCAGCTTATAAATGCTGCAAACGTTTGACAGACAAACGTTCTACCGGAAAGCTTATTTCTCGGAGCGAGTATGAGCATTTTTGAGCGGACTATTGATTGTCCCGTGTGGCAAACATCGATCTGCAGCCCGCTATTGTTCTTGGCATCCTATTCACAAATGGCTATTTGAATGAAAGCAGCCATTTCTCCTCGGAAAATAAATAATGCGAGTTTCCATTCAAGTGTAGCCTTGGAGAGTTGAGACGGCGTGAAGTTATCATCTTCCACGGTAGATATTGTTACAGTTCTGCTCGCTAGAATTGGTCTACCTTTCAAGCAACACAATGAGAAGAAAGACTATGTAGTTGCGTGAAGATATGGACCGATATTAGCATTTTAGCCAATCAGAGGGCTGAAGAAAGGAATTAAACATTGTAATTTGGGATGGAGAGACCTGACATGGGTGTGTTACAGTGCCTTTAGGTAAAAAAAAAAAATCAATTCGTTCTAAAACAATAGCAAAACCTTGGTTAGTGTCAGTCATTTCTTCCAGAAGGTCCGACTTAACCAAAACGGACTCTAACTGAATCAATGTTTCCCATAAGAAATAATGTAAATCCAAGCCGAGTTATAGTTTTAAAATGGTAGTCTTATATGCAATAAACAATTTCAAACCCATATAAACGCATATCAACGATGAATGACAGGGCTAATTGAACATTGAAGGTTACTTTTCATTGAATAGCCTGTTAGCTACCATGCTAATTTTCTGGCCCGTTGTATTGATTGAGTTGTGGACTCCTATAAAGCAGCTACACACAATAACCAACACAAACTGCCAACAACGTAAACACAGAAACAGAGCTTGGTAGAGGGCAGAGAGCGTATCTTGTCTACAGCACATGCCCATATAAGGAAGCCCGCCCTCTGTGACATCACAAACAGTCCAGTTTTACAACACCCACTGAAACCGAGCGTTTTGAGCCATCTCAAACTTCTTTCAGGGTTGGGGGGGGTGCTGGAGCCTATCCCAGCTGTCTTCAGGCGAGAGGCTGGAGTACACCCTGGACTGGTGGCCAGCCAATCACAGGGCACATATAGACAAACAACCATTCACACTCACATTCATACCTATGGACAATTTGGAGTCGCTAATTAACCTAGCATGTTTTTGGAATGTGGGAGGAAACCGGAGTACCCCGAGAAAAAACTCACACATGCACGGGGAGAACATGCAAACCGAGGGTGGGATTGAACTCGGGTCTCCAATTTGTGAGGCCTGTTTGCTAAGCACTCGTACACCGTGCAGCCCCTACAAGGTTTTATTTCCTTTTATTTACAAATTTGGGTAATACCAGTTTAAAAGTCAATATAGGGGTGTTATTTAATGTCCAGGGGGCTCTAATAATGCTTAAATATTATTATGATGGCCAATTAACCTAGCATGCAAACTCCCCACAGAGAGGGTGGAATTGAACTCAGGTCTCGTAGCTGTGAGGCCTGCGTGCTAACCACTTGAACACCGTGCAGCCCCTAAAAGGTTTTATTTCCTTTTATTTACAAATTTGGGTAATACGAGTTTAAAAGTCAATATAGGGGTGTTATTTCATGTCTAGAGGGCTCTAATAATGCTTAAATATTCATTCATTTTGTACCACTTATCCTCATGAGGGCCGCGGGGGTGCTGGAGCCTATCCCAGCTGTCTTTGTGCGAAGAGGCGGGATACACCCTGGACTGGTGGGCCAGCCAATCACAGGGCACATATAGACAAACAACCATTCACACTCACATTCATAACCTATGGACAATTTGGAGTCGCTAATGAACCTAGCATGTTTTTTGGAATGTGCAAACTCCACACAGAGATGGCCACAGGGTGGAATTGAACTCGGGTCTCCAAGCTGTGAGTCCTGCGTGCAAACCACTTCGGCACCGTGCAGTCCTGATTCATTTATAATAATTTTCTGCATGTAAAACTATAATAAAAAGTGTTTTGTGTTTGAGTGTCAACATAGAAGGCTGACTTAGCGTAGTAGCGAACAGTTCGATACCAGTAAATTAATTGTTGTACCCCTGACTTCTCACCTCGTAATTTACAGAGATAATAAAATAACCAAAATATTGAAAAAAAAATCATAGATTCCCAAAAAGTCTGTTTCTAGTGATCTGAAAGGGAGTTTGATGTGCATAAAAGGAAAAAAGTATCTATTTCTAAATGCTATTTCAACAGCCCGCTGCTGCCAAGAGCCCAGCTTGAGATTTCTATCAGCTTCCCCCCCTGAGGATGTCAACAATGTAAGGAGGACGGGGGAGGACGGGGCGGGTGGCACGGGGTAGAACGCCACCTGTCTGGAGATGCCAATCTAACAACACACTCGCAGACATTTACAAGAAAGGCGAACGAGTCGGCCTCTCTCCCGCACACTCGGGACAAAAGTGACACAATATCAACGGTTGCGTCGTTGACGGACAGGCGGTGTATCTCTATCAGACAGGACCTTCATTGTTTGGGATAAAATAGATCCGACTCGCCGGGCTGACCCGCGCCCTTTTCCCGCTTCACTCCCAGGCCCAGGAGGATGGACGGATAAGCCGGGATATCAGCGACTTCCTTCTTTGACATGTAAACTTTATTGCCCTTTCTACTTCCTGATCCGGCGGGCTATTCATAATAATGTCTCGATACCGCCGCTGGATTCCACAACGACACCACGGACGCCACATCGCTTATCAGATGCGGTGTCATTCTACTCACATCAAATTAAAACCCATCAGGATGGACGCGGTCCCTGAAATCTCTCCCTCATCAGCTGGAGTGTGATGTCCTAATGACTCTTTGGCTGTCGATAGCGGTCCGCATGACAACGTGGCGGGCCCTGAGGGGGACAATTAGGGAGCGCAGGAGGATGTTTTGCTTGTGTCACTGCTGGTATTGCTACTAATAAGCTGTAATCCGCTGCTGTACATGCTAATGACACACGGTCCCTAAGGCTTTTTGTCAACTACAGAAGGTGACATCAAACCGACGCACACAATAATAATTATAGCATTTAATAGCATTAGCATGGCTATTGTTTGGAACGTACACAAGCCTTACGTAGCCTTGATTTTAGCATCAACGCATCTCCAATTCAAGAACTGTATGAACATTTCTGAGATTTTGCTACACAAGAAAGGCATTCATTTCTTCCAGAAGGTCCGACTCTAACCAAAACGGACTCTAACTGAATCAATGTTTCCCATAAGAAATAATGTAAATCCAAGCTGAGTTATAGTTTTAAAATGGTAGTCTTATATGCAATACACAATTTCAAACGCATATCAACGATGAATGACAGGTCTGTTAGCCATCATGCTAATTTTCTGCCCCTTGGTATTGATTGAGTTGTGGACTCCTATAGAGCAGCTACACACAATAACCAACACAAAACTTTTCTAGATCTTCCTGAATTTGCACCTATTCCCGCTGTCATTGTTTGGATTTCATGCTTCCCGTGTTGGTAGGGAATCAGGAATTCCAACCACTTGTGCCTGATGGTGGCGTCGTTAGGAATTTGGGATGGAGAGACCTGACACGGATAATAAATAATAAATAATAAATAATAAATAATAAATAATAAATAATAAATAATAAATAATAAATAATAAATAATAAATAATAAATAATAAATAATAAATAATAAATAATAAATAATACAAAATGTGAGAAAAACATTACATTTTCACAATATTACTAACAAAGCAAAAAACAAGAAGAAAAATTACAAGACTACATTTATTAAATATTAAATATTAAATATTAAATATTAGATATTAAATATTAAATATTAAATATTAAATATTAAATATTAAATATTAAATATTAAATATTAAATATTAAATATTAAATATTAAATATTAAATATTAAATATTAAATATTAAATATTAAATATTAAAAAGTGAGAAAAACATTTTCACAATATTACCAACAAAGCAAAAAACAAAAACAAGAAGAAAAATTACAAGACTACATTTAATAATAAATAATAAATAATAAATAATAAATAATAAATAATAAATAATAAATAATAAATAATAAATAATAAATAATAAATAATAAATAATAAATAATAAATAATAAATAATAAATAATAAATAATAAATAATAAATAATAATAAATTTAAAAAGGTGAGAAAAACATTACATTTTCACAATATTACTAACAAAACAAAAAATAGATTAACTGAAAAAAATAGGTTCCGAGCAAAAATTCATGTAAAAGTAATTCTAAACTTTTATTTTACTTTTATTTGATTTTCTTTACATATACATAACTTGTAAGCATAACTATATCTATGTGCTGATCCGAATATAAGACTGTATTTTTGAATGAAAAGCGATAACATAGGAGCTTTTCTTCTTGTCACTCACACACACACACACACACACACACGCCATAGACCTGGAGGTATGCAGACGTAACAACACTTCATCGTCATATATTTGTATTAATACGGGTAGTCAAAACGCAATAAACACAGCAAAAAATACAGCAAAAGCTTAGAGTTGCATATTGTACAGATATATAAACTCTAATAGAATAAAAACTATTCCGAATCCAGTCGGAAAGGGGCCAAAGGTCCACTTAGCAAGGGCAGATTCCCCCCCAATCACCCAATTGTCCAAACGATGAGCGTAAACATCCTGATTGGCTTTTACGCAGTTCATCGGCGAACCAAAGTGTTTTAATGCAACCTTAAAAAAAAGGACCCTCAGTAGACTGAAAGCTACACTATCAATTTCCTTTTCATATCATCTCTTCGGAAGCCATCTTTTCTGCCCCGTACCGAGGAAGGTCTTCAATTTAATTCGCCATCTGTGGCTACCTTGAAATATTATCCCAGAAATGAGATCCGTGACCCTGAATACAGAGAGCGAGAGACAGGGAAGCGGGACAGGGAGCGACACGGATTCCGGGGCTAAGAGGAATCTTTGTACCCCCCCCCCCTCCCCTCCCCTCCCCCAACGTGGTGGCGCGGCTAAATATTTACCCTCCTTCACTCGGCTGTCCACACGCATCCGCTCAGCCCTCACTCAGCGCCTCGTCGCCCCCCCTCTCTGTTCCCGCTCAGAGGTGGCGAGGTCTGGCATGCTCTCGGGTCGGAGTTTCTCCTCACAGGCAGAAGGTCGTGGAAGTTCACCGACCTGGGAGGAAAAAGGGGGTGTTGAACTTTTACAGAGTGCAATGAACGAAAAAAAGCCAAATTGAAGATCCCTACATTTCGGTTAGAGAGCGCCAGTCGCCATCTCGATAGACTTCTCCGAGTCAGCGTTCCATATTCATCATCTAAATTGGCGAAGCTCGAGCGAAGGTGCTCAAGAGGACCACCACGTGGGAGGTCCGCACTCGACCTGACCGATGCATAAGCGCTAATAATAAGAGGCCTCATTAGACATAACCAGATGATTCCCACAAGGACGCCACGTCGGCGTAATGGTGCTGATGAAGCCCGGTCAGGGGCCACCATCGCCGGGGGGGGGAACACACTTGGACTACAGATGAAGACGCCATCTGCACCCAAATCGATACAAACCACTGTATGACTTGCTGGCACCTGATACCATGGATGCTAAGTAGTATTCGACAATGCTCACTAATTGTCAGTAAAAAAAAAAAAGCCTGTAGTGTAGTGTTATGGAAATTTGGAGAAACCGGAGCAGGAGGGGATGGAAAAGAAAAAAAGGAAACGCATTAGTAACAATTGCAATGACAATAACAACAAATAATAATCATAAACAGGCTGTTTTTTATGTAGCAAATTACTTATTCTATTCGATTATATTGGGTAATATGAGGGTAAAGGTGACTATAGGGGTGTTATTTCATGTCTGGAGGTCTCTAATAGGGGTATTAGAGATAGGGGTACATCGCCTGTGTCTTATTTTTATTTCCTTTTATTTACAAATTTACAAAAAGTCAATATAGGGGTGTTATTTCATGTCTAGAGGGCTCTAATAATGTTTAAATATTCATTTATTTTTTACCGCTTATCCTCACGAGGGTGGCTGGTGGGGGGCGGAGCCTATCCCAGCTGTCTTCGGGCGAGAGGCGGGGTACATCGCCTGTGTCTTATTTTTATTTCCTTTTATTTACAAATTTGGCTAATAAGAGTTTAAAAGTCAATATAGGGGTGTTACTTCATGTCAAGAGGGCTCTAATAATGTTTAAATATTCATTCATTTTTTACCGCTTATCCTCACGAGGGTGGTGGGGGTGCTGGAGACTATCCCAGCTGACTTCAGACTAGAGGTCTAGTCTGAAGTACACCCTGGACTGGTGGCCAGCCAATCACAGGGCAGATATAGACAAACAACCATTCACACTCACATTCATACCTATGGACAATTTGGAGTCGCTAATTAGCCTAGCATGTTTTCAGAATGTGGGAGGAAACCGGAGTACCCGGAGAAAACCCACGCATGCACGGGGAGAACATGTAAACTCCACACAGAGATGGCCGAGGGTGGAATTGAACTCGGGTCTCCTATTTGTGAAGCCTGTGTGCTAACCACTCGTACACCGCGCAGCCCCTAAAAGGTTTTATTTCCTTTTTTTTATTTGGGTAATAAGAGTTTGAAAGTCAATATAGGGGTGCTATTTCATGTCGAGAGGGCTCTAATAAATAATTTAATAATTAATTAATAATTTATATATTCATTCATTTTTTACCGCTTACCCTCATGAGGGTCGATATTTCTATTGCACGGGGAGAACATGGGAATTCAGAGAATATTTTTTTTTATATTTATAAGGTTGCAAACAAGTACAAAAGTACAAAAAATTCAGATTTATAAATACTGCACAAAAAAATACTTATTATAAACACAATCTTTCGGTACATACGTAAAATTAATGATCAATTACGTGTTCGCTTGAATGTTCTGAGAATGTACTTGAACTCCCCATAATTGACGTCTTATGTTGTAGCTGCAGCTTGTCTTTTTTTCCAGACATGAAACTGGACAACAGCGCCTCTGCTGGTTGCAGCCATGATGTGCACTCCATGTTTTTTTTTTCTGAGTGGCGATTATAATTGTGAGGGTTTTTTTTTTCTCCAATCTAAACATGATTATCAGATAAATGAATTAATGCGCTGTTATATTCCCATCCCTAATGAACCCATGCATATATCTACTGTTTATCCATTAATAAAGATTCACCTAAAGTATCCAAACTCCAACAAAGACGTCCCCACCTATCCCTCGGGGGACTTTTTCAAGCGGCGTCATTAAGAACGTTCAATAATTATTGAAGCCGACGCAGATGAAAACATTCATCATCCATAATTGGGCTGGCTGACAAATGTCCAAGTAATAAATACGAGGCTCGGGGAAAAAAAAAAGGTCCGAGATCGCTGGTGCACGGAGCGTATAGTGGAGTAATAAAAGTTAATATAATTATCACGCTACATCATTGCTGACATGACTAAAACACAATTAAAATGAAGTGCATGTTTAGCTAGATGAAGAGGGCTATAAAAGTGGATTGAGAGAAACATCAAGTTGATGGTGCATTTGCTGTGATTACTTCACTGACACTAATATTGAACGTTGCGGGAAAGTGAGATGTTCTAAAACAGGGGTCTCAAAATCAATTTACCTGGGGGGCCACTGGAGCTAGGGTTTGGGCAAGGCTCAGGGCCGCATCAGGTTTTCCAAAAAAAAAAAAAATTATTAATACGCATTTATTAAAAACAGAAAAATATACAAACTTTTTCAGTGCTTTGGTTCCGATTTTCTACAATAAAAGCTCTGATAAAACATTCCACTGTTCTCAAATATTTGTATTTATAATTTTTAATTATTTATATATTATTTATAATTATTATAAATAATTATAAATAATATATATTTATAATTATTTATATATATATATAATTATTTATAATTTTTATTTTTCTACACAAAATAAGATGAAAAATAAATAAACAAATCAGTAATAAATCAATCAGTAATAAATAAATATAATAAATAAAAAATATATAAATAAATATAATACAAATAAAATATATAAAATAAATAAATATAAAATAAATAAATATAAAATAAATAAATATAAAATAAATAAATATATTAATAATAATAATAGTAATAATAATAATAATAATAATAATAAAAGGGCAAATAATAAAAACTTAAGAAACCACATATAGTTGCTGGGTAGACAAAATATTTTTTTCACATTAAAATTATCAAATCATAATTAGAGCCCTGTAGACATGACAAAACACGACTCTAGTCATATTTATACTTAACATATATAACATATTGCGCAACTGCAGGGTCTTGAGACACATGCTAACTCGCAAACTAGAGAGCTAGCGACCTAAACGGTAGCCTTCAAGTTATTTCCTTTAAACTTAAAAAAGCCAAAAACTTACCACTTCCACACGGATAGGGAGGATAACTATTAACAGTTATTTAACCTTTAACATGAACATTAATCAAACGTAATAATTTTTTTTCTGGGTACATGATACCATACAGCATCCATATCAACATGCGGCCCGCGGGCCAAATGTGGTCCGCAGGACACTAGTTTGAGGCCCCTGCTCTCAATGCAGTATATTATGTTCTATGTGAAGTATTTCTATAATGCCTCATATTAACTCACTAGCAAGAATTTGTAGTGTATAGATTGGTCGTATATCGCATCTCGTTTCATATTATCTGCATACTGTATTTGTATATAACTCTGGGTAGCCTTTCAAGTTATTTCCTTTAAAACTTAAATAGCCAAAAAACTTACCACTTCCACACGGATAGGGAGGATAACTATTAACAGTTATTTAACATGAACATTAATCAAAAGTAATAATTTTTTTCCCGGGTACATGATAGCCATACAGCATCCATATCAAACTTGTGCGGGCCTGCACTAACAAGGCGGGGGCCTCAAAGTAGTGTCCTGCGTGCCACATTTGGCCCACGGGCCGCATGTTTGAGACCCCTGTTTTAAAAAGGTGAAAACGGGTTTATTCACGGGAATAAATCAGTAGTTTCAACTTCGGAGGCAAAGAAGACGTGTTTTTTTTTTTTGCTCACTCCACGGTGCAGACTGCTTGTTCCGGGCTGTGGTTATATTCTGTCACATTAGCGCTGGCACAGAGGATATGTTGACAGAGAGAGGACATTGCACATTGAGACTGTAGGGCTTTTTTTTTTTTTTTTTTTTTTTCCAAGGCTGGTGGCATTGGGACAGGAAGACAAGTGTGTGTGTGTGTCGGTGTGTATTTGCGTCCACACAGAGGCGGAGGCTCGCCTGTGGAGTGGAGCATGTGGATGCCCACCCACTCTGCAGCCTCGCAGCCCTCGTCATTTCGCATCAATCCACAGCTCCTCAATATAAATAGGACAGGCGTCCTAAAGCTACGCGTTACTAAGAGCAGCAGTGGCATTAAGCGCTGACCCCCCCCCCCCCCCCCCCCGAGTCCCCCGTGCTTTAAATATGACTATTGCAGTCTATTGCCTGAATGGAGGCGTCCCTCTTCACCTCTTTGCCACTCTCTGGACCGGGCCGTTATTTTGACACAGAGCAGTAGCAACTCTGAATTTAGACTTGACGACTAACTTGTACTATAAGGGTGTATTCACACCAGGACGGGGATGCCGCCATTTGTCACAATATGAAGAGAAATAAGTAAAAAAATAAAAAGGACGGCCCATCACTTCCTTTCTGTTGTATCAATGCAATTTCATTTCATTGACTGTGTTGATTATTTCGAAATGAGTTAAAGAGCCGGCATGATCACAACAGCATGTGCTAATATTAGGCCGCTATTGATAACCTTGGGTAAAAATGTGACCGTTTCATGGTATTATATTTATATTTTATTGTAATTATTGTATTATAATTATAGCTCGATTTTTAAATATTTTTATTGAACAAAAAAGTCACTCAAAAAAAAAAATCATTTTTGTATGGAAACCGGTTTCCGCCACTGGAAAAAAAAATTATCCCAATGGTAAATTATATCAATTAAATTAGGAGATAGAATGTCAAAATTACGAGATAGAATGTCAAAATTTTGAGATAAAAGTCAAAATTTTGAGATTAAAGTCAAAATTTTGAGATAAAAAGTCAAACTTTTGAGAGAAAATTTAGAGATAAAGTCAAAATTATAAGATACCAACTGAGCATGTACGTTTTGTTCTTTATTGAACAAAAAAAGTCACTCGAAAAAAAATTTTTGTATGGAAACCCGTTTCCGCCACTGGGGGAAAAAAAATATCCCAATGGTAAATTATGAGTTAAAAAGCCGAAAGTACAAGATAAAAAGTCGAAATTTTGAGATAGAAAGCCGAAATTACGAGATAGAAAGCCAAAATTACGAGATAGAAAGCCAAAATTACGAGATAAAAAGTCAAAATTACGAGATAGAAAGCCAAAATTACGAGATAGAAAGCCAAAATTACGAGATAAAAAGTCAAAATTACGAGATAGAAAGCCAAAATTATGACATAAAAAGTCAAAATTACGAGATAGAAAGTCAAAATTACGAGATAGAAAGCCGAAATTACGAGATAGAAAGCCGAAATTACGAGATAGAAAGTCAAAATTTGAGATAAGAAAGTCAAAATTACGCGATAGAAAGCCGAAATTACGAGATAGAAAGTCAAAATTTGAGATAAGAAAGTCAAAATTATGAGATACCAATTGTGCATGTGCCGCGGGTTTCTTATCTCAAAATTTTGACATTTTATCTCATTATTTTGATGTTTTATTTCGTTATTTAGACTTTCCATCTCAGAATTTTGACTTTTTATCTCAAACTTTCGACTTTTTTATCTCATTATTTCAACTTACTATTGGGATATTTTTTTTTCCAATGTCAGAAACGGGCTTCCATATTTTTTTTTGTTTTTCATAGTTTTATTTTTCATAGTTTTTAATGTCTAACTTTTTATACCTGACTGCTGTGCCACGCTTTTAGCCTTGTTTTTAGCTCTGAATGAATGTACGGATGTTGTTTTTTTAATGCATTTTTTACTCAACTCTATTTTTCTTCACTGTAAAGCGCTATACAAATAAAATGTATTATGTATTATTGTAATGTATTTTTTTATATTTTTTTAATATTGTATCAGAAGTGAAAAAGCTGTATGTAATTAAATATTGGATTGTTTTGAGGCTTAGCTACCCAGCATGCCTTGTGGTGGCAATATATGGGTGTTTTTTTTTTGGCATGGGTATTGTAAATAGATATTTGTTTATTTGCCCACACGATGCATTTGTGTGTCATGCGTGTTTGTCAACATTTGCAATACAATTCTATTCCTACCAGCTCCAATCACACTTGCTGTTTCTCTTTAATTGCCATTGTTCACTCACCATAAAAAGGAAGGTAAATTAAAAGGTCAATAAGCGTTATGGATGCTAACCGAAGCAAAATGCAGACTTATGCCTCAACGCCGTTACATGCAACCATGCCAGCAGACTCGAACCGTGCTGCATTTGAGTCCATATCCGAGTTCTCAGAACTTTAGGTTGCGAGGTAGACCCGAAGCACGCGACCAACTTGCCTCGTGCGAGTGCGCTATTTCTAGCAAAAGACATCGCAGCCAAATCCCAACACAGGAAGTCGCATTCCACATCACTTTAAGACCCGAGTTTGAACGCCTGCCTTGCCCGTATAAAACATTTGAGCGAGTGCACGAGGAAGTGAAGGTGGCGCCTTTCGCCCCTGCAGCCTCCAACCGCGGCCTCCAACAGAAGCTTCACACTTCATTACTGCAATGTCAGTGAAGTGTGAAGCCATTATGTGGGAGCTGTGGGACCGGGGGGGTGGGGGGTGGGGGTGTAACTAGGGGTATAACTAATATCCGCTTCCCCGCCCAGTCTTGCACAAATCTCTCTCTGGGAGCAGAATCATTCAAATGGAATCATTATTTAATATATTCAAACAGCTGCGAGGTGTTGTCCCAGTGTCAAATGAAAAAGGGGTGGGGGGGGGCGAACAAACAGCTGGCGGGCCGTTTTCCCTGCCCCTGCAGTGCTGCTTACAATTACACTAAAACACACTGGATGTGATGCGCACGCATGAAGCAATCTGTGGCGAATACATGAGGAAGCTCCACTGCTGTCACCCAACTGGAAAGGCAACAGCATTGCCAAGCATGACTTTGAAGGGTGAGCGTATTTATATGTGCTTTGGCACCCCCTAGTGGCAAAGACTAGTAATATCATGCCAATGCACATCTTGTGTTATAGCTACACAGGAATTTTAATGCTAAAAGTAACCTTAAGCGTTCAGTCATTATAAAATAGTACAAGTTGATGATCAAATATGGTACTTTTTCTGCAAATGATGATTCTCTTGTGCCAAAAAAAACAATATTTATCTGCCAGAAAGCTCACTAACTGGAATGAAGTTGCTTATTTTAAACGAATCAACATTTTAATGAGACAGGCTTTGGCAAGTCTTAAAGCTGCTCAAAGCCTGAAAGTTAATGCACAAGTAGTTTTTTTTGCGCTGCAATCAAAACATCCATTTTTAGTGAAAACGCTGTGCGGACTTATGGCAGGAGTCCAGTAAGACTGCAAAAGCTGAGCACTTGCAACTTAATTAAGAAGCCTGTAACTGTTTTCAAATTAAGTAAACAGCAAATTTTATCAGTAAACTTTCTGTGGAATATATGCCGGAGATTCATTCACGCTTGACTACTCTATTTTATCCCATAAAAGGAACATCATGTAGCATTTGTCAGTGCCATGTATATTTTTGTCTGTACATTGTATTTCACTGGGCATTTCCAAATACACTGCCTGCTTTTAAAATACAATCAAAGAAAATCTTTTTCTTACGTGTATTACAATACATGATATAAAGATGACGTTACCTGGCTGTTAATAGTCGTCGTCGTTACTAAAATATGCTAGGTTAGACACTGCAACCACATTTTTATATCGATTTCGATTTACGTACAGGCAAAATACAGGACAGCTGCGTGCCGGTTAAGGACCCCCCGAAATGCCAAGATGGCTGCGCCCATGGAAGACACCGGGGAGTTTGAAAGTTGGCTAAATGAGCGTCTGGATTCGCTAGAAGTGGACCGCGAAGTGTACGGAGCGTACATTTTAGGAGTGCTGCAAGAGGAGGAGAGCGACGAGGAGAAAAAAGACGCGCTTCAAGGGATTTTATCCGCATTTCTGGCGAGTAACGATGCCCTCATGTCGCACCTAGCCAACTGATTACCGTCTGTTAGAATTTACGGAACACAGCAGATACACGGAATAGTTTTGTAGTCCAAAACACCAAACCGGATATGTCTACGTTCACATGCGTCACAAAGCACAGCAAATTTAACAAATATATGTATTATTATGGCTGTCACTGCAAATTACAACCACTGTAGAATAAACTGTCTTGTTTTTATTGCACGTTTTATGGTTTTATTGCACTATATTGTCACTGAGCACCTGACATGCGAGTCCATGTTGTGTACAGGATGAGGACACGCTTGAAGATGTCTGCAAACAAATTATTAAGCAGTGGGCGGAGTACTGCAGCCACTCTGCAAACAAAAGGGACGCCGGAGACGGTAATATTATTTTATAGCTATTGTATTATTTAATTTGAGTTGATTTATTAGTTTTTATTAGTTAGCCACTCATATGTTATGGAGCAAAGTTCTAAAGAATGTAAATAAAATGCATTTGAGCTCTGTTTTTTTTTACCAGTTGAGGTCCAGGCCATTGCCAGCATGATCGAGAAACAAGCTCAGATTGTGGTCAGACAAAAAGAAGTGACGGAGGAGTCCAAAAAGAGGAAAGAGGCACTCTTGGCGCAGTATGCCAACGTTACCGACGAAGAAGAATATCCTCATCATGTAAATAATGATTACTGTATTATGATAACTGTTTTGTTCCTTAACTGTAAACACTGAAGGAGAAGAGGAGGAGTCTCCAGATGGCAACGTCGGAAAAGACAAGTGTATCCTTTCTATGGTTTTCTATGGTCCAAAAAGTGACGGGACATTTCTCTCTGTGAGCTCTTGCTCCTTGACGCCAAACTTGTCAGCCATGTTCAAGAACACCAACGTGGAGGAGGTTCTGAACAGGCAAAAGCAGAAGCGGGATCAAGCCCGTGAAGATGCTCAGAAGAAGAAAGAGATGGACAAGATGCAGAGGGAAAAGGACAAGCTGGCCAAACAGGACAGGAAGGAGAAGGAGAAGAAGCGGACACAGAAGGGTGAACGCAGAAGATAAAAACAGGGGAAAAGGACATTTGTACGTGTGTGGGAAAAAAAAAATTAGGACGTTGCAGTCCTGTGTGTGTTGCTGAATGCTGAGATGAGCACTGAAATTTAGAAAAAGCCAGAAATTCAGCCATTTTTTTTTAGCTAATCGGACATATTTGCATATTTGTATTGTCACAACTGGAATTATGTGCTATCTTTCAACTCAATTGGTTTTTGACTGAGATCATGAACAAACGAAACATTTTTCGAAGTAAAAAAAATAAATAAAATTTGCCGCAATTTCATTGACCGAGATCATGAACAAACAAAACATTTTTCGAAGTAAAAAAAAAAAAATTGCCGCAATTTCATTGACTGAGATCATGAACAAACGAAACATTTTTCGAAGTAAAAAAAATAAAATAAAATTTGCCGCAAATTCATTGACTGAGATCATGAACAAACGAAACATTTTTCGAAGTAAAAAAAAATAATAAAATTTGCCGCAATTTCATTGACTGAGATCATGAACAAACGAAACATTTTTCAGAGTAAAAAAATAAATAAAATTTGCTGCAATTTCATTGACTGAGATCATGAACAAACAAAACATTTTTCGAAGTAAAAAAATAAAATAAAATTTGCCGCAATTTCATTGACTGAGATCATGAACAAACGAAACATTTTTCGAAGTAAAAAAATAAAATAAAATTTGCCGCAATTTCATTGACTGAGATCATGAACAAACAAAACATTTTTCGAAGTAAAAAAATTAAAATAAAATTTGCCGCAATTTCATTGACTGAGATCATGAACAAACAAAACATTTTTCGAAGTAAAAAAATTAAAATAAAATTTGCCGCAATTTCATTGACTGAGATCATGAACAAACGAAACATTTTTCGAAGTAAAAAAAAAAGAAATTGCCGCAATTTCATTGACTGAAATCATGAACAAACGAAACATTTTTCGAAGTAAAAAAAAAAATTTGCCGCAATTTCATTGACCGAGATCATGAACAAACAAAACATTTTTCGAAGTAAAAAAAAATAATAAAATTTGCCGCAATTTCATTGACTGAGATCATGAACAAACGAAACATTTTTCGAAGTAAAAAAATAAAATAAAATTTGCCGCAATTTCATTGACTCAGATCATGAACAAACGAAACATTTTTCGAAGTAAAAAAAAAAAAATTGCCGCAATTTCATTGACTGAGATCATGAACAAACGAAACATTTTTCGAAGTAAAAAATAAAAATAAAATTTGCCGCAATTTCATTGACTGAGATCATGAACAAACGAAACATTTTTCGAAGTAAAAAAAATAATAAAATTTGCCGCAATTTCATTGACTGAGATCATGAACAAACAAAACATTTTTCGAAGTAAAAAAAATAAAAATAAAATTTGCCGCAATTTCATTGACTGAGATCATGAACAAACGAAACATTTTTCGAAGTAAAAAAAAAAATAATAAATTTGCCGCAATTTCATTGACTGAGATTATGAACAAACGAAACATTTTTCGAAATAAAAAAAAAAATAATAAATTTGCCGCAATTTCATTGACTGAGATCATGAACAAACGAAACATTTTTCGAAGTAAAAAAATAAATAAAAAATTGGCCGCAATTTCATTGACTGAGATCATGAACGAACTAAACATTTTTCGAAGTAAAAAAAAAAGAAATTGCCGCAATTTCATTGACTGAGATCATGAACAAACGAAACATTTTTCGAAGTAAAAAAAAAATAAAATTTGCCGCAATTTCATTGACTGAGATCATTAATAAACTAAACCATTTTTCGAAGTTAAAAAAAATAATAAAATTTGCCGCAATTTCATTGACTGAGATCATGAACAAACGAAACATTTTTCGAAGTAAAAAAAAATAATAAAATTTGCCGCAATTTCATTGACTGAGATCATGAACAAACGAAACATTTTTCGAAGTAAAAAAAAAATAATAAAATTTGCCGCAATTTCATTGACTGAGATCATGAACAAACGAAACATTTTTCGAAGTAAAAAAAAAAAAATTGCCGCAATTTCATTGACTGAGATCATGAACAAACGAAACATTTTTCGAAGTAAAAAAAAATAATAAAATTTGCCGCAATTTCATTGACTGAGATCATGAACAAACGAAACATTTTTAGAAGTAAAAAAATAAAATAAAATTTGCCGCAATTCCATTGACTGAGATCATGAACAAACAAAACATTTTTCGAAGTAAAAAAAAATGATAAAATTTGCCGCAATTTCATTGACTGAGATCATGAACAAACGAAACATTTTTCGAAGTAAAAAAAAAAAAAAAAATTTGCCGCAATTTCATTGACTGAGATCATGAACAAACGAAACATTTTTCAAAGTAAAAAAATAAAATTTGCCGCAATTTCATTGACTGAGATCATGAACAAACGAAACATTTTTCGAAGTAAAAAAAAAAAATAAATAAAATTTGCCGCAATTTCATTGACTGAGATCATGAACAAACAAAAAATGTTTCGAAGTTAAAAAAAAAAAAATGGATCAATTTCAATGCTTTTAATTTTAAACGTTTACATGTACAAACATGTACAGTGGAGAAAAAACACCAACATTATAACATCACATTAAATAACCAACGACCGGAACAACCGCAATACTGACAATCCAGCAGCTAAACAACTGAGCTGCCATTTTTAATGTCAAACTGACAAACTAATCGCGAATAAAACTGGATTCAAATGTTTACTTTTAGTGATAAAACTACACTAAATTGTGCATTATTTCCCGAACAAAACTAAAGTCTCAGATATTTTTCTTTTTATATTTAATCCCCCAAATGTTGACCTTAACATTCCCGTTTTACACTTCACTGATAGTATTGTAGTATGACGCAGTATTAATGAATTGTGCTCCCGGTGGAAAATAAACTGATTTATGAATTAAAAACATAGTCCAGATATCTATCAGATAGCTACCCCTTTTTTTTCGAAACCGTTCCGAATAATTCAGGAAAAAAATTGAATGTATTCGTTTGATTATGATTCAAATAGTGGCGAGTTTAACAGGTCAATAAATAATAACGAACATAAATAGTGATGTTTAAATAAAATAGAGGAAATCCAATCACCAGGTTGACAGCAATGGGTTCTTTTTAGGATTTTTTTTACTAGATCCTAAAAGAGTAACCCCCGTAGGGAGAAGAGGGGCGGTTGTGTGTGTGTGTCTCTTCCCTGTTTACATCATGGCGGTCCGGTGTCTTGACGGGTTCGGGCAGGCACATCTGAAGAGCGCACCACAGAGCCGTACGGAGTTTCCTGGTGGCTGCCGCGAGCTCTTTCAGGCCCATGACCAACAATACGGTATCTGGGGAAACAAAATGGCGGAATGGCAAAACGTAACCTCAGCGCCACGTTTACTTCTTCTTACACTTGAATCACATGCAAATATCTAAAAGTACCTCTATCCCGGTGATGATGCTGGGACACGCCCACAAGCTCAGAGATGCGTGATAAGGTCGAGTGATGATTGGTCAATGCCACGCAGACGCCGGCATGAAGCGGTATGTTGCAAACACCCTCCATTTTATACAAAAGGCACTCCACCTGCCATGTGACACAAAGATACGTCTTTTGTCCCGTTAGAAAACATCGAATCCCGACGACTCACCCTCCATTGCTCCTTCTTCTGGTTCAAGATGAGATCCTCAACTCCCGACGGCTTCGCCGGCGAGACGGTGGGACTTGTGGAAGTCAGAGGTGGCATCCATTCCCCTGGAAATGTTTTGGCGAGAGTGACTTCTGTCTGAAATGACCAATCGGAATGTGACAGGTAAATGTGTAGTCTATTAGAATGTTCACGTCAATTCAATGCCACACCGGAAAGTGTTTTTCCGCCTTATTTTCACGGAAAATTTGGGAACAAAGGTGTGATCTTTAACAACTGACACTCACGTCTCCCGTCCTGCTGTGTCAGTGTCCCAAATCGACTATATAACAGATGACCTTGTATCATACGTGTTGCAGCAATACTCCACATAGCTGCCTCACATACGTAGACCAGGACTCACATGAACACAAACTAGGGATACGCCGATCGATCATCGGTAAGTATCGACTGATTATTATTTATTCTAAATTATTTAAATTATTTGTACAAATTACTGTTTACAATGTACATTGTTCATATTACAGGGTGGCACGGTGGTCGAGTGGTTAGCGCGCACACCTCACAACCAGGAGACCAGGGTTCAATTCCACACTCCGCCATCTCTGTGTGGAGTTTGCATGTTCTCCCCGTGCATGCATGGGTTTTCTCGGAGAGGCCTGCGCGCTCCCACTCATCCGCCATGCAGCCTCATTTACATACTGTATAGTGTAAAGGCAGTTTCTAGCATTAGAGTCCTCTAGACATGAAATAGCAACCCTAAAGTTTACATTTAGTCTTGTATTAACCAATATAGTGAACATAATAAGAGACAATAAGCCATTTAAGACAAAACATGTTCTCCTTGGGGCGGCGCGGTGGTCGAGTGGTTAGCGCGCACACCTCACAGCTAGGAGACTAGGGTTCAATTCCACTCTCCGCCATCTCTGTGTGGAGTTTGCATGTTTTCCCCGTGCATGTGTGGGTTTTCTCCGGGTACTCCCACATTCCAAAAACATGCTAGGTTAATTAGCGACTCCAAATTGTCCATAGGTATGAATGTGAGTGTGAATGGTTGTTTGTCTATATGTGCCCTGTGATTGGCTGGACATGAAATAACACCCCTATATTGACTTTTAAACTTTTATTACCCAAATTTGTAAATAAAAGGAAATAAAACCTTTTAGGGGCTGCACGATGTACGAGTGGTTAACACACAGGCTTCACAAATAGGAGACCCGAGTTCAATTCCGCCCTCGGCCATCTCTGTGTGGAGTTTGCATGTTCTCCCCATGTATGTGTGGGTTTTTCTCCGGGTATTCCGGTTTCCTCCCACATTCCAAAAAACATGCTAGGTTAATTAGCGACTCCAAATTGTCCATAGGTATGAATGTGAGTGTGAATGGTTGTTTGTCTATATGTGCCCTGTGATTGGCTGGCGACCAGTCCAGAGTGTACCCCGCCTCTCTGCCAGAAGACAGCTGGGATAGGCTCCAGCACCCTTCCGCGACCCTCGTGAGGATAAGCGGTAAAAATGAATGAATATTTAATCATTAGAGCCCTCTTGACATGAAGTAACACCCCTATATTGACTTTTAAACTCTTATTACCCAAATTCACTTTCCTTGAAAACAAAAACTATTGTCCTGGACAATATCGCTCATCATAAATTAATTAAAAATGGGTAATTAATCCAAGTTTCAGTCGATTTAAGTCCTTAACACAAACCTACCTTCTTCCACTCCTCCTCCAAGTACCTCCACTCCTCATAGCACTCATCCAGGTGGAGGTAAAGCTGCATCATGAGTACCCCTTCGTTATTTTCCAACGGAGCTTCCGAAGCTGAGCCTATGCCATAACTCTCTCCATATTTGGAGTCATCGAGTTGAGCGTACAATGCCGCAGCCTGGTGGTTGGACACCATAGGAGAAGTACCAGGAGGAACGCTTCCCTTTGGAGGAGTGTATCTTAAATTGCGGTGTGCATGAGACCCGGCGGTACACGTGAGAGGTATCGATGGCTGCATAGCCCCCATACGGTCTTCTGTTGCTGCTCTCTGCATGTTGAGCAGGAAGTGTGATGACTTGTAATTTGGGGTTTGGGGTCTTTCTCCAAATAAGCCAGGCATTCTGTTCTTTTCCTGTGGCTTCATATTGTACTGCTGGGTGCAGTGATTTGAAAACTGGTGTCTGTTTATTATATTCTGGTACTGGTTTGGTTGCTTTAAAGGCGGAGAGTTGTTTTTTTTTTGCAGAAAATATTCATTTTCATTGCCAAACCCTGACAATCCTTGAATGCCATGATGCTTAACTATTGGTTTTCCCGCTTTATCTTTTCTGCTCCACAATAATCCATCCAGCTGTTTTTGGGTGTGCACTGGTGGCATTGCCCGAATCGGGATTTTCCATTGTTCATCCATGCATTCTTCGGAATGTTGTGTATTTACTTGCATGTTTGGAAAAGCTCTAAAATGTCCTCCGTTAGACTCATAAGCCAAGGGTGACTTGAAACCAAACACAGATTGGTTAATGTCTTCTGGGAGGTGCTGCTCGATATTAGTCATGGGCGTTGCACTTCTTCCATTGCGGTGGCCTTCACGGTGAAGATGAAATAAAGAGCTACACATGTCGTTTTGTTGCTGAAAGACATGGCTGATTTGAGGGAAGTCGTTAACGGGGCGATGATTTGCTTGCTGCAAATCAGCTGACAGGTCATACTCGCCGCTCGGCGTCCGTGACAGGATGTGGTTTCCTGTTTTGACAATGGGAAGACCTGGCGGTAGCCTCCGGGGACGGGTACAGAGGCCGTTTCTGTCTCCATTAGGAACACCGACATGCCACTGCCGATGAGAAGAACCGCCAATGGGCTGTTGAGGGAAATGGACATTTTTGCTCGGCGACTCCATTTGTCCTTGAAGGAAAGCATTACTGGGAATAGAGTTAGAAAAAAATGTAGTATTGTCCTGTGTATTCTCTGATTGAAAATATGTTGAAAAGTCTTCTATCGAAGGTTCTGGACACCATAGAGAGCTTCCAGTAGGAAGGTTTCTGAAAAAAAAATACAAACTTCATTAATTTTTTTTATATTTTGACTATCATTAAACAGAAAAAAACACTATGAATTTAAAGTTTTATTTCTAATTCAAAGTAAAAGCCATGTCACTATTTTTTCCTATATTGTTTTTCTGTCTTAAACAACATGTAACAACTGAATTTGCATATCTGTTGATTCCCACTATTCCGATACCAAAGCAACATCTCGCTTTATTTGCTGATACAGTAAACCTCGGATATATCGGACTCGGATATATCGGAAATTCGCTCACAACGGACAGATAAAAAAGAACCAATTTTTCTGTAATGCATTTCCAATAAAAATTCATTGCATATATCGGATTTTTTATAACGGATTTCGCCTATTTCGGACAAAATCTCCAGTCCCGTTCCAATGCATTTCCATTAAATTTCGCTATGTACATCTGTGCAATACTTTGTTTATATTCAGTATAGTTACTCCAGACTTCATTTTCTGTGCAATATCTGATCAACCTCCACGTGCAATATTAAGGCTCTAAATCAGGGGTCTCAAACTCAATTTACTTGGGGGCCACTGGAGCTAGGGTCTGGATGAGACTGGGCCGCATCAGGTTTTCCAAAAAAAAAAAAAAACGCATTTTTTAAAAACAAAAAAAAATTAAAAACTTTGCTTTGGTTCCAATTTTCTACAAGAAAAGCTCTGATAAAACATTCCACTGTTCTCAAATATCTTACTTTTTATTTTTCTACACAAAATAAGATGAAAAATAAATAAACAAATCAAGAATAAAGAAAATCAATCAATCAGTAATAAATAAATATATAATAATAATAAAAACTTAAGAAACCACATATAGTTGGTGGGTAGACAAATTATTTTTTTCAGATTAAAATGAACAAAGCATTATTAGAGCCCTGTAGACATGACAAAACACGACTATAGTCACATTTATACTCTTTTTATTTACAACATATTGCGCAACTGCAGGGTCTTGAGACACATGCTAACTCGCTAAACTAGAGAGCTAGCGACCTAAACGGTAGCCTTTCAAGTTATTTCCTTTAAACTTAAAAAGCCAAAAACTTACCACTTCCACACGGATAGGGAGGATAACTATTAACAGTTATTTAACCTTTAACATGAACATGAATCAAACGTAATAATTTTTTTCTGGGTACATGATATCATACAGCATCCATATCAACACGTGGCCCGCGGGCCAAATGTGGCCCGCAGGACACTAGTTTGAGGCCCCTGCTCTAAATGCAATATATTATAGTATTTCTATAATGCCTCATATTAA
Organism: Doryrhamphus excisus; assembly: GCF_030265055.1. Taxonomy (NCBI): domain Eukaryota; kingdom Metazoa; phylum Chordata; class Actinopteri; order Syngnathiformes; family Syngnathidae; genus Doryrhamphus; species Doryrhamphus excisus. The sequence continues at coordinate 15,481,007 of NC_080480.1, read as the reverse complement.
CTCACTAGCAAGAATAGTGTATAGACTTGTCATATATCTCATATCGTTTCATATTATCTGCATACTGTATTTGTATATAACTCTGGGTAAAACTGTTGATTTTGTTAATACTTGGGTTGTTTATATTGTTTATTTTTCTATATTGTGTATTCTGTACTCTTGCTGCTGTGCAATGCAAATTTCCCCATTGATGGACAAATAAAGGCATATCTTATCTTATCAGATACTGAGGAACATGTACTCGAAATACTGCACAACATACCGGCCTTGGGCGTCACCTTCATCCAAAATATTGGACACTAATCCCTGAAGATCAGTCTCCTCTTCAGATTCACTTCTGTCAAGGTTTTCCCTTGAGGAGGAAGAAAGATATATCATTTTATAAGAATAAATACTACACTTAAAGTAAATATTCTATACATTCTCTTAATGCTGTTCACAATACAATCCTTGAGTTCGTAGGAATCACTGTGACCGCTGCGAGACCATAGTGTGAACGGCGTCATGTGTCGTGCATCGTGCAGACCGACACCCGAAGTGAAAGCATCAATATTAGCGTCGTCTCCATTGACACTTGCCTGTAACGGGAAAAAAAAATAAAAATGGCAACCCTCAATCACGTAGTAGTTGGCACATCTGCCTCATCTGAGTTCTTGTCTCCATTGGAACGTCACTGCGTGATGTTTATGTGGTTTCCAGGAGCGTAAAGTACCTACAGATTCAAACCTTGATCTCCACAGTTTGAGGCAAATCACTAAAATAATAATCAATAATTTGTTATTGCATTCACATTAGAATTTAAGCCAAAATTATATACATGTCCTTTCCAGATCAATACAAGTGAGAGTTATATGACATAAATGAGTTAATTTACTGTACTTAACTGTATGTTTGTTATACAATATATGACTTTACCTGATGGTGGACATTGCTAGTGTAAGATGCCATTCTGGTCCTCTTCCTTCGAACCTGACTCTGTTATTACAACACCAAACGATCAAAATTTTTAGAAATCTATATGCTCACACGATCAGTATAATAGCTGTTTTTTTTGGGGGGGGGGAGACATTCTTTTTTTCTGCTAGATGCTAATACGTAAAAACCGATGGCGGCCATATTGGCTGACTTAATAGCGGATAGCTAATTTAGACGTCATCAACAAGATGGCGAAGCTTGGTTACAATTATCGGATCACATTAAGGGAAGTTTTACAGCGATTCTGAACAAAATTATGATCTTAACAATTCCAAAAATAAATCCTGTATGAACCTACCTGGACCGTTAACGTTAGATCAACTTACTGAGAAGTCCTAAAATGTACTATCGCCAATGCGCAAGAAGTCCCGCCCCTTTGGGGTATGTTTTTTTTTTTACTGAATGCTCATTGGTCACATCTGTTGCCCAATTAACGTCAAGGTGGTGTCTCCATAGCGTAGCAACATCTGCTGGCCACGCCCCGTTATGCAGCGATGTAAACATTATTGATTGCCAATCTTTTAATAAATCATGACAATATATGCGGTAAAACATTAAGTAATTAGAAATAATCTCTGTGATGCACATACTAATAATCGCATAATGATTGACATACCGGGGAAACTGGTTGAGTGCGTCACATTGTTACTTCCGCATTCTTAGGTTTTATTTGCATACAGTCACTAAGTGTGGGGCGTGTTTGCAGTTGTTCAGTACATTTGATATAAACAAAGACTGATTATATTTGTATTAAATGTATAACAAAATATACTTATGTATTTATACAAACGTGTGTGTGTGTGTTTTTGGTTTGTTGTGCACATTCTGGACCATTTTAATAGAATACTATCGTTAACAAACAGTTAATGCTATTCTAATATTGTAATTGCTTTAAAATTATTGTGTTTTCTCATTTTTTTACTGACATTACTGTAAGTGAGTTGCGTTTTTTTAACATACTAAAGCCCAAACTATAAAATACAAACACTTATAATAAATGTACAACAAAATATACTTAAAATGTGTCTATTATTTGTTTTGATTGGCAAATATGGGTTTAATTTAATTTTAAAATCATAATTTACTTGAAAAGCTATATAATTTGACTGAAAATACTACATTGCTGACTGTTAATGAAGTACTGGAAGTACTTGGAAGTACTTTTTCAAATGTGAATATGTACTTTTTGCTCCTGTCTGTGCTAGTTTACATTTTTAATTAAAAATGCAAGTAACAGGGGATTAATTGCACCTGAAAACATCTGTGAATGAGGGATAACCAACCACCTGGTGGCAAATTCTGCAGGAAAATGATGAATTATATTATTATTACACTCAATAATAATAATAATAATAAAATAATGCATCATTTTCCTATTGTATTATAATAGTATTATATTATTATATCATTACTAGGAATTAAAGTGCACTTAAACTTTGCATCACCTTTGTACCCCCACTGGGAAAAGTACTTTTATTTGAATAGATTTTGAGACCAGTTTTATTTGAGCTTGATTAAGATTTTAATGATCTTTCCTATCTTTCTATGGTTGAGCTTAAGTCTCCTAGACTTTTTAGTCTCTTTTAAGTCTTTTAAGTCTCTTTTAGTCTCCTGCCTGGTGGTCTTCTGAGTGATGTGGACCCTAAAATCACATGAACACTAGGTGGGGACCTTCCCCTCCTCATTTATCCACGGACAAACTCGTACTTCTGGTTGGGCCACGCCATCCAGCTGTTGCGTCAAGTTAGACTAGTATACCACTTTGTCATAATAGTTTCTTAAAAATAAAAATAAATTATCACCGAAGTCAATTTAACTATCTATTTGTGGTTGTCAGAGTGAGTACAATGCCTACATTTTATTTATTTCATGACAATAATAACTGTAAAGGTGTTTTTTATCAGAAAGAGATAATGTTTCTGCATGTGTTAGCGGATGACACGCTTTTATTTTGAAGACACTTACCGGATGTTTAGTTTCTCATCGAAGCGACATGACAGCAGGGGCACAAGCATAGGAGTTTTGAAGAAGAAAAAAGTTCGAAGCGAAGAGTGAACACAAAGAGGACGACGCTCGAGTGTAAACTATTACACTTTGCAGCTTTTGGATGTTTTTTTTTGTCTTTAAAGACTTTTTTTGATGAATGCAAGTGAATTATATGACTAAAGTCGAGATGTTTCTCAGCTGGACCTGGGCTGTTCTTCTGCTGCCTGTGCTGATTTCAGCTCAGTATCAAGGAGACAATGGAATTGTCATCCCAGAACATGGATTTTGTCAACCCATCTCCATTCCTCTGTGCACGGACATCGCGTATAACCAAACCATCATGCCCAATTTAGTAGGCCACTACAACCAGGAGGACGCAGGACTGGAGGTGCACCAGTTCTACCCTCTAGTGAAGGTCCAGTGCTCCCCGGAGTTAAAGTTCTTCCTGTGTTCCATGTATGCGCCCGTGTGTACCGTTCTGGAGAAGGCCATCCCGCCGTGCAGATCCATCTGTGAGAGAGCCAAACAGGGCTGCGAGGCGCTCATGAACAAGTTCGGATTCCAGTGGCCGGACCGTTTACGTTGCGAGAACTTCCCAGTACTCGGAGACGGTCAGATCTGCGTTGGACAGAACGACTCTTCCGCCGCCACTGTTCCACCTTTATCTGTTCCGGGTACCCAGGAGCCGTTCGGTCAAGACGGGCGATTCCGGTGCCCGAATGTTCTCAAGGTGCCCCCTTATTTGAATTACATGTTCCTGGAGGAGAAGGACTGCGCGGCTCCTTGCGAGCCCTCCAAAGGCGGCGGGTACATGTTCTTCACCGAGAAGGAGATCAATTTCTCCAGAATTTGGATTCTAGTCTGGTCCGTGCTTTGCTGCGCTTCCACGTTATTCACCGTGACTACTTACTTGGTGGACATGCAGCGTTTCAGATACCCCGAGAGGCCCATTATCTTCTTGTCCGGCTGCTACACTATGGTGTCCATCGCTTACATCGCCGGGTTCTTCCTGGGCGATAAAGTGGTGTGTAACGAGAGCTTCAACCCAGACGGCTACAAAACCATCGTGCAAGGCACCAAAAAGGAAGGTTGCACCATCCTCTTCATGATGTTGTACTTCTTCAGCATGGCTAGCTCCATCTGGTGGGTCATCTTGTCCCTCACCTGGTTCCTGGCGGCAGGTATGAAGTGGGGTCACGAGGCCATCGAGGCCAACTCGCAGTACTTCCACCTAGCGGCTTGGGCGGTTCCGGCGGTGAAGACCATCAGCATCCTGGCCATCGGGCAAATCGAGGGCGACGTTCTTAGCGGCGTTTGCTTCGTCAGCCTCAGCAACTTGGACCCCCTTCGGGGTTTCGTACTGGCGCCGCTTTTTATCTACCTCTTCATCGGAACCTCGTTTCTACTCGCCGGATTCGTGTCGCTGTTCCGCATCCGCACCATCATGAAACACGACGGCACCAAAACGGAGAAACTGGAGCGCCTCATGGTGCGCATCGGCGTCTTCAGCGTTCTCTACACCGTTCCCGCCACTATCGTTATCGCTTGCTTCTTCTACGAGCAGGCCTTCCGCCCGCATTGGGAACGCAGCTGGGTCGGGCACAGCTGCCGTAGCCTCGCCATCCCGTGCCCGTCGCACACGGGACCGCGAATGACGCCGGATTTCACCGTCTACATGATCAAGTACCTCATGACGCTTATTGTGGGCATCACATCCGGGTTCTGGATCTGGTCCGGGAAGACTCTACACTCCTGGCACAAGTTCTACACCAGACTGACAAACGGAAAACACGGCGAGACCACCGTGTAGGATGAAGGCATAAAACGATAACGCCGATAACGTGCGTTTTGCCGCACTCGTTTGCGATTTTAACGGCGGAAGTGGATGTTCTTCGGCATCGCAAAGCGTTTGGGTTCGACCAAACGGCGAGCTGGATTAACGGCGCCCGAGCGGGACGGTCTGGTCTGACTGAAACAAAAAAAAAAAAAAACACAAATCCGAAGTCTCCGTGTGTGCTGAAATTCTACCTTCTCCTCTTCCTCCATTTGCATTTCACTTGTAATTAAATCCAACTGTAAATAATATTTGTAAAAACATGACAAAATTCTATATATTTGTATTTAAAAGTAACCTCCTTAACTCTCGACTGTATCTACTTTACTTTTGCACTGCCCCGAAACCCAAACAGGTCTCTTTTGTTACGTTTTATTCCTCACAATATTAGTCATGATATGGAAAGCAGATCCATAAAATGTTAGGATTACAGGTTGTATTAAAAAATAATAATAATAATAAGACGTGTAGTCACTTTATCATGAAGCTACTAAATAGTCGTGTGTAGTTCACTAACATATGATTGTATAGGAAATATGGGTCTTAATGCTTAATGCTCGCTACATGTCATGCATTTATACACTTGACCTCATTTTTGCTTGTTTTCCCCCAAAATATAAAAACATAATTTCTATTTTAAAGAAGGTAGAATGCCATTAACTTCATTGCAATTGACAATTTTAAAATTTGGTTTGCCTAAAAGACTGGATAGGACAGCTTTAGTCCGATCTAGACCGATCCTGTCTTGTCTTTGAGCAAGAACTGATGAAACCTGTTCAGATGGGAGCCGTTACTAATGCTAACCACATGTAGCATACAACACAACATCAGACTAAAGCTGTCCTATCTAGTATTTTAGCATGAACTGATGGAGATTTTCATCCGAGCAGGCTGCATCAGTTGATGCTCAAAGACTAGATAGGACAGGACTAGATAGGAGCCTGCTCATATGAGAGCCGTTACTAGTCCTAACCACATCGGATTAAAGCTGTCCTATCTAGTCTTTGAGCATCAACTGATGCATCTAGATAGGACAGGACTAGATAGGAGCCGGCTCACATGAGAGCCGTTACTAGTCCTAACCACATGTAGCATGCACAACATCAGACGAAAGCTGTCCTATCTAGTCTTTGAGCATAAACTGATGATTTTCATCCAAGAGGGCTGCATCAGTTCATGCACAAAGACTAGATAGGACAGGACTAGAGAGGAGCAGGCTCAGATGAGAGCTGTTACTAGTCCTAACCATATCGGATTAAAGCTGTCCTATCTAGTCTTTGAGCATCAACTGATGCATCAGTTGATGCTCAAAGACTAGAAAGGACAGATGAGAGCCGTTACTAGTCCTAACCACATGTAGCATACAACACAACATCAGACTAAAGCTGTCCTATCTAGTCTTTGAGCATGAATTGATGAAGATTTTCATCCGAGCGGGCTTCATCAGTTGATGCTCAAAGACTAGATAGGACAGGACTAGACAGGAGCCTGCTCAAATGAGAGCCGTTACTAGTCCTAACCATATCGGATTAAAGCTGTCCTATCTAGTCTTTGAGCATAAACTGATGAAGATTTTCATCCGAGCGGGCTGCATCAGTTCATGCTCAAAGACTAGATAGGACAGGACTAGATAGGAGCCTGCTCAGATGAGAGCTGTTACTAGCCCTAACCACATCAGATTAAAGCTGTCCTATCTAGTCTTTGAGCATGAACTGGTGAAGATTTTCATCCAAGCAGGCTGCATCAGTTCATGCTCAAAGACTAGATAGGACAGGACTAGATAGGAGCCTGCTCAGTTGAGAGCCGTTACTAGTCCTAACCAAATCGGACTAAAGCTGTCCTATCTAGTCTTTGAGCATGAACTGATGAAGATTTTCATCCGAGCAGGCTGCATCAGTTCATGCTCAAAGACTAGATAGGACAGGACTAGAGAGGAGCCTGCTCAGATGAGAGGCTTGGTCAGTTCATACTCAAAAGACTAGATAGGATGGCTCAGGTCTGATGCTGTGTCACATGCTAGGACTAGTAGCTCCTCATCCTAGCATCAGTTCATGCTCAGAGACTAGATAGGACAGCCCTAGTCCAATGTTGTGTCTAATGATCTGTGTTGTTCGGACCATTAAGCAGGTTTTTGCTCAAAGACTAGCCAGTATAGCACCAGATAGGACAACGGCTGTCCTATCTGGTGTTGTAGGTAATCCGGTTACGAGTGATTCAATGACCTCGGTATTTCGGAACACAATCGCTTATGAATGTTTGACATGCTGTTGCAGTCATAATGTCAGTTGTATGATATTACCAAAGTTTCCACTTCATTTTACTGCGATTTTGTACAAAGTACTGCAGTAAAACTTGAATTCTGTTAAGGAATATTATGAAAAAAAAATCATACATTTCAATAATGGATAAATATAACGTTTTCGGTGCAGAATGTTAGCTATATTTGTGGATTATCGTGCAATTTCCTACAAAAAAAATTGTGTCAAAATATGTGCAGAGATGATGGACCTACTGCTGAAACTGCATGGTTCGAATCCCGAATGTTCCTCCATATGTTTTTCCTATGATTAAATCCACTTAACTAGTACCTGAACACCTTTTGTCCTGGAATTTCAATCCGTACCGAATTTCCCATATAAACTAATTAATCTGTCATTTGGATAATTATTGGGGTCGCTATGTCACAGTAAGGGTTTGTTTACCGTTCTATGGTTATCATCACACTTGCCCTCTATTCTCAATAATGAACATTCTAACCTTCTTAAATGTCGTTTAAGTGTACACATGATTTAATAATAATAATAATAATAATAAAAGTACTCATAGTATATAACTGAAAATGGCAATACAGTGATGGCTTTTCAAGGTACTACTGTGTTGAAATTGTTCACGAGTAAGACAAAAAGGCCCCTGGGATAGTTGCTTATTAATATTTTATTCAAGTAATATTTAAAACTTCTCAACTGTCATACAAGTGTGCAAAAATATTGCATTAGACGCAGTATCATAAAACTGAAATCAAGTCACGCTTACATTTACTCACAAATACGTTTCAATGTTTCAATGAAGTACTCACATTTTGTATTAATACAAATAAGTAATGGTTTCCATGCTAGTTATTAGCTATTCTTTTAGCTATATGCGATTGATGTAAAATTGGGCAAATACATGTATAAAATATGTGTATTGTTTTTAAATATCCAGCAACGGGGTCTATGGTTATCATCACATTTTTTCAATTTCCAAAATAGAAAAAGTTAAACAGACAAATTTTTTGTTTTAGTTTTTTAGTTTTCAATCGCGCTCCAAAGTATGCAATTTTGGATTATATTTGTCTTTGAAGCCCAGTAAAGTTTTATTTCTGGTTCTATGGTTATCATCACACTTTTTATAATTAAAAAAAAAAAGTTTAGCAGGGACATATTTCTACAGAAAACTTTGATCGAGTTTTTTTTTGGGACTTTTGTCATTTTAGGTCAGTAAACTTTTATTTCCGGTTCTATGGTTACCGCCACACTTTTTCAATTTCAACAAAAGTTCAACCTGTACATATTTTTAAAGACAATTTTGGTCGAGCCCTAAATTCTGCAATTTTTGTGGGGGCCAGTAAAGGTTTGTTTACAGTTCTATGGTTATCATCACACTTTTTCAATTTCCAAAATAGAAAAAGTTAAACAGACAAATTTTTACATTAATTTTCAATTGCGCTCAAAATTATGCAATTTTGGATGATATTTGTCTTTGAAGCCCGGTAAAGTTTTATTTCTGGTTCTATGGTTATCACCACACTTTTTATAATTTAAAAAAATGTTATGACATATCTTTACAAAAAACTTAGATCGAGCTCCAAATTGTGTAGTTTTTTTGGACTTTTGTCATTTTAGCTCAGTAAATTTTGATTTCCGGTTCTATGGTTACCGCCACACTTTTACAATGTCAACAAAAGTTCAAGTTTTAAAGACAATTTTGGCCTAAATTTTGCAATTTTTGTAGTCGTAAAGGACAGTAAACGGTTGTTTCCGGTTCTATGGTTATCATCACACTTTTTATAATTAAAAAAAAAAGTTTAGCTGGGACATATTTCTACAGAAAACTTAGATCAAGCTCCAAATTGTGCAGTTTTTTTGGACTTTTGTTATTTAAAAAAAAAAATTTAATTAAATTTTAATTTTACTTCCAGTTCTATGGTTACCGCCACACTTTTTCAATAAAAAAAAAAAAGTTCAATCTGTACATATTTTTACAGACAATTTTGGTCAAGCCTTAAATTCTGCAATTTTGGGAGTATTTGTCTTTGAAGGCCAGTAAAGGTTTGTTTACAGTTCTATGGTTATCATCACACTTTTTAAAATTTAAAGAAAAAAAGTTTAGCTGCTACATATTTCTACAGAAAATCTAGATTGAGCTCCAAATTGTGCTGTTTTTTTTTTACTTTTGTTATTTTAAACTTTTATTTCCGCTTCTATGGTTACCGGCACACTTTTTCAATTAAAAAAAAAAGTTCAACTTGTACATATTTTTACAGATAACTTTGGTCGAGCCCTAAATTCTGCAATTTTTGCGGGGCCAGTAATGGTTTGTTTACAGTTCTATGGTTATCATCGCATTTTTTATAATTAAAAAAAAAAGTTTAGATGAGACATATTTCTCCAGAAAACTTAGATCGAGCTCCAAATTGTGCAGTTTTTTTGGACTTTTGTTATTTAATTTTTTTTAATTAAATTTTAATTTTATTTCCAGTTCTATGGTTACCGCCACACTTTTTAAATGTTCATATTTTCACAGACAATTTTGGTCGAGCCTTAAATTCTGCAATTTTGGGGTGTATTTATCTTTGAAAGCCAGTAAAGTTTTGCATCCGGTTCTATGGTTATCATCACACGCTTCATATTTTCACAGAAAAACTCCAAATTGTGCAATTTTGTGGACATTTTCTTTTTTGTAAGTTGTAATTTATTTCAGACAGAACGCCGCGAGTAAAGCGTGTGAAGGCGGTTGTGAGAACGTGACCTCTCCAAATGGTGGGTCGCCTCACATATAACACCACCAAGTGCAAAAAAAAAAAACAAAAAAAAGAAAGAAAAGAAAAAAAAACAGCCCCTTTTGTTCGTGAGGCCGCGGTTAAAACAACACAGGGATCATCTAGGCGAGGAACGCCTGCGCCATCGGATAGGCGTGAAAGCGTTCCCTCCTGCCTGTTTGTTGGAGGGAAGAGCGAAAAAAAAAAAAAAAAAAACAAGGTGGTTTCAGCGTTACAAGTTGGAATCCCCCAAGCCGCCGCCACCGCCGCCGCGTTGCTCCACTGAAATGGAACCATCTCTGCGGTGATGTCATGAAGGGTGTGCGTTTGGGTGTTGTTGGGAAGCTGATCCTCTCGCCTCGGAGGCAAGGGAAAAAACGGGGGGGAATAGCGGTGTACCATTGTGTGTAATCATATTAGGTTCACTGGGAGGAGCTCATAATGGCGGAGGTATTCCAATACGCTCTCCCATGACCTGCACGGACAAGAGCGTCTTTCTTGTGTCCTTATCTCCTATCTGGGCTTGGCCTGCAGATGGGTTCCAACAACAACGACGCTTAGAACTGATGAAAGCTCGGAACAAGAGATGGAACCAAGTAGAAGGGGAAGGGGGGGTTTTGAGACATAAATCAACCTGTGCCTCTCTATTATAGCGTTTACCCACTCCCACCGACTCCCCCCCCCTCTCCCGGCCTCCTTTTCCTCCCTCTCTGCGCTCACATGAATGGGGGGAATGTGGGTGAGTCAGTGGAGCGGCGCTAGACCCGGGCCCCGACTCTGACAGACGGTCTCCAGTGCGCCGCTTACTTCAAAGTCCTGCTGAAACCTGACTAGCTCCTTGTAAACAGTGACGCCTGAAGCCCCCCCCCCTCTCTCTCTCACACTTCCTGCGCTTAACTCAACTTAATGGCTGGCTTGTTTGGCTTTGCACCCAAGCAGAGACTCGAATGGTGAGAAGGGCGCCGAGAGGGGGGGATTGTTTGAGGCGCATGGGTGGAAAAAAACCTGCGTTTCGGTGGGTGTACAAAAAGGGAACACGCCCTTGTTGGAGTAGTACTTGTTTCCTGGCGTACAACAATGATAGCATAGCATACATGATAGCATAGAAATATATATTCCATAAAAAAAAAATGAGGGGCGGCACAGTGGTCTAGTGGTTAGCGCGCAGACCTCACAGCTAAGAGACCAGAGTTCGATTCCAACCCTCGGCCATCTCTGTGTGGAGTTTGCATGTTCTGAAGACCGCTAAGATAGGTTTCAGCACCCGCCCCCCACGACCCTTGTGAAGGTAAGCGGTAAAAAATGAATGAATGAAAGTCTAAAGGTAACTATAGGGGTGTTATTTCATGTCTAGAGGGCTCTAATCGTGTTAAAAGTCATATTTAGGAGGTCGTAAAACATATTTTTGACACTCTAACTGCACGGTGTATGAGTGGTTAGCTTGCAGGCCTCACAGCTAGGAGACCTGAGTACAATGTCCGTGCATGCGTGGGTTTTCTCCGGGTATTCCGGTTTCCTCCCACATTCCAAAAAAAAACATGCTAGGTTAATTAGCGACTCCAAATTGTCCATAGGTATGAATGTGAGTGTGAATGGTTGTTTGTCTATATGTGCCCTGTGATTGGCTGGCCACCAGTCCAGGGTGTACCCCCGCCTCTCGCCCGAAGACAGCTGGGATAGGCTCCAGCACCCCCCCACGACCCTTGTGAGGGTAAGCGGTAAAAAATGAATGAATGAAAGTCTAAAGGTAACTATAGGGGTGTTATTTCATGTCTAGAGGGCTCTAATCGTGTTAAAAGTCATATTTCGGAGGTCATAACATATTTTTGACACTCTAACTGCACGGTGTATGAGTGGTTAGCTTGCAGGCCTCACAGCTAGGAGACCCGAGTACAATGTCCGTGCATGTGTGGGTTTTCTCCGGGTATTCCGGTTTCCTCCCACATTCCAAAAAAATACATGCTAGGTTAATTAGCGACTCCAAATTGTCCATAGGTATGAATGTGAGTGTGAATGGTTGTTTGTCTACATGTGCCCTGTGATTGGCTGGCGACCAGTCCAGGGTGTACCCCCGCCTCTCGCCCGAAGACAGCTGGGATAGGCTCCAGCACCCCCCCCTACGACCCTTGTGAAGGTAAGCGGTAAAAAATGAATGAATGAAAGTCTAAAGGTAACTATAGGGGTGTTATTTCATGTCTAGAGGGCTCTAATCGTGTTAAAAGTCATATTTCGGAGGTCATAACATATTTTTGACACTCTAACTGCACGGTGTATGAGTGGTTAGCTTGCAGGCCTCACAGCTAGGAGACCCTAGTACAATGTCCGTGCATGCGTGGGTTTTCTCCGGGTATTCCGGTTTCCTCCACATTCCAAAAAAATACATGCTAGGTTAATTAGCGACTCCAAATTGTCCATAGGTATGAATGTGAGTGTGAATGGTTGTTTGTCTACATGTGCCCTGTGATTGGCTGGCGACCAGTCCAGGGTGTACCCCCGCCTCTCGCCCGAAGACAGCTGGGATAGGCTCCAGCACCCCCGCGACCCTCGTGAGGAAAAAGCGGTAGAAAATGAATGAATTATTCAATTTTCCACACAATTTCTACATTTTTCTTATATACTAATAAATGAATCATGCTGTTTTGTGGTTAAATTCTGCCAATTATTACTCAAAATGTGCAAATTTCGCATATTTTTGGTCAAAATTGAGCATTTTCAAGCATAAAAATGTCAAAATTAACTACAATAACAATATAAAGGCATTCAGAAGAGTGTAGTGTTCTACACTGGTCACTAGGTGTCAGTAATGTTACTGTAATGTTCAGTGAGACATTACATTACGCCATGTAGGTTTGAATGATCCCACAACAGGCATTCATTCATTCATTTTTTACTGCTTATCCTCACAAGTGTTATGGTGGGGTGTGCTGGAGCCTATCCCAGCTGTCTTCGGGTGAGAGGCGGGGTGTGAAAGTTAAATTAATGAATGAATGAATGAATTGTAAACAGTAAGAAGGTGCTGTATGCTTTAAATGGGCAAAAGTGGCGCCCTCTGGTGGGCAATTTTTAAAAAAATCATATTTTCGTTCTTTTTGCTTGTCAAAAAAGTTAACCGAAATATTAAACACGCTTCTCAGAATAATGGGGGGCAAGTGTATTCCCCGGAAAACAATAACGTCAGTAATTAAAAGCTGGTGAAATTAAAACCTCTCTTTTCTTAATGAAGTCTTGTATTGGTTCCTATTGAAGAACGCAATGATGGCGAATACGATTTACTGGAGGATCAACGCATGTTCGGCCATATTGTTTCATAATCACATGAACATATGGGTCACGCCCTAGCTTTAATAGTAATTGGAGAACGGGTTCACCCCGGCCTTCCACCCCCCCGACTTTGCTGTTCCCGGTGGCTCATTTTCACGCCTCATGCACACCATTTGTCTGCTATTTTATTGCCAGCAGGCCGCTCAGCGGAAGCCGTTATAGAAAGGAAGCAGTTCCACACGGATTTTTAAAAAAAGAGAAGACCGCATGTTATCAGGCATGGAGAAGAAGAAGAAGAAGAAGGGGGACGACTTCAAGAGCCCCCTCCGGCTGCTAAGCCGAGAGGTGCCGACAGCTGTCTGACAGATATTTTGGGAGCCCGGAGCATGCCTGGGATAATAATGGGCTTGATTGGGAGCGTTGGTGTGTGTGCGTGCGTGCGTACATGCAGGCATTGGAATGGTAAATGTGCAACCCGATACCACAGAGTGTACACACGCTCGCCACCGTCTTTAAAGCTTCAATAGCAAATGATAACACACACACAGGAGGAGGAAGCAACAAGTTACGGCGTCGTACCGTTTTTTTTTTTTCTTTTGTTTACTTTCATTTGTCCTTTCACACTAGCATGCAACAAGCAGCCACATGTTGCTATTTTTAAACTCAATCCCATGCTTAATTAGGACCTAATATGATCCCATGCAAGAGCGACAGTTAGCAACGGTTCGGCCGTTACAACGCTAACAATGCTAGCCTTTGATGGACGGTGTCACAGAGACTGTAAAAGCTATTTAGCAACACAAGGGGGTCAAACTATTAATAACAGCAACTCGGTAGCAGTGCAAGCGCAACCAGAAAGGCAATACTTTGGTCTTTTTAAAAGCAAAATACCTTAAAGTCGTTTATTATTGGCCTACTGTATATTATACAGAAAATATTTCATTGGTGTATTAATAATAATACTCCAAGTACTGCTACTAATTATAATAATAGCCACAATATCATGTCAAAAAATCGACAAATTTCAGTCAAAACATGCTCCTGAAGTGCTGCACGGTGGACAAGTGGTTACCACGCAGGCCTCACAGCTAGGAGACCCGAGTTCAATTCCCTCTCAGTGTGGATTTTGGAACTGGAGCATTTCTCCCACATTCCAAAAACATGCTAGTTTAATTAGCGACTCCAAATTGTCCATAGGTATGAATGTGAGTGTGAATGGTTGTTTGTCTATATGTGCCCTGTGATTGGCTGGCCACCAGTCCAGGGTGTACCCCCGCCTCTCTGCCAGAGAAGACTGCTGGGATAGGCTCCAGCACCCTTCCACCACCCTCGTGAGGATAAGCGGTAGAAAATGAATGAATATTTAAGCATTATTAGAGCCCTCTAGACATGAAATAACACCCCTATATTTACTTTTAAACTATTAATACCCAAATTTGTAAATTAAAGGAAGTAAAAAGGGCTGCACGGTGTACGAGTGGTTAGCACACAGGCTTCACAAATGGGAGACACAAGTTCAATTCCACTGTCGGCCATCTCTGTGTAGAGTTTGCATGTTCTCCCCGTGCATGCGTGGGTTTTCTCCGGGTATTCCGGTTTCCTCCCACATTCCAAAAACATGCTAGGTTAATTAGCGACTCCAAATTGTCTATAGGTATGAATGCGAGTGTGAATGGTTGTTTGTCTATATATATATCTATATGTTTTTGTTCATTGAGCTGACTTCAGATCAGTGGAAAAACTTTGACATTCCTATCATACTGAAGTGAATCCGGACACCCTGATCACATGGAATTTAGGTAGACCAGACATTTTTTGAGCACTGCAGAGAGATCGAGTTCTTCGGGATAAAGAGGACTAAATCGCGAATCGTTCTCGCGGCTACGCTTGGCGTCCAAGCCAAAAAAAAAAGAGCGTTACGCCAGGGTTGCTGAGCTCAGCCCAAATCATCACAGCGGCGGCCTCGGAACGCGTTGAGACGAGAGGGGATTTAGGGATGGGGGGGTGGGGGGGAGAAAGAACATCTTGGACTTCCTTTAGAGGTTTCAAGGGCGCTCAGGACAGATAGATGTGTTCTGGAAAATCTCAGCGGCTCCTCTATGGTTATCGTAATGTACGACTGCAACTAATCCACACGGTGCAGAGGTTGACTTCTTCTTGGGTGAGGGCCAGTTTTTGATGAGAAGCAGGCATGTCTGGGTTCCTTTCCAGTTTTTCCTACCCCCCCCCCCCCACCCCACCACACCCCCATCCCGATCCAATTGTCTCCAAACCACCTTCTTCACAAACCCGCATAAAAACAAGCAATGCATCCACGCCAATCAATGCTACCTTCATGATCCCTTACTTGTTGCATTCACATCCCAATCAGGACTGCAAGTAGGGAGCATTTTTCCCTACACATTCGACTTGTCCCTTCTTGCCCCGGAGCGAGAACAGCAGTCAAAAAAAACGAGAGAACACAAGCGACAAAGGAGACGACTGACACGCCCGAATGGAGTAGGTGGTGACACAAAAAGTGAGGGCGAATGATCCCTGTCTGCATCATCATCATCAACGCCATCATCATCATCATCATCATCAACGCCATCATCAGTGATGAGAGACGCTGCCAGACAGGAACCTGGATGAGTCAACGGAAAAGCATCTGATTCCGTTTCCAGATGTTGGAAAAGTCTCACACGCAAGCACCTTTAGATGGAATATCAACATAATCAGCAGGAATGCACGTTCGGATAAGGAAAAAAGGAGTGGATGGACAAAAATCAAAGATGGCGTCCGGCTCGCTTTTGCACAAAAAAAATTTCAACCAAATATCACTGTTTAGAATTATCACTTTAATTTTTGAAGAAATAAGCTGTGCTTCTGACTATAGGGGTGCTATTTCATGTCGAGAGGGCTCTAATAATGTTAAAAACAGGTTTTCCGTGCTGTCATTATGAAAATATTCCATCTATAAATAAGGGAAGCGTCACTCCCTGTCCGCACCTTATTTTTTATTATTAGAGCTGACTATAGGGGTGCTATTTCATGTCGAGAGGGCTCTAATAATGTTAAAAACAGGTTTTTGCATGCTGTCATCATGAAAATATTCCATCTAAGAATAAGGGAAGCATCACTTCCTGTCCACACCTTATTTTCTATGATTAGAGCTGACTATAGGGGTGCTATTTCATGTCGAGAGGGCTCTAATAATGTTAAAAATAGGTTTTTCTATGCTGTCATCATGAAAATATTCCATGTATGAATAAGGGAAGCATCACTTCCTGTTCGCACCTTATTTTTTTATTATTAGAGCTGACTATAGGGGTGCTATTTCATGTCAAGAGGGCTCTAATAATGTTAAAAACAGGTTTTTCTATGCTGTCATTATGAAAATATTCCATCTATGAATAAGGGATGCGTCACTTCCTGTCCGCACCTTATTTTTTATTATTAGAGCTGACTATAGGGGTGCTATTTCATGTCGAGAGGGCTCTAATAATGTTAAAAACAGATTTTTCCATGCTGTCATCATGAAAATATTCCATCTACGAATAAGGGAAGCGTCACATCCTGTCCGCACCTTATTTTTTTATTATTAGAGCTGACTATAGGGGTGCTATTTCATGTCGACAGGGCTCTAATAATGTTAAAAACAGGTTTTCCATGCTGTCATTATGAAAATATTCCATCTATGAATAAGGGAAGCATCACTCCCTGTCCGCACCTTATTTTTTTATTATTAGAGCTGACTATAGGGGTGCTATTTTATGTCAAGAGGGCTCTAATGTTAAAAACAGGTTTTCCATGCTGCCACACATTGAACACCCCACTTGGACTCAAGTGCAAATTACAAGCACAAACTACAGTTGTGACTATATTTTGTATTTTACACTATGAGCGTATACAGGCCCCAGTAAGACAGCGTCCCATTGGCTGACACACGACCGCCTCGGAGACACCTTGATGTGCAGGTAAACCCCACCTAAACGCTCTAATCCGGCGTGCCACTGTAATTTCTCTCTCCCATGAGCGTCGGCGGGGCCCGCCGCTTTGATGATGACTTATTGAGTAGGCTCCTCTCTGGCGAAACCCCCCACCACTCCACCCCACCTCCAAAACCTCCCACCCGTTTAAATGGAGGCCCTCAAAACAGCCCTGTCTGAGGAATTTACAGCCCCGGCCCCGTCCAGGAGAGAGGGCAGCGGGGAGGGAGGCACACTGTAGCCTTGTCCCGACACAGCCAAGAGGGAATGAACAGCTTCAGGCGAGGTGTGTGTGTGTGTGTGTGTGTATATGTGTGTGTGTGTGTGTTTTTCTTCTGCTGCTGTGCTCGTGTTCATGGGTGTACATCCAAGATGAATGAGTGAGTGGTTAGAGGAGGGCTCCAGCTCTGTAGGATCTCTGTAATTTCACTCTGCACGCCGTAATCACTTCCATGTGGGCCTGACAACACAGCAGCAGCGGAGAGAGGGGGCCGGGTGCCGGGGAGGGGGGGGGGGGGGGGGTGGTGTTCGAGGGCGGTTTCGCAGCAAAGGTGGGAGTCGAACACGAGGCCTGCGCACACCAACTTTTCCTTAACAGACTTCAATAAGCCGTAATGAGAAACGCAACGCTACGCTATTGTAGCATATGAGAGTCATGTGCTAATTAAGGGGCAGTGCCCCACCAGCTCTTTTATTTATATTTTATAGTCAATACAGAGCAAGGATTCCAAATTATATATATAAACATGGCGGGTGTTGTCGATTTACAGCACCTCAATAAAGTTACGGAAATATGTTGTTGACTCCGCCCACTAGCTATTACAGCGTTCTCGTATTTTTATATACAATACAGAGTAAAATCAACCAATGTTTATTAACAAACTTGCCTCTTGTGATGTTTTTAGAGTAATTTCCAACATGGACACTTTTTCCTCCAATCAGGTGTCAAGAAAATATGTGATAGTCCCGCCCACTTTGTAGATATAACAGCTTATTTCCGTTTTTATATTCAATACAGAGTGGTGGATATTGTAACATAATAATTACTTGGACTAATTTCGTGTTTGGGTGACACCACATCAATTTACTGTACACGACATGGACAAAAGTATTGGGTCACATTCCACTTACAGGAAGCGGCGGAAGTAATGAAAATATAGTGTTGTCCCGCCCACTTTGCGGCTATAGCTTCCAGGAAGACCTCATAAGAAGTTTATGGAGTGTGTCTGTGGAAATTTTTGTCCATTCACAAGGTCAAGGGTCACCGACGTTCGACTACAGAGACGTAAGGGTCTTCCCAAAACTGTTCCCACATGCAAACGTCCAGAAAGTCTTACTAAAATGAGGAATTAACAAAGTATAGGGTCTCGTCCTGATCTTCATTGATTCATTAATGGATTTAGAGGTGTGTCCCAATACTTTTGTCCATATAAACACATGTTTCCAACTAAATACGAGGTGTTTTTTTTCTTCCAAAGTAGGCAATGTTGAAGAAATTGGCAGAGCAAGCGATGACTGCTAAAAAAGAATTGCTTCTATGTTTATTCACAAGCCTGGAGGAGGACAGCCAATGCTTATATTCTCATAGCGAATAGCACCCTCTGCTGGTAGAATGTGTTTACTACAACATTAAACAAAAAACTGAGCTGCAAGACTCACTTAAAATGGTAAAATATGATTATGTAATATTTATAAAAAAGTAAAAAAATTAATAAATACATTAGAAAATATGACAGTAATATGTCAATAAATATATGTATTTCAAAATATATGGATTTAGATACATTAATTTCAAAAGCACACAATATACAAAACTATGGCTGGCATATTTATAAAATGAAATAAATATACATTTCAAAATTAAATAATAAAATTAATAAATACCAAATACCAACAATGTGACAGTAATATTTTTAAAAAATAAAATGCATATATTAAACATTTAAATACATAAAACAAAATATGAAAATATAGGATTAAAGTAAATCAAACTACAAAACTAAAATAAATAAAACAATCAGAAAATACATTTCTAAATATATGGAAAAACAATATAAATGTAAATAAAAATATAAATAAAATATGGAAAATACATTCAATATATATATATACACAGCATAAAATATGAAATGTGGGAAAACTCCAATCACTCACCAATTCCATAGTTGTAATCGAACACTGCTCCTTTTCAGCTCAACACGTATGTATAATGTTTGGACTTTCTCCATTTGTAAACTTCAACAACAACAACAACAACAACAACAACAACAACAACAACAACAACTTTTAAATACCTGCAGCAACTCTTCCCATACGTCCCTCACCGCTTCCGGTGTGTAGTCACTTCCGGATTATATATACGGCACTGATTGGTCGCGCACCATCACGTGACTTGGCGAGACACCATCACGTGACTTAATGACGTTGCACCCGGAAACATTGCACGCACGGTAAATTTAATTAATATTTATCTTATTTATATAACTTTCTTTTCCATCTTAAATTAATATTTATATTATTATTTATATAACTTTCTTTTCCATCTTAAATTAATATTTATATTATTATTATTTATATAATTTTATTTTCCATCCGGGTTACAGTTGTTCTCGCCGTTCATTTGCATTAACTTGACTCATGTGCCTTTATGTTTTAAAGTCATGCCGGGGCAACAAACGCACCACCGAATTTAGTCCTGGTAGCTGCTGTGGGGTGAGGTCAAAGGTCAAGCGTTTTCACGGCACCTTGCCGCTGAGAGTTGAGTGCAGGCATGATGATGGAGAAGACGACACGAGCATTTGTTGGTGGTTGAAAGGCCACCATTTTTAAAAGGTACATTTGCAGGTGCCACGTCCTGTAAGACCGTTGTAGTGCAACCACATGGCCGCTAGAGGACACTGTTGTTCCCTCTTGTTCATCTACAGCTGGATATAACGTTGCAATTCCAGAGTAAAACATTCCATATGTCATAAAATGATAATAAAAATAAAACACAGACCAAAAGTATTATTACTGCTTCATGACTTTGCAGCTTCAACAACTTCCTCAATCTTCTGATAAGAAATAAGATAATTAGAAGTCATCTTGTTCCCTTTTGCACAGTGACTTCTCATTTAAATATGTTCACATTCTTCCCTATCGGGTGACAATGATGCCTTTGTGTTTGCATGATGGTGGTCAATGTTTGATGCCGGGATTAGGACCACACAGAAACTCAAAGAAACCTACTTGCCCCTAACGCCGGGACACATTTACAGAAGCACACACAAGTAGAAGTCTTATTTATGTATTAAATTGGGTATTTTTTCTAGTTTTTATTATTAGAGCTGACTATAGGGGTGCTATTTCATGTCGAGAGGGCTCTAATAATGTTAAAAACAGGTTTTTCCATGCTGTCATTATGAAAATATTCCATCTATGAATAAGGGAAGCGTCACTTCCTGTCCGCACCTTATTTATTTATTATTAGAGGTGACTATAGGGGTGCTATTTCATGTCGAGAGGGCTCTAATAATGTTAAAACAGGTTTTTCCATGCTGTCATTATGAAAATATTCCATCTATGAATAAGGGAAGCGTCACTTCCTGTCCGCACCTTATTTTTTATTATTAGAGCTGACTATAGGGGTGCTATTTCATGTCGAGAGGGCTCTAATAATGTTAAAACAGGTTTTTCCATGGTGTCATTATGAAAATATTCCATCTATGAATAAGGGAAGCGTCACTTCCTGTTTGCACCTTATTTTTTTATTATTAAAAATGACTATAGGGGTGCTATTTCATGTCAAGAGGGCTCTAATAATGTTAATAATAGGTTTTTCCATGCTGTCATTATGAAAATATTCCATCTATGAATAAGGGAAGCGTCACTTCCTGTCCGCACTTTATATATTTATTATTAGAGGTGACTATAGGGGTGCTATTTCATGTCGAGAGGGCTCTATTTGTACTTAGAAGGTGGTAAACAGGTTTTAAATGCTGTAATTATGAAAATATTGAATTTATGAATAAGGAATCTTACTGGTTCCTACTGGAACCAATTAACAGCAACAATAAAAATGTATATATTGTAAACAAATATTTTATTCTGACTATAATTATGATCAACAAATAATTAAAGGTTTAACGAGCTTGAAAAATGTCCAAGTAAAAAGAATCGGTTTCGACGATACCGCCCTCCCAAAATGTGTAGTATCGACCCCCACCCCCCCCAACAATGTGATCTCACCCATTCTCTACAGCGGTTGTCCACTTCCTGTGACATTTTGACAACTGCAGTGGAGCAGATGTCCACCACGGGAGAACAAGCAGGTGGATGCATCCAAAGCAGATGTTCCCGCTATGCGATTTACGATACTGTTGCATGCACACGGTGTTTACTGTCCACAGGTGGGGGAATGACCCCCCCCCCCCCCCCCCGATCCACAGTCCAGGTTCAGTGTTTGATAAGTGAGCCTCTGCAAACGAGGAGCAAATAGATGGATGGTGCAGCAGCACAATGAGACCTTTGGCTGGCCGGCTTTAGATAAGTCTCCACCTCTTGTTTATATGCTGGAGGTCTATGACAGGAGATAAGGAAAGGTAGCCGCAGGCAGGGTTGTGGCACCGGGAAGGGAGGTGGAGACAGGCCCGGATCATAAAGAAGGGGGGGTGAGTATGTTGGCAGGCAGGCAGGCACAGGAGTGTGAAGAGCAGTCGTGCTTTTTCACAGCAAGAAGAAAGACAGGAAGTGTTCTCGTCTGCTGTTGCATGTGTGAATCGGGGTGTGGAAATGAGTTTCTAAAAAAAACTTGAAAAGTCGAGGCGCAGCGACAGCAAGCAGACATGAGCGTGGAGGCAGGAGGTCAGCGCCGCTACGTGTCCACCTTCAGGATACACCTCAAGGCTCCTCATACTGGGAACGGGCCTGGAAGCAAAGACCAGGGGACTTTGGACTCAGGTGAGGGTGCTGCTGGGTTTTAAAAAAAAAATCAAAAATAACAAAAAAAACCAGAAAAATATACAAACTTTTTTAGTGCTTTGGTTCCGATTTTCCACAATAAAAGCGCTGATAAAAAATTCCACTCAAATATCTTAATTTTTATTTTTCTGCACAAAATAAGATGAAAAATAAACAAATCAAAAATAAAGATATTTGAGTGGAATTTTTTACCAGCGCTTTTATTGTAGAAAATCGGAACCAAAGCACTAAAAAAGTTTGTATATTTTTCTGTTTTTTTTGGTAAAAATCAGTAATAAATAATAATAATAATAATAATATATATAAATAATAAAAACTTAAGAAACCACATATAGTTGGTGGGTAAGCAGAAAAAAAAAAAAAAAGAGGTCCCCATTGGGGGGGGGCGTGAGGGCTCCATTTCATACCTCAGTGGTCATGTTGCATGGATCTCAGCTGTTTTATAGCGAATACAGAGCATAAATGTTCATAAATCTGCTTAATGATACATTAAGTGCTATTTTGGGATTAATTTCTCTGCTTTTTTTGCAATTCTGCCTAGCAACAAGTGGAAAAAGAATCAATATTCTAATCATTTTATATCATTATATAATAAAAAATAACACTTATATTACTAGTCTGTTTACATGCACATTCATTGATACACAAGCACAGATGCAATGCAAATATTCATAATAATAATGCTCATTTTTGATTGACACTGTTACATAAATATTATAAACATTAAGCCTGCATTGGCTTTACACTTGATTTTTATGTGTGTGTGTGTGTGTGTGCATTTAAATCATCAACAAGTTGAGTCAAATGCTTTTGCGGTCTTGCTCAATA
The DNA here is from genome assembly GCF_030265055.1 of Doryrhamphus excisus. Classification (NCBI taxonomy): domain Eukaryota; kingdom Metazoa; phylum Chordata; class Actinopteri; order Syngnathiformes; family Syngnathidae; genus Doryrhamphus; species Doryrhamphus excisus. The sequence goes on along the minus strand of NC_080480.1, from coordinate 15,458,176 downwards.
TCTTTCACAGGAAAAGTTTTGAAAGCAAAAGATGTCAACGATGCGTGAAGGTTTGGAGTTAGCAGAGGCTTTCATGTATTTGGTTAAAAGGTCAACAGTAACATGTTGTTTCATCGTGTGTGTGTGTGACCATAGCAGGGACATGACATCATTTGTTGGGTACGCCCCTTGCCAAATAGTGAGACCTCATGGAGGAGTGTTGCTTTGCTGCTTTTATTTTGTTATAAATAAAATTATATTCAAAAAAATAGAATTGTTTGTCTAAATTGAAATGTAATTAAAAGTCATTGCATTTAATTAAGTTATTGTTATTTTGATGTAATTTTGTTGTAATTTTATATTAATTTAACTTAAGTTAGGCAATTTTGTGTCCCTGCTAAATTAAATTAAATTAAATTAAATTACATTTTTGTTTTGCTATAAATAAAATTGTATTCAATTCCTGAATTGTATTAATTGTATTACTTATATATTATATATAACTTAAGTTAGGCATGTTTGTATCCCTGCGAAATTAAATTAAATTAAATTAAATTAAATGTTTGCTATAAATAAAATTGTATTCAATTTCTGACTTGTATTAATTGTCTAAATTGATTTATGAATAAATGACATTTAATTAAAAGTCATTGTATTTAATTAAGTTGTATTTAATTGTAAGTTTATTTACATTTTACTTAAGTTAGGCAAGTTTGTGTCCCTGCTAAATAAAATAAAATAAAATAAAATAAAATAAAATAAAATAAAATAAAATAAAATAAAATAAAATAAAATAAAATAAAATAAAATAAAATAAAATAAAATAAAATAAAATAAAATAAAATAAAATAAAATAAAATAAAATAAAATAAAATAAAATAAAATAAAATAAAATAAAATAAAATTAAATTAAATTAAATTAAATTAAATTAAATTAAATTAAATTAAATTAAATTAAATTAAATTAAATTAAATTAAATTATTGTTTTGCTATAAATACAATTATATTCAATTCCTGAATTGTTTTAATTGTCTAAATTAATTCATGAATTAAATGAAATTTAATTAAAAGTCATTGCATTTAAATAAGTTGTATTTAATTGTAATTTTATATAAATTTAACTTGGGCAGTTAGTTAGGCAAGTTTGTGTCCCTGCTAAATTAAATGAAATTAAATGAAATTAAATGAAATTAAATGAAATTAAATGAATTTAAATGAAATTAAATGAAATTAAATGAAATTAAATGAAATTAAATGAGATGATTTTGCAGGTCTCCTTCCATCCCACAAGCCCACGGACCAGCCCGTCTTTGTGGAGCCTCTGCAGGACTGCTGCGTGGACGAAGGCGAGGACATCAAGTTGCGCGGCGTCCTCTCTGGGAGTCGACCTGACAACGTGACCTGGTTACACAATGGTGAGGATTGTTTAAAACAAATCATTAGCCGTATAAATAAATATGCTACAACGTAATGATACTCAATGCTAACAAATAAAACGTTGACGTCATTGATTGACCTTTAATGTGACCTCGTTTGCTCGACCACTGGCAGGTGAGGCGGCTCTTTTCGGGATTCCGACCCTGAATGGCGGCGAGGTGAGCTTCGCCGTGCGGGAGTGCTTGCCGGAGGATGCCGGTGCTTATACCTGTTTGGTGGAAAACGCGGCGGGGAAGACTTCCTGCTGTGCTGCCGTCTTTGTCAGAGGTTAGGGAGCGTCTATAAATGAACAGCTATGTCAACAATATGGGGAAAGACCCTAAAGTTACTGCATGTTTTATAGAACTTTGGAGTCAACTTATGGGGTTCAATAAGGGGGTCACCATGTGGGGTATGTGTAAGAAGAGTAATAGCACGGGTAACAAAGTAGGGATGCACGTTTTGACCAAGTTTCATCCATTTTTGTGCAGCAGTTCAAGACTAGAAGCCATTTTTCACCTTTATTAAAGTCTTATCTTATCACCTTGATCATAGATGTTATGTCATTTTTTTCCGAATTTATTCAAATGTATGTTTTAAAATTTCTCTATTTTTACGCCATAATTCTGTTTTAATTCTCCCAATTACAATTTCTTTCTTTACTTTTGTAAAATTTTGTTTTAAACTTAATTTAAAAAAAAATAAATTAATATATTAAATAAATGTTGTCACCATCCACTGAATCACAGAGTCCATTTTAAATAAATTTTTATTAAATTACATACATTTTTAAAAATTACATTTGTTTTTCTTTAGTTTTATCCCAAAATATTGTTAGTTTCCCAATTGAAAAAAATATATATTTTTTTTTTTACAATAAATTATTTTTTTATTCAATTTTGAATAAAATTTACATTTAAATTTAAATGTATTTAAATTTTGTGCAGCAGTTCAAGACTAGAAGCCATTTTTCACCTTTATTAAAGTCTTATCTTATCATCTTGATCATAGATTTTATGTCATTTTTTTCCGGATTTGTCTAGACTTTGAAACTATTCACGGCGAGCAGACAACCAAGAGCATGATGGGAAACGGGAATCCGCCTCACGCTCCTGCAGAAACCTTGCAGAATTCCATCGAGACCACTTCCACTTCCCCGACCATCACAGTCTCTTCTCCTCGAGGTTTTTTTTTTTTTGGTATTTCGTCTTCTAGTAGTCTCTTGTCCGGACATCCATGTTATATTTGGGAATGAAAAAAAGGAAACGCATCACATCCATGACATCCTTCAGGAAGTTAGACTGATAAATACCATATAAGGAAGTGGACATTACAATATAGCGCACCTCCTCCCTCACGCTCTTTATTTATAAACAAACCTGCGCTCTTTTCTTTGCAGAGGTCGTCCCGAAGAAGAGAGCCAACTCTGGAACTGGTAAGAAACTCATTTTTTTTTTACTTTTTTACTTCTTATTTTTATACTGTAAAGATGCTTTCATGTGCAACACGAATAAAAAGTCTCTTTTGGGACGCTTCCTAGAATTAAGGGTATAATATCATACCTGGCAATTCTTCCGTTTTTGCTGGGAACCTCAACAAACTACAGGAAAAAACACATAATTTCTACTCATATTTGTTTAAAAATGTATTTAGATATTATTATATTATTACATGTTAGTATATTTGGATATTTGAGTGATATTTTGGCATCGCCGGAGGACAAGCGTCACCGAAAAGAACTGGTTGTGCATGTGTGTTCTTATTGTTTGTGTATCAACTTGACACAATTGCCACGAGGCGATGACCCCCCCACTTCACCCCCCACCACCCCAGCACTCCCTTATTGTTTTGTTTTTATCTGACACGCCAGCTTCCTGCCACAGTTTTTCTGGCTTGCTTTTTTTTCGAGACTCGTACTTCTCCTGCTGTTGTGTGTTTTTTTTTTGTTTTTTTTTTTAACTTTTTTTTCCCGCATCGGCAGGTCCGGTGTTGCACTTCGAGAAGCCTCCGCAGCACGTGGAAGTGAAGGCGGGATATCCTGCACGCGTCACGTGTCGGTTCACCTGCAGTCCGCCTGTGGTGTCTTGTTGGATTCGAAACAAAGAGCAGGTGACCATCTGAAAAAAAATATTTAAAATATAAAAAATATTTATACATATTTATAGATGCATTTAATGATTTTTATTAAATTTTCTAATCATTTATATAATATATTTAATTAAAAAAGAAACATATTTTTCATTTTGTCTAATTCCTGCAGATAGTAGCCGGTCCTGAAGTGTGGACAGAGAATTCGGATGACAGTAGCACGTTGGTTCTGGCTGAGGCTGGAGTCTATCACACGGGCCGCTACACCGTGGTAGTGAAGGACCGTAAGAGCTCGGCCCAACACACACTCACACTCTCCGTTATAGGTAAGCATGCACACACACACACACACACATATACACATAAACAGCATACAACATAAAGTGTACTGTTCCTTTCATCAGACACACCACAGCCCCCCGCCTCTTGCCCACTGGTGACCCTGCTGTCCTCCAGAAGCCTGGTACTGTCCTGGTCGGGCCCCTCCTACGACGGGGGCAGCGCCGTCCTGGGCTACGTAGTGGAGGTCAAGAAGGGACGGAACTGGACCGAGCTGACATCTCAGTGTAAGAGTACTTCCTACAGAGTGTGTGCAGGCCTGCAGCCCGGGGAGGAGTACTGCTTCAGGGTGAGGGCCTACAACACGGTGGGGGTCAGTGAACCGGGACCGCCGTCACCTGTGGTCGCCATGGAGGTCAAGGGTGAGACATTTGTCTTACGTTAGGCAAGTTTTGTGTCATTTTATTTAATACATGTACATGTATGTAATGTACACTAGTTGTATTTAATTGTAATTATTTTGAATACGTTTTACTTAAGATGGGCAGGTTGAATTAAATTAAATTAAATTAAATTAAATTAAATTAAATTAAATTAAATTAAATTAAATTAAATTAAATTAAATTAAATTAAATTAAATTAAATTAAATTAAATTAAATTAAATTACTGTGATTGGCTGGCGACCAGTCCAGGGTGTACCCCGCCTCTCGCCCGAAGACAGCTGGGATAGGCTCCAGCACCCCGCGACCCTCATGAGGAAAAAACGGTAGAAAATGAATGAATGAATAAATTAAATTAAATTACTGTGATTGGCTGGCACCAGTCCAGGGTGTACCCCGCCTCTCACCCGAAGACAGCTGGGATAGGCTCCAGCACCCCCGCGACCCTTATGAGGAAAAAGCGGTAGAAAATGAACGAATCAATGAATGAATAAATTACTGTCATTGGCTGGCGACCAGTCCAGGGTGTACCCCCGCCTCTCGCCGGAAGACAGCTGGGATAGGCTCCAGCACCCCCGCGACCCTCATGAGGAAAAAGCGGTAGAAAATGAATGAATGAATACATTAAATTAAATTAAATTACTGTGATTGGCTGGCGACCAGTCCAGGGTGTACCCCGCCTCTCGCCCGAAGACAGCTGGGATAGGCTCCAGCACCCCTGCGACCCTCATGAGGAAAAAGCGGTAGAAATTAAATTAAATTAAATTAAATTAAATTAAATTAAATTAAATTAAATTAAATTAAATTAAATTAAATTAAATTAAATTAAATTAAATTAAATTAAATTAAATTAAATTAAATTAAATTAAATTAAATTAAAATTACTGTATTTAACATCACACAAAATCAATCAAATTTAATTGTGTCAAATTAAATTTATTTTATTTTTGTTTAATATTTTAAAAGATATTACTTAAATAACTGAATCGCCGTACAGAAGCTAATGTAATCCCATTATAGAGGGGGAAAAAAAAATAAATATTGCTATTGCTATTTGTAAAAACGTTGCTAAATATTTCAAATGACATGACAATAAAGTACTCCAAAAAGATACTTAAATAACCTAAGTACAGCGAAAAACAATCATGAGGTTACTTCATTTGTGCAGATTCTGGTTCCGCACCACGAGAGGAGGAGGAGGAGGAGGAGGCCCCCCAGGTCTCAGAGGTCATCATAGACGGTGCACACAAAGTCACAGACCACTATGACGTGCAGGAGAAACTGGGCATGTGAGTATGGACTATGTCTGCAGGATCACTGGGACATTCCCGGGAAGATGGGATTAAGATAAACGTGTGCAGGCACGGTTCTCCTCCATAAATATGCAACCATGACGATACACCATGTGGTCAAAAGTATTGAGACGCACCTAAACGCATGAAGCCCATCAAACACAAAAGAGGAGGTCTTGAGGGTCTTGGTGTGTTCATCAGGGGGAAGTTTGGTCTGGTGTTCAAGCTGAGGCACAAAGAGAGCGGCCGCGTGTGCGCCGGGAAGTTCTACAAAGGTCGGCGCACCAAGGAGAGGGAGGCCGCCCGTAACGAGATCGAGCTGATGAATAAGCTCCATCATCCCAAACTGGTCTGCTGCCTGGCCGCCTATGACCACAAGCCGGAGATGGTTATGGTCATGGAGTTGTGAGTGTTTACGGTTTTTAGCCCCTGATCAATTCATTAGCTGTAGTATGTTTCTGGACCTATCATTTGCAAATCATTCCAAATAGATATATGTTCCAGGAAGGAAGAAAATATATACATATTTACAGTATTTGTTGAAATGTATGACAGTTTATTATTAAGAGATTGATTGCATAAATGGTCACTGTCCAATGTTTTTTAAATTTGCTTTTTTTCTCTATTTTTACGCCATAATTCTGTTTTAAATCTCCCAATTAAAAAAAAATTCTACAATTTCTTTCTTTAATTTTGTAAAATTTTGTTTTAAACTTAATTTAAAAAAAATAAATGAATATATTAAATAAATGTTGTCACCATCCATTGAATCACAGAGTCATACATTTTTTTTTATTTTAATTAGTTGTGTTTTTCTTTAGTTTTATCCCAAAATATTGTAAGTTTCCCAATTGAAAAAATAAAATATTTTTTTACATTATGTTTATTTTTTTATTCAATTTTGAATTAAATGTACATTTACATTTATTTAAACATATACTAATATATTTTAAATTGTATTAAATTACATACATTTAAAAAAAATTAAATGTGTTGTATTTTTCTTGAGTTTTATCCAAAATATTGTTAGCTTCCCAATTGAAAAAAAAAATCTTTTTTTTACATTACATTATTTTTTTATTCATTTTATTCATTCAGTATTCATTTTTTATTCATTTATACATTTTTATTTTTAATTTTGAATTAAATTTACATGTAAATTTTAATGTATTTAAACATATACTAATATATTTAATACATATTGAAAAGCATATGCTGGTATCTTCATATTTTGCTATTTTTCCTATGCAAAAACATTAAAAAAAAATTTCAAACAGAATTTGAAATTTTATTTATTTTTTAAAAAATTTATTAACACATTTTATTTACACAAAAACACTGAAAGATGCTATAAGTCGGAATCTTACAATAACAATAAAAGGCCATTGGATACAAAGTTGTGGAAGTCGGAATTTACAAGCATTTAAAAAAATGGCCTATCACCTTAACGATAAAAACTATGAAATACGAGGTGTGTCTTGCTGTGTGTGTGTGTGTGTGTGTGCAGCATCGCAGGCGGCGAACTCTTTGAGCGCATCGTGGACGACAGCTTCGAGCACACGGAGCCCGCCAGCGTGCGTTACATGCAGCAGATCCTGCAGGGCGTCTCCTTCATGCACCGGCAGAGCATCGTCCACCTGGATCTCAAACCTGAGAACATTGTCTGCGTGGACACCACCGGCACCGCCATCAAGATTATAGACTTCGGATTGGCCACCCAACTCGGTACATGGAATGCTGGAATCCTGGAATGTCCTCATAGCTCCGCCACTCATCATAATTTGACTGACAGATAACAGGAGCCCTCTGAGGGTGATGCAGGGGACTCCAGAGTTTGTCGCCCCGGAGGTGATCAACTACGAGCCCGTGTGCTTGGCCACAGATATGTGGAGCATCGGGGTCATCTGCTACATCCTGTGAGTCCTCTTTGTTCAAGGGAAAGGTCAACATTGAACCATAAACTATACTCTATTTATCTCCAAGAGAAATTCATGAATATACACAATATAGTAGTAGAATCTAATATTTATGTTTCTTTGTACAAAAATCCTACTAAATCTCATAATATTCATACTATACTAATACACGTGGTTGTCAATGAAATCTCATAATACTCATCTGATACCTGTCGTAACCGCATTTCAGTTTTTTTTGCATGTTTCTGTACAAAATCCTACAAAAATCTCATAATAATCTTATGATAATACCTGTAGTAACCAACATTTCAGGGTTTTTTTTGTACAAAATCCTACAAAATCTCATAATACTCTTATGATAATACCTGTAGTAACCAACATTTCAGGGTTTTTTTGTACAAAATCCTAAAAAATCTCATAATACTCTTATGATAATACCTGTAGTAACCAACATTTCAGGGTTTTTTGGTACAAAATCCTACAAAATCTCATAATACTCTTATGATAATACCTGTAGTAACCAACATTTCAGAGTTTTTTTGTAAAAAAAATCCTACAAAATCTCATAATACTCATATGATAATGCCTGTAGTATCCAACATTTCAGTTTTTTTCTTACAAAATCCTACAAAATCTCATAATATTCTGATAATAATACTTGTAGTAATCAACATTTCAGGATTTTTTTGTACAAAAACCTACAAAATCTCATAATACTCTTATGATAATACATGTAGTAATCAACATATCAGAGTTTTTTTGGTACAAAATCCTAAAAAATCTCATAATACTCTTATGATAATACCTGTAGTAACCAACATTTCGGGGGTTTTTTTGTACAAAAATCCTACAAAATCTCAATACTCTTGTGATAATACCTGTAGTAACCAACATTTCAGTTTTTTTTTTGGTACAAAATCCTACTAAATCTCATAATAGTCATATAATACCTGTAATATCCAACATTTATGTTTTTTGTGAATGTTTTTTACACAAAATCTTACTGACCTCGGCTAACAATACATACATAATAATACTGTAGTAGTAGTATCTAAAATTTGTGTGTGTGTTTTGCACAAAATCCTACAAAATCTCACAATATTCATATAATAATTGTGTGTGTGCGTGTTTTTTTAGATTAAGTGGTGAGTCGCCCTTCCAGGGAAGCAGCGACGCCGACACCCTGGCATTGGTCACAGCAGCTCAGTGGGAGTTTGACGAGGAGAGCTTTGAGGAGATCACCGATGAGGCCAAAGATTTCATCAGCTCGCTGCTGGAGGAAGACCCCAGGTGAGCTCTCCTCTAGATACACCTCCACTAATCCTCCACCTAATGGATGGGTGCGTTTCCTAGACGACGGATGGCATGCGAAGACGCCCTGACTCACCCGTGGATGGCGGCCTTTGACTCAGAAGACCCCGCCTCCACCAAGAGTCTTCCCAAGGAGAAGATGAAAAGGTTCCTTGCCAGGCAGAAATGGAAGGTGAGGAACATCTGAGATGTTTTTCAGGTGGCTTTCATCAACTGCGTCCTTATAGAAAGCAGGCAAGGCCATGCTGGCGTTGAAGAGAATGACGTTGCTGAGCAAAGGGGAGGGCTCAGCGTCGCCCACCAGCCCCTCCGAAGGTGACGCATTCTTTGTTTCTATTGTGCCTTCCTGGTATTTGACCTCCTTCCTTCCTGGGTCAGACTCCCCGTTGACACCAGAGACAGAAGACGCACTTATCTCTTTGGAGCGCAAGATGCAGGGACCACCCAAATTCACCAAGACCCTACAAGACCAGACGGTCTCTGTAGGATCCAGTGCCCACCTATCCTGTCACCTCACAGGTAGGCCTAGACTTCAATGTTTACAAAAATATATATGAGGTTCTATAAGGAGCAAATTGTCTACAGTGGTGCTTTGGTTAACATTCCAGAAGTCCGACTATAACCAAAACGGACTCTAACCAAGGCAAGTTTTCGCATAGATAATAATGTAAATCTAATTAGTCCGTTCCGAAGCCGCCAAAATATTGAACACAGCGACCCGTGCAATCTCATATGCTAGGTTTCAACTGTGATGTTTACAAAAACTTACACCTTTTTCAGTGATGACACTTTTGCTTTTAGTTTCTAAAACCAGCATGTTGGGTTCCTGATCACATACAGTATATGTTCAATGTTTACAAAAATATATATGAGGTTCTATAAGGAGCAAATTGTCTACAGTGGTGCTGTGGTTAACATTCCAGAAGTCCGACTATAACCAAAACGGACTCTAACCAAGGCAAGTTTTCCCATAGATAATAATGTAAATCTAATTAGTCCGTTCCGGAGCCGCAAAAATATTGAACACAGCGACCCGTGCAATCTCATACGCTAGGTTTCAACTGTGATGTTTACAAAAACTTTTGCTTTTAGTTTCCAAAACCAGCATGTTGGGTTGGGTAACCAAAACGGACTCTAACCAAGGCAAGTTTTCCCATAAATAATAATGTAAATCTAATTAGTCCGTTCCGGAGCCCCCAAAATATTAAACACAGCGACCCCTGCAATCTCATACGCTAGGTTTCAACTATGATGTTTACAAAAACTTAGTGTTGGGTTCCTTGAAGGTTTTTAAATTATTATCTGATTATTCCTTTCTGCAATCTATTTAGGATATCCTGACCCGGATGTGGTATGGCTGTGCGGGGGGGAGCCTGTGGAAGAGTCGCCTGCCGTCCAAATCGAGTACGAGGAAGACGGCCGCTGCACGTTGATCCTGACCAAAGTCGGACCTCAAGACGCCAACGTTTATACCTGCAAAGCCGCTAACCAGCACGGAGAAACCTTCTGCTCGGCATCGCTCACCGTCCGAAATCCATGTTAAAATTTTGCTTGTATAAAATACTGTGTAAACATTACGGTGTGCTTTTAATATATTGTATGTTGGAAAAATATCTTAAGAGTACATGAGAAAATTTGAAGATTTTAATTGAAAAAACTACTAAGTAAAAAGTATAGAAGACATTTGTGAAATAAATTAGCTAGAGACTACAAATAAATACAAAATTAGCCAAAGTGAAACTGAGTGCAAAAAGAGCAGAGCAACAAGGGGGGTGTCACCACAAACCCTTCCTCAAGGGCGCTCCTTCTGACCCCCGTAGAGCGCCGCCGCCCGGGACTCAAAAGCGCACACCATCTGCTTGACCACCTCGTCGAAAAAAACACTTGCCAGGCGAGAGTGGAGCAGCGACTTGAACTCAAACGACACCTACGGAAATGAAAAGTTGTGTTATCTAACCCGCGATGTCGTCTTTCTTTACCCCTTAATCCCACTTAAGACGCTCCCCCTTCGTTAAAACGCTCCACTTCCTGGATGCTAATCCTCGCTGAGGACTAACTCTTATCACAGAAGCTATTTTCAGCTAGCTAATCATTGCTAACTTTAACAACATGTCCTTTTAAATGGCACTCACTCACTGAATGAACTTACATAAAAGTCCACTTTGCAGGACTCGGGTATGTTTTTGGGTCCAGGTGCGAACCTCCACACTGTTTCAAGATGGCTGAACAGGGACCCGTCAGTACACAAAGCCTGATGGAGCGACACAAAGTGGCAATAAAGTTAAAAACAACTTATTAGTGTGATAGTGTTATGTATTCCTGGGATTAAAGACGTACTCTGACTTGGTGGTTCGGAATAACGGTGACTTCAGACGTATAGCGCTCCACCAAGGGCGGGAAACCGATTTCCAGCTCGGCGTGGAGGTCGCCACCCGTGCGCCCCTTGACGACACGGGATTTCTTGCACCAGGGTACAAAGTGCTGGTACTGCTCCACGCTGGCCACCACGCCGTACATCTGCTCGGGCGTGAACCTGAAATAATAGAATACTCTTTTTTTTCCGGTCTATTCCGCTCATCCGCTCAAAAGTACTCACCCAATGGTGCGGCTCTCTGCGTACTCAGTTCTACGACTGCTGATGGGAGCGGCCAAGTTGATGAAGCTTCGGTGGGGGGTCTTGATGTAGGAGGGGGCACACTGGGATAAACTGGGCTTTCTCAAGGTCCCCAGTACCCCACCAGGACCAACATGTCTGCAGGGGTGATATAGTGTATAGTCGGGTATGGAATAGTATAGTAGAGTATGTTTTGGTATGCTTCAGTACAGAGCATAGCATGTTATGATACAACTTTATATAGTATAGTATGTCGTGACACGGTATAATATAGTACACAGCAGTACAATGTGGTATAAAAATATATAGTCAAGTATGAGATAGTGTAGTATGATAGTCAATGTCATGTTACAATATGCTATAATGTGATATAGTACAGTATGGTAAGGTACAGTATAGTACTTTTGGGTTTAATTCTGTATAATATTGCCTAGAATGGTCTGGTATCTATATTATACGATAACTGTAGCATCATCAACAGATTTATATTATGTTAAATCAGTATTGCATGACTGTATGACAATATAGTAGAGTATGGTACACTATGACAGTATTGTTTGAAGTTATACCTCAAGCTAACCTCACGCAAAAATCATTTTTTCTTAAGACTTTTATGAAGAAAAAAAACATTTAATATTCCACACACTAATGGATTAGTAATTAGAACAAAAAAATACTTTAAAAAAAGAAACAATAAATGATGGAATCTGCTGATGTTAATCTAAAACGATGTTCTTTTTATCATGAACGTCGCGCGAGACTCACCTTGCATTTCCTTGTTTTAGGTTCCCACGAACAAACTTGGTCGGATGGACTTGAAAACCATCTAAAATAGACCTGGCGAGCCGCGGCGTCGATTTACTGGACATAACTACTTCGATTTACTTTCAAAAATCAAACTTCCGCCGGTCTTTTTTAAAAAGTAGTTTGTCCAACAGCAGTCGGTAGATTTGTTCCAGTAGCTAGCCGGAGTCTCTCTCTCTCTTTCTCACTCCTAGCCAAGATGATGACGTCACTGGTTCTGGACCAATCACAGCACGAGTTGGTAAGTTTGACATTTTTGTATGAGTGTTAGTAATGAATGAATGGACCAATAGGTGTGTCACATTATGGCGTAATATTAAATTATTACATAATAACTCATCAGGTTCATTAAAGACGGAAAAAAACCAGAAGAAAACATGAATATAGATTTAATTGCTGTATTTTTTCCCACAAAAATGAAAAACAGTGTTGTTAAGAGTTAAATGATTGATAATTATACATTGCAGTACAATATACAACAAATGTATGTTATTTTTCTGCAAACGTAAACATGAGGTTGCTCATGGTGTTGATGTACTCAAGGCCGTCCAGCTGCGTGACCTTCATTTCGATCAGAGGGGGCACTGCCCCGCAGGTGAAGTATCTGAAGGCGGGTTTGGGTGACTGTATGGCGTCCAAAAACACCTGAGAGGAGCACAAATATGCAATTTCTTATTTATTTTTGCAATTTTTAACTGTGAAATTCAGATAATTTGTACAAATATTAGAAATATTAGGACAAATGCGGCCCGTGAATGATTTTTTTTTAATTTTTTTATTTTTTATGGATGTCCGATATTGTCCGATATCACATTTTCATACTGATATCAGCCCATAGTTATCAGTATCGACATCCCTACTTTTAATATATGATTCATGATGATGTTGGCCATTTTAATGAGGGAAACATTATATTATAAAACATAATCTATGTTGTTAGTGTTGATAAACAAAACCGCCCGATACCTTTACGATGTCCTCGGTGTCCTGTGCAGCGTTTTGGAAGACGTGGCTACAATGCTGCAGGTATTTCTCATACAGGCTAAGCGTGTGGGCGTCGACATGTTGCAGGCACTCATCCCCAAGCTCCGCCTTCTTCAGGTTGACCAGGAAGTCAGTGTTGACGGGGCCACATACGATAAGACTAACACTAAAGGGTGGGAATTTATCAATCAATCAATTTCATATTTGGTGAGATGTTTTTTGGACACTGACTGGATGTTGAAGCGTTGCAGGAGAATAGCCAAGCTCTCGCACGCCCCCTCCACGGCGAACTTGCTAGCACAGTACACCTCATTAAAAGGAAGACCTGGACACATGTTTGGTAAACTTCGAACCATCGGTGATAAGATAGAGCCGCTCTCACCGTGAAGACCGCCGGTGCTTCCCGTGACCAGGATACGACCCCCACGTTGAGCCTTCATGCCGGGTAGGAAGGCCTTTATGGTCTGTATCGTTCCCAGAAGGTTGACTTCCAGAATCTGCTTCATGGAGTCCAACGATTGGACCTCCAGCGGACCCATTAAACCGACACCGGCGTTGCACACTAAACAAAATGGCAGACGTGTCACAGTTACAACCAAGAAGCCCTAAAATGGAGCCTTATTTTTCATGAAAGTAGAAATAAATTCATAAAATCATAATTTGCCCTTTTTACCCTCCATTTTCCACCATTTTCTGTATGAACTGCACCAATACAGAATAGGAGGAATAAGTCAATTTGGTTCTGTATGAAAGGCACAGAGAGATTTTTCGGGAATTCTGTGCAAAAGAGGCTATTATCAACTTAGCCATATTGTACTGAGTAACCAGGACACTGACAGATACGTGTCTATTGCGTTCCTATATGACATTTAGATCCATTTCTTCTTCTATGGTTATCATCACATTTGTTTCTCAATGCTATCCTGATGGGAGAACCCACCCAGAATGTCCACTCGTTTCTCCACCACCTTGTCCCGGGCATCCAGGATGGACTGGTGGTCTGTGACGTCCATCTGAAGAACCTCCAGGGTGTCCTTGTGCAGACCTTTGACGCACTCCAGAAGACGTTCCTTCTTGGCCAGGTTCCTCATGGTGGCGTACACTAAACACAAAGACGATGCATTGATAGCATTTTTTTTTTTTTTTTTTACTCGTTCGTTTGCTGACCTTTGAACATCTGATCCGGGTGGGAGGCCAAACGGACCGCCAGGCTGAGCCCGATGCCAGACGAGCAGCCGGTGATCAACACCACCTTCTTGTCCATGGTGATGACGCCGTGTGAAGGAGAAGACGCTTCTCAGTCACTCTTTTCCCCATGTCTCGCCTCACAAGGCCATTTCTTCTCCAAACATCTTCCTATCATCGGACACCTGCAGTCCTCCCGTTTTTTCTCATGTCCTTGCCGCTATTGGTTGTTTTTTTTTTTTTCTTGGATTTAGAGACATCTGGGAAGGTCAGGACCTTATTTACTCCATTGAATACTTGAAAGAAACTCCACTTGGAGCAGCAAAGATGGTTTTGAGAGGTGCGCTAACCAAAAAGTAACAATAGGGGGCAGCAAAACGTCATGAAACCTTCCACAAAAAGCAAACTTTCTTAACATGAGGCCTCCATAGAAAACATCAGGATAGACCAAGATGATGTGGTTTTTAAAATATTAATTTTAATTAATATTAATTAAATAATAATTTAAAATATTGATTTATGATACAAATTGAAGCAAATATGTTAATATCATCTGTTTATAAAATATTTACAGTTTTGCCTGACTCAGTCCAATGTTAAAATTCATTCTAAATAAATAAATATATTGTATAAATACATTAAAATTTTATGTTTACATTATTTTTGTGTTATCGTTATTAATTTAGCGTAAATTATTCCACATATAAATAAAACTATGCTCATCTGAAGGTATCAATAATTGCAAAAATGTGCTATACAGGATTAAAACAGCAAAAAAAAAAATGCAATTATTAATGTGAACACATTAAAGCATGTGAAAAAATATCCAAGTGAAAAGAAAACCATATTTCATGTGTCGTTTCGCTCTCACGGTCGAACAGGAAGTGGTGTTTAAAAAAAAACAATAAACAATACACATACATTCCATACCTATGTGCAGTAGTTTCACCTGATAATGGTTGTTAATTGAGTTGTTAGCTCATTGAAGTTTGTTTACCTTTGTATTTGTTTTTTATTTCACATATTCATCATCTTTTTTTACAGAAAAACAAACACTGGCTTTAACATTAAGTGAAAAAACAAATTCTAGTAGTGAAACTTTCAACTCCTCATTTAATAATGGCTCAGTCTATCACCTGGAGTATACAATTTCCTACAGTGCACTAAGACGTCTGGAAAAAGTCCATAAACACCTCCTGAACGTCACCCTTGAACTTTTGAGGTCTTCTTGACTTCCTATGGAAAGGTGCTGAGTTCTTCAGGAATGTAAGACAGCAAGTTGTGCCAGCAGTAGCATTCCACGGTTGAAGAGAGGAATGATGGAGTCTGACCCGGTGCTTGAGGATTATCAAGTAACGTCTCCCCAGTGTCGAGCCATGTGCCCCCCCCTCCTCCGTGCATGACTTCAGGTCACATTGGAGAAGAAGTTCTATTTCCAGCGCAGAGACACATGAACTGGCACAATGTGAGGCTTGTCTTCCATGCTGGAAGAAGACAGGACGTCCCACGTGAGACTGATGGGTAGATGAAGATGTGCTGAGTCTGACAAGAGAAATAGTCATCATGACTGGTTCGGATGAGCAATGTGAGACTTGTCTTTGGGTCTGATGTAGAAACCAAAGCCCTGGAGTATCATGAAACATGAAAATGTATGACTATTACCCTGTGTTTTAGTTATTTTCATATAAGGAAAGCTGCATTGAGGCAAATCTAAATAGGCTTTTTTATTCAAAAATATTTTCAATTTAAAACCAGTAACATACATAAACAAATCTTATTTTGAGCTGACATGTTTGTGTCAATGTGAGAGGTCTCACTCACTCACATTTTGGATTTGCTTAACGTTTGTGGGCAAGTTTTAGAGCTAATATGCTAATAATAAAAAAATAGTAATACAAAAATATGCTGTATATGCTGTAAAATATACTGTATTTTTTAAAATAATAGAGATTTACAGAATTTCCCCACTTATGATAGATAAAAACGTATTTCCATTTGCGATTAAATGAGATTAATTGTGAGTTAACTATGGCCAAAATGATATTAATCAAGATCAAATATTTTAATCAATTGACAGCCCCAAAATAAACAAACTCGCTCACATTTTGGATTTGCTGAACGTTTGTGGGCGAGTTTTAGAGCTAATATGCTAATAATAAAGAAAAATAGTCATACAAAAATATGCTTGTTGACTGTATTTTTTGTAATAATACAGAGATATACAGAGATTTCCCCAACTTATTATAGATAAAAACGTATTTCCATTTGCGATTAAATGCGATTAATTGTGAGTTAACTATGGCCAAAATGAAATTAATCGAGATCAAATATTTTAATCGATCGACAGCCCCAAAATAAAGAAACTCGCTCACATTTTGGATTTGCTGAACGTTTGTGGGCGAGTTTTAGAGCTAATATGCTAATAATAAAGAAAATTAGTCATACAAAAATATGCTTGTTGACTGTATTTTTTAAAATAATACAGAGATATACACAGATTTCCCCAACTTATTATAGATAAAAACGTATTTCCATCTGCAATTAAATGCGATTAATTGTGAGTTAACTATGGTCCAAATTAAATTAATCACGATCGAATATTTTAATCGATTGACAGCCCCAAAATAAACAAATCTTATTTTGAGCTGACAAAGTGTAAGAGGTCTCACTCGCTCACAGTTTGACTGTTTGGTGTGTGAGATTACCCAGCATGACTTGAGGGTTGGATGCCGAATATAGATATGATAAAATACGATGTATGTTGTTCTGTAAGCGTTATTATGACTGACTATGTTCTGTCAAACCCAGGATTATTTTTGTGTGATTTTTTTTTCCCCCACAGGAAGAGATCCAAGACCCACTGAAAAGAGGTCCAGGAGACAGGACAGGGCGGAACTTCTTATTACACTTGAATCATTGCAGGTGAGGCTACATTTAAGTGACAGTATGCTAGAAATAGAGTAAAATGTTGTGCTTTGGTAGCATTGTATTGAATAGTAAGCCTTCATTTGTTTGTGTATATTGTCTGACCTTCTTACAGTAGAACACATTGAAAATCCAGCAAAACCTGCAGTCTATCATTATTTCAACCCCCAAAGATTCTTCCTTTCCGCATGCATGATGGGAGATTCTTCCCTTTTGTACAGCATGAGCCACTGGGGGTCCCCAATTTCCAAAATAAACCTGCCATGGGTCAGGCTCATGTTGATGGTAAAAATAGAAAACATCCCGAGTCGTGCAAAAAGCATTAAGAGACTCAGGTTGACTCCCGTGAGAACCAGGAGGAGAACTGAGATGTTCAAGGACTGACTGGCAGGTTTCATGAGAGAGTGAAAGGTTCACTGGGATCGGGAGCTTTGGGCTTTGCTGCTAAAGTCATCAGCGGGTGAAACGGGAGAGCACGTGTGGAAAGTATGAGCATGTTCATTGACGCAGAGTCAGCATCTCTTTTATGGCTTTTTGTGTGTGCGTTTAAAATCATCATTTGATTCGTTTTCATGCACTTTTTGTATTCATGGATGGTCGAGGGGGTGTGGCCTTGATGTCACTTTGGACCCACTGGGCCGCTGCCTTGACCGACCGCATTGGGCATTCCATAGAACCAGTTTGTGTACCAGGAAATAGCGGAGTAGAGTTATGAGAAACGGTCTCTTCCTTTCAGTACGGACAATACTTCAGAACAGTGGTGTCCAACGTGAGGCCTCGGGGCCATTTGTGACACATGTTTGTTTTTTGGTTGGGCCAAAATGAAATATGGTGTAATTCTACCATCCCTTGATGGTAGATTTTGTAAAAAGTATACTTCAAAGTAGTCAGTGTGCAGCTTGTACAGCACTACTGTTGATGGTTAACACTTTGTGCCCTTCCTTCCTTCCTTCCTTCCTTCCTTCCTTCCTTCCTTCCTTCCTTCCTTCCTTCTTTGCTTCCTTCTATCCTTCCTTCTTTCCTTCCTTCCTTCATTCCTTCGATCCTTCCTTCCCATCCTTCCTTCCTTCCCATCCTTCCTTCCTTCCTTCCTTCCTTCTTTCCTTCCTTCCTTCTTTCCTTCCTTCTTTCCTTCCTTCCTTCCTTTGTTCTTTCCTTCCTTCCTTCCTTCCTTCCATTCTTACTTCCTTCGTTCCTTCCTTCATTCTTTCCTTCCTTCCTTCCTTCCTTCCTTCCTTCCTTCCTTCCTTCCTTCGTTCTTTGCTTCCTTCCATCCTTCCTTCTTTCCTTCGATCTTTCCTTCCTTTCTTCCTTCCCATCCTTCCTTCCTTCCCATCCTTCCTTCCTTCCTTCTTTCCTTCGTTCTTTCCTTCCTTCCTTCCTTCCTTCCTTCTTTCCTTCCTTCCTTTGTTCTTTCCTTCCTTCCTTCCTTCCTTTGTTCTTTCCTTCCTTCCTTCCTTCCATTCTTACTTCC
Source organism: Doryrhamphus excisus (assembly GCF_030265055.1). Lineage (NCBI taxonomy): Eukaryota > Metazoa > Chordata > Actinopteri > Syngnathiformes > Syngnathidae > Doryrhamphus > Doryrhamphus excisus. The sequence continues at coordinate 15,439,467 of NC_080480.1, read as the reverse complement.
TTCGTTCCTTCCTTCATTCTTTCCTTCCTTCCTTCATTCCTTCGATCCTTCCTTCCTTCTTTCCTTCCTTCCTTCATTCCTTCGATCCTTCCTTCCTTCCTTCCCATCCTTCCTTCATTCTTTCCTTCCTTCCTTCCTTCCTTCCTTCCTTCCTTCCTTCCTTCCTTCCTTCCTTCCTTCCTTCCTTCGTTCTTTGCTTCCTTCCATCCTTCCTTCTTTCCTTCCTTCCTTCATTCCTTCGATCCTTCCTTCCTTCCTTCCCATCCTTCCTTCCTTCCTTCGTTCTTTCCTTCCTTCCTTCCTTCCTTCCATTCTTCCTTCCTTCGTTCCTTCCTTCATTCTTTCCTTCCTTCCTTCCATTCTTACTTCCTTCATTCTTTCCTTTCTTCCTTCCTTCCTTCCTTCCTTCCTTCCATCTTTCTATCCTTCCTTCGTTCTTTCCTTCCTTCCTTCCTTCCTTCCTTCCTTCGTTCTTTCCTTCCTTCTTTCCTTCCTTCCTTCCTTCCTTCCTTTGTTCTTTCCTTACTTCCTTTGTTCTTTCCTTCCTTCCTTCCTTCCATTGGCCGCACAGCTTCCCAGTGCTGGCAGCACTCGTGCAGCCCCGGATCATAATGCTACCACAATGATACTTGGCTGTACGCAAAACACGATACAATACAAGCTATACAATGGCTATTCTAAAGTATATCCAAGTTGACTTCCTGTGGTATTGTCCCTTGAGAGGTACGCATACAGTATACAGTAATATACAGAATACAGGTTTCATTTTTTTTTTTCGCCCCGAGAAGGATTTTGTGTTTTGATTGCGTGGCTCGGGTAAACAAAAACAATGGTGAGGTGACGGGTGGCGTGGGTATTTTATAATACTTGGAAATAAGTTCCCATGAAGAGAAGTCATCCAGTTTTCGCACAACGTTTTCTGTTTTAAAGAATCATTTTGCTTTTGTCTACTACTGATCCTATGTCTTCTTTTCACACATGCCTGACCTCGGAATCAGCACGACTCCACCCGTTGCCAGGACACCGTCTGTGTTTACTGCCTGAGTGGAAAGTCATCCTGGAGGTATGTAGACACAACAGGACGTTTCACCACAAATGCAAAAAATAGCAGCGCCACGTGCGTATTATGCTGAAAATCTTGGCGTCTTCGTTTGTGACTTCCTGTTGTTCTCAAACGCTGGCGGTGTAGATTCATGCAGATTAGATCAATTATATCAATGTGCTTGAAATAGAAGTTTGGAGGCTGTTGTGTACAGCAAATGATTTATACTATATCAAAGAACATAATAAGCCAAAATGTACTGCTAACCTTCGCCAATATCACTGTTTTTTATATAGTAATAAATAAATCATGATGTTTTGTGGTTAAATTCTGCCAATTATTATTAAAAAATGTGCACATTTTACGTATTTTTGGTAGAAATTGAGCATTTTCAAGCATAAAAATGTCTAAATTAACTGCAATAACAATATAAAGGCATTCAGAAGACACATTCAAAGATGTTGATGAAGTGTAGTGTTCTACACTGGTCACTAGGTGTCAGTAATGTTACTGTAATATTCAGTGAGACACACAACAGGCACGAGCGTGGTGGGGGTGCTGGAGCCTATCCCAGCTGTCTTCGGGCGAGAGTTGGGTTACACCCTGGACTGAGGGAATGGGAATGGGGGACTCCACACAGAGATGGCCGAGTGGGGAATTGAACTTGCGTCTCCTATTTGTGAAGCCTGTGTGCTAGCCACTCACACACCGTGCAGCCCCTAAAAGGTTTTTATTTCCTTTTATTTACAAATTTGGGTAATATGAGTTTAAAAGTCAATATAGGGGTGTTATTTCATGTCTAGAGGGCTCTAATAATGCTTAAATATTCATTCATTTTCTACCGCTTTTCCTCACGAGGGTCGCGGGGGGTGCTGGAACCTATCCCAGCTGTCTTTGGGCGGAGAGGCGGGGTACACCCTGGACTGGTTGCCAGCCAATCACAGGGCACATAGAGACAAACAACCATTCACACTCACATTCATACCTATGGACAATTTGGAGTCGCTAATTAACCTAGCATGTTTTTTGGAATGTGGGAGGAAACCGGAGTACCCGGAGAAAACCCACGCATGCACGGGGAGAACATGCAAACTCCAACACAAAGATTACTGAGGGTGGAATCGAACTCGGGTCACCTAGCTGTGAGGCCTGTGTGATAACCACTTGGGCTAATAATGCGACTGTTACCGACACAAAAAACTAAAAACCAACTCTTAAATGGCTTGTTTTATTTTATTATGTCTTCTCGAAAGGTGACTATAGGGGTGTTATTTGATGTTTATAAGTCTCTAATAATGTTTTTCTATGCTCTAAATACAAAAGTATTGCTAGGAATCCTACTTCCTGGATATTGTCCAATCACAGTCAGGTCTGGAAAATAAAATTGGATGCTAGGAGATAACAGCAAATGATGGAGAAAGACAAACACCGCCATTTTGTTTATATATTGAGGGATTGCTTGTGGAGCTTCTGTTTGAACGTATGTTGGTCGACGCGACACGATGCCTAGCGCACTCGACTCTCATTCGGTGAACCGCGGTTCATACTGTATGCAGGGATGGACCAGACGGAACGCATTCAGGAATTACGTCTTATGCAATCTATGCGAGGTTTGTAAAATGGAAGTGAAGGTTAACAACAACAACAACAATGTCAACGCTGCCGTCGTTTCATTCCTGGGCTTTCACTTCACACGAGCCCTTTTCACATTCAGATCATATTTCCTCAGCATCCTTTGTGCGACGCGAGCGCTCTCACGGCCCTCCTGACAGCCGGTCATGCTCGTTATGAGCTCAGCCAGATCTCCTCCCTCGCAGAAATGTCACCCGTCTTCATTGCTGGCATCGTTCTCCTGGTTGTCACCGTTTAGTTCTTCTTCTTCTTCCCCGGAGTCAAGCGTCAACTTTGTTGTCATCGGTCGTTAAACAAAAGATACAATGAGGCGGGCACATAAATAGCCTGGCTGCCACCTCCTGATTTTCACACGAGTCAAGCTGTTGGGAATGACTTGTTTTTGTCGCCATTTCTTGGCGGGATGACGGTCCAAGTTAGCCGTTCAATTTGATTACGGTAGTCTTTAGATTATGTAAGTTGTTTCATTGACACAATCTCTTTTTCCCAAAACGTTCCCAAGGACCATCTGGCTCTTATCACTCCCTCATAAAACCGCCAACGGACCGGGATACCGCGGTCTGTTTTTATCCGTTCTTACATATCATTTCACTGCGGACGTTTGTGAACCGCGGTACCGAAGAGGTTACCGTGACATTTTCTCAGGCGTCCTCATGGGAACGGATAGTATAAAGGTGATAGGAATGTTATGAGGGCTGAGTATTGATGCAACAGCACGCCCGGGAGAGAGTTACATAAGCACTGGAGCTATCATTTAAGTTTATAAGGGAGACGATGAGTATTTATAAGCAACATACCGTACAGACTTTCCCAAAGAATGACGCGTGGGATGTCATCAGTCATCATACGGAAGCCTGTTAGATAATAGCATATCAGGCCACACCAACATGGCTACTGACTGGAAGACTTGGCCTCTGATTGGTTATAATGACCTTACAGAGGTCACCATACTTATGATGCAAAAAGTGGCTTACAGTAATACAATTCAGACACATTAAATAAAAGGCAAATAAAGTAAAATAAACAAAACAGTGTTTTGTTTTGTTTTTCGAAAAGTACATATAATGTCATTCTGTTTCATTATGGCCCTGTGATTGGTCGGCAACCAGTCCAGGGTCTTCGCCCGAAGACAGCTGGGATAGGTTCTAGCACCCACCGCAACCCACGTGAGGATAAGCGGTAAAAAAATCAATGAATGAATGTTTTCATTATGTTTTAAAAATGAAATCACGGCACGGCGGTCTAGTGGTTAGCGCGCAGACCTCACAGCGAGGAGACCAGGGTTCAATTTCCACCCTCGGCCATCTCTGTGTGGAGTTTGCATGTTCTCCCCGTGCATGCGTGGGTTTTCTCCGGGTACTCCGGTTTCCTCCCACATTCCAAAAACATGCTAGGTTAATTAGGGACTCCAAATTGTCCATAGGTATGAATGTGAGTGTGAATGGTTGTTTGTCTATATGTGCCCTGTGATTGGCTGGCGACCAGTCCAGGGTGTACCCCGCCTTTCGCCCGAAGACAGCTGGGATAGGTCGCATTTGAAATTGACGTTTGAAGTCACAAGGTCATGAAGGAAAAAATTTCGTGGACCCATGGACCCACCACTTCCCGAAAAAGATTTGTTTAAAAAAAAGAAAAAAAAGAAAAATATTTAAAGCAGGCTTCGCTACACATCTTAAAATAAATTGTCAGTCAGTAAGTTTGATTTTTTATTTTCAGCAAATAGGCTCACCTAGCATGATGTTGCTGTTCAAATGCACATATGCTGGTGACCAAATGTCCTGGAAAATGAGGACATGTCATGGCCTTTTTTTGTTGTTATAGAAAGTGATGGAAAAATGTCCATAAATGTCAATAAAGTTTTAATTTTTTTTTCATTGGGGCACTAAATTGTGTACGTGCTTGACGATATCACTAATTTTTGTACCTTTAGTATTTACATCGTTACATGTAAACATTTGTAAAAGCCAGTTTGCTAAAGCTGGATTTGCTAATATAGCTAAATGACGTTGTTATAGATACATATTAGGGCTGAATTAAAATATTTAATCGTGATTAATCGCATTTTGAGCCACAGTTAACTCACAATTAATCGCATTTAATTGCAGATGGAAATATGTTTTTATCTATAATAAGTAGGGGAAATAAAAAAGTGATATAGTTTGACTAGCACTGTCAAGCATTTAAAATAATTGATTGTGATTAATTGCATTTTGGTCCATAGTTAACTCACAATTAATCACATTTAATCGCAGATGGAAATACGTTTTTATCTATAATAAGTATGGGAAATAAAAAAAAAGTGATATAGTTTGACTAGGAGTGTCAAGCGTTTAAAATAATTGATAGTGATTAATCGCATTTTTTATCCATAGTTAACTCACAATTAATCGCATTTAATCGCAGATGGAAATATACGTTTTTATCTATAATAAGTAGGGGAAATCAAAAAAGTGATATAGTTTGACTAGGACTGTCAAGCATTTAAAATAATTGATTGTGATTAATTGCATTTTTTGTTCCATAGTTAACTCACAATTAATCACATTTAATCGCAGATGGAAATATACGTTTTTATCTATAATAAGTAGGGTAAATCAAAAAAGTGATATAGTTTGACTAGGACTGTCAAGCGTTTAAAATAATTGATTGTGATTAATTGCATTTCTGGGGTCCATAGTTAACTCACAATTAATCACATTTAATCACAGATGGAAATATACGTTTTTATCTATAATAAGTAGGGGAAATCAAAAAAGTGATATAGTTTGACTAGGACTGTCAAGCATTTAAAATAATTGATCGTGATTAATCGCATTTTTTTTGCCAATAGTTAATGCAGAATTAATCACATTTAATCTCAGATATAAATCTCTGAAATTTCTTTTGTGGGAAACGATTCAATGTGCAACTACAACGATAATTACATAAAATTTTATGTAAAAGGATATAAATTTGGGAACTTTGGGCCATTATTTAAAACGCGTCAAAATTGACAGCACTAATACTTTAATATAGTTAAAAATGTAAATATAAAACAGCATTTTTTCCTTTTGGGTCAACCTCCGTCCAGAAGACAACTTTTGCTTTGTCTCAGCTTCACTTCAAGTTTAGCAGGAAGGTGACAGCGGCCTTTTGCGTCAGTCGGGGGGGATTCCTAGAGATCCATCGTATGGGTGCTGCATTCTTGGCGTCCCCGACAGTCTCCATCGCGACGCTCACGAGACAAGACAAGTCAAACAGCTGTCTGTGGCCGCTTCCTGGCCGGACCCCCTTCCCCGTGAACGAGTCTCATTGAGCTGAGTGACGATCATCCAAACACGTTTTGGACAGTCGCCTCTCCTCAGCGTCTCAATGGACACACAAAGAAGGGATTATTCTCTTTGCTGAAGAGGCTCCATTGATAAAAATAAAATACTACAACTATGAATGAATTCAACACCGTCCAGAGGTCCATGTGAATCCCTGCCAGGGTGTTTTATGTTCCCATTCAGCCTCAGCAATGAGCTCCAGACTAGCCCTTTAACAATTCAAGTGCTTTTTAAATGTCATTTAAAAACAAAAGTATTGAAGGAATACATTAAGAAAGGTCGTAGTACTAACGTAATTAGATGGGTTGTGGTGCCACAATAGCTGCTGACATGAGTTATAAGTCATAGCTCTATGGCTGTCTCCCTGGGGGGTCTTTTAGGGGGGGTTGTTTTTGGGGCTGAGACAAGATGGAAAAAAAAATTCCTGTCGGGAATTTCTCATGCGTCCAAACATCTCTGGGAGGAATGATGTTGTTTGGCTAACTTTGGCTAACTAGCCCGAAACAGGCTTCGCTACACATCTTAAAACAACATCCGTGGGAAATGTAGTTTATTTTTTGGGGGGGGTTCGCACTTAGTTTTTGGACTTTTCATGTTAAAAAAAAAAAATGATGTTTTTTTTTTTTGAGAGGTTGTGATGTTAGCAGTGTCACATCGCTATGCTAATGTTTATGTGTGCAGAGTTACAGTGTATAATTCATTTACTTTTCCTCACGAGGGTCAGGGGGGGGGGGGCTGGAGCCTATCCCAGCTGTCTTCAGGTGAGAGGCGGGGTACACCCTGGACTGGTCGCTAGCCAATCACAGGGCACATATACAAACAATCCAGTGTATAATAATAATAATAATTATTATTATTATTATTATACCTTTATTTACCCAGGCAAGCAATTTAAGAACAAATTCTTATTTACAAATGCAGCCTAATAGTGAGATTCATGGCTGGGGAGGCGCCAGATTTATACATAATACCCTTTCAGGTACTGTTTACATCATTTTTGTCCAACCAAGTTAATGATGCCGCAGGTTGGAGAAAGTCTGAGCAGGAAAAGTACAAATTCGGCCATTTTTAATTAAAACAATTGATGAGAATCATACAGGAAACCCTTATACAGTAAACCTCGGATATATCGGACTCGGATATATCGGAAATTCGCTCACAACGGACAGATAAAAAAGAACCGATTTTTCTGTAATGCATTTCCAATAAAAATTCATTGCATATATCGGATTTTTTATAACGGATTTCGCCAATTTCGGACAAAATCTCCAGTCCCGTTCCAATGCATTTCCATTAAATTTCCCTCGCATATATCGGATGGCCGCATCGTGGCGCTCCGATTCGCCGAATCGTGACAGGCCGCTATACGACGTCATTTGCAGCGTTTGCAGCGTTGCCTGCGCGTCCAGGTACATTGGAAACATAGTCAAGGAAGTGCCTTTTTATAACGGATAAAATCCGATTTACGCATATACCGGATATAAATCCGATATATGCGTAAAACGGACATTTTCCGGTATACGCATATAACGGATTTCGCTTATATCGGACAAAACCAGTGGGAACAATTGAATCCGATATATCCGAGGTTTACTGTATAACACAGATCGTGTATACATAAGACAGGCATTTTATATCTAAGCAGTGTATTATTATTAATATCTAAGAAGTGTTGAATTGAAAATACATTGCTGAAATTGAACACAACAATCAAGATGGCGGCTCCATGCTGCAGCTTTTAAGACGTTGTCTCTGCTGCACAGCTGCTGCCAATGAGCTGATTGCAGTCGGGTGTTGGTATGGCGGGGGCGGGGGGGTCTGCAGATTGGTTTCTTTTGATATTGATTATAGATATCCATTATGGGCTGTAAAAGCAAAAAAGGAGAATTCACACCACTGCCTGACCTTTGACTCCAACCCCGGTAAGGGTCCACATACTGGTGGGGGTCACAAAGGAGCTGTCCTTCTGTTGTTTTTTTTTGTTATTGTTAATAAAGTTCATGAATAATGCAGAAAGGCACTCCTATTGATGCTACTCTTATTCGGTACCCCTGCAAATTGAAACCAGGGGTGCCATGGTGGACCCAGACAGGTTTTCTTTCCAGCAGGTGGTTCTAAAGATTAAGACCTCCTGCGGTTCAAGGGAAGAACCACCTGTTGGAGATCCTAATGTTCCTAATATTATGCTGACCTTTTGAAGGATAGCATTTTATCTGTCTGTGTTGATACCCGCCTCAACGACACCAAACAACACCACCGCGCTTCAGTGGTCATCCTGAGCTGACCTTTGACCTTCTGGTGACATACGGACACATGTACCTGCTGTTTGTGGAGTTGCTAGAGCGGCACGACGCGACAGCTGGCCTTGCCGTCATGTTTAAAGTTGCTGTATTGTTCTTGTTCTTGAAGCAGGGGTGTGAAAGCTGCGGCACACAAGCGCTTTTTTTTTTTTTTTTTTACACCACCATTCAATTCTTGATTTAGAGTTTTTTTGGACGAGTTTGAATGGGTACCAAAAACATGCTAGGTTAATTAGCGACTCCAAATTGTCCATAGGTATGAATGTGAGTGTGAATGGTTGTTTGTCTATATGTGCCCTGTGATTGGCTGGCCACCAGTCTTGCCCGAAGACAGCTGGGATAGGCTCCAGCACCCCCCGCGACCCTCGTAGAAAATGAATGAATGAATGAATGTTTATGTTGTGGTATAGACGTACGATGAACGAGTGGTTAGCATGTTGGCCACACAGACCTGGGTTCGATTCTCTGAATTTGCATTTTCTCCCCGTGCATGCGTCGATTTTTTTTCCGTGTATTCTGGCTTCCTCCCACATTCCAAAAACATGCTAGGTTAATTAGCGACTCCAAATTGTCCATACGTATGAATGTGAGTGTGAATGGTTGTTTGTCTATATGTGCCCTGTGATTGGCTGGCCACCAGTCCAGGGTGTAACCCAACTCTCGCCTGAAGACAGCTGGGATAGGCTCCAGCACCCCCACGACTCTCGTGCCTGTTGTGTGTCTCACTGAATATTACAGTAACATTACTGACACCTAGTGACCAGTGTAGAACACTACACTTCATCAACGTCTTTGAATGTCTTCTGAATGCCTTTATATTGTTATTGCAGTTAATTTAGACATTTTTATGCTTGAAAATGCTCAATTTCGACCAAAAATATGTCAAATGTGCACATTTTTGACTAATAATTGGCAGAATTTAACCACAAAACTGCATGATTCATTTATTAGTATATAAAAAACTGTGATAGTGACGAAGGACAACAGTACATTTGGCTTATTATGTTCTTTGATAAACAGTAAACCTCGGATATATCGGACTCGGATATATCGGAAATTCGCTCACAACGGACAGATAAAAAAGAACCAATTTTTCTGTAATGCATTTCCAATAAAAATTAATTGCAAATATCAGATTTTTTTATAACAGATTTCGTCTATTTCGGACAAAATCTCCAGTCCCGTTCCAATGCATTTCCATTAAATTTCCCTCGCATATATCGGATGGCCGCATCGTGGCGCTCCGATTCGCCGAATCGTGACAGGCCGATATAGCTGGGATAGGCTCCAGCATACACACAATCCTTGTGAGGATAAGCAGCATCGAAAATAGATGGATATGGCTGGATGTGTTGTTTTTAGTTTGGATCCTACTCCTACTTAAACATCATAATAATACACTCTTTGAATGTGTCTTCTGAATGCCTTTATATTGTTATTGCAGTTAATTTAGACATTTTTATGTGTTGAAAATGCTCAATTTCGATCAAAAATATGTCAAATGTGAACATTTTTTACTAATAATTGGCAGAATTTAACCACAAAACTGCATGATTCATTTATTAGTATATAAAAAAAAAACAGTGATAGTCATATTTTCTTAGTCATTGCATATTTCTTTTAATAAATTGTGCATGGTGTACTGTTAGCATCTCTGTTTTCAGAGTGATTGTGTGCTTGATTGTTAACGCTCCTCACCTGTTGTGTCATGGCTTCCCCCCACCTGTGTGCTTATTTAGCTCCCTGCGTCATTCCACTCTTGTTGGCCTCTTGTTGCTGTGTGTTTTTTATGCTTTTTTTTTTTACATTTTAATTTATTTTAAAACCTTCTAAGAAAACATATCAACAGTAGCAAACACTATGAACTCTGACATGATGAAAAATGCAAACATGCGTGTAAAGCGAAGTTAAAAACAGAACTATAAGTCAAAAACAATGTCCTTCGACCTTTGCCTTCAAGCGCATTCTATGATGATATGTTCAAGTGCAAATATGACTTAAAAGTGGAGTGTACATATTGAACCTTTACACAAGCCGGAGGCGTGCTTTGTCTGTCTGCTTATCTTATAGCTGCGTGGGAATGCATCCTTTAAGTTCTTAACACAGGTGGATGTTTATGTGACACTTTTGGTTTGTGTGTACAAAAAAAAAAAATGCAAATTTGAACACATCGTGTCCAGAATGTGTTCCTAGCAAAATGTACCGTGACGCATTAACACGTGAGGATGACTTCCCGCTTGTATTTTTCCAAGTGTGTGTCCATTAGCCAGTTTTCCATATTCAAACGGCGTCTAGTTTCAACGAGACGCTCATGGTAGAAGATGATTTTCACAAGGAACATGAACGCACCGCTGTATCACATAATATTATTCAGTTGAGCCGTAGTTAACCTTTTTCAAGAACACATTTCCTTTTATTTACAAATTTTATTTATTTAATAAGAGTTTAAAAGTCAATATAGGGGTGTTATTTCATGTCCAGAGGGCTCTAATAATGCTTAAATATTCATTCGTTTTCTAGCGCTTTTCCTCACAAGGGTCGCAAGGGGAATGCTGGAGCCTATCCCAGCTGTCTTCATGCGGAGAGGCGGGGTACACCCTGGACTGGTGGCCAGCCAATCACAGGGCACATATAGACAAACAACCATTCACACTCACATTCATACCTATGGACAATTTGGAGTCGCTAATTAACCTAGCATGTTTTTGGAATGGGGGACTCCACACAGAGATGGCAAAGGGTGGAATTGAACTCGGGTCTCCTATTTGTGAAGCCTGTGTGCTAGCCACTCACACACCGTGCAGCCCCTAAAAGGTTTTATTTCTTTTTATTTACAAATTTGGGTAATATGATTTTAAAAGTCAATATAGGGGTGTTATTTCATGTCTAGAGGGCTCTAATAATGCTTAAATATTCATTCATTCGCTAATTAACCTAGCCATGCAAGTTTGAATGATCCCACAACAGGCACAAGGGTTGTGGGGGTGCTGGAGCCTATCCCAGTTTTCTTTGGGCGAGAGTTGGGTTACACCCTGGACTGGTGGCCAGCCAATCAGAGGGCACATATAGACAAACAACCATTCACACTCACATTCATACCTATGGACAATTTGGAGTCGCTAATTAACCTAGCATGTTTTTGGAATGTGGGAGGAAACCGGAGTACCCGGAAAAATTACCACGCATGCATGGGGAGAACATGCAAACTCCACACAGAGATGGCCGAGGGTGGAATTGAACTCGAGTCTCCTATTTGTGAGGCCCGTGTGCTAACCACTCGTAAACCGTGCAGCCACTAAAAGGTTTTATTTCCTTTTATTTACAAATTTGGGTAATAAGAGTTTAAAAGTCAATATAGGGGTGTTATTTCATGTCTAGAGGGCTCTAATAATGCTTACATATTCATTCATTTTGTACCGCTTTCTTTCGCTACTCCACACAGACATTTCCGAGAGTGGAATTGAACTCGGGTCTCCAATTTGTGAGGCCTGTGTGCTAAGCGCTCGTACACCGTGCAGCCACTAAAAGGTTTTATTTCCTTTTATTTACAAATTTGGGTAATACGAGTTTAAAAGTCAATATAGGGGTGTTACTTCATGTCTAGAGGGCTCTAATAATATAAATAAAATATTCATTCATTTTCTACCGCTACTCTACACAGAGATGGCAGAGGGTGGGATTGAACTCGGGTCTCCTATAGCTGTGAGGTCTGCGCGCTAACCACTCGACCGCCGTGCAGCCTCATACTATTGTTTTCGGAAAAGTAATTCGAAAAGATTCCATTCGGAAAGAGGAAAAAGTGAAACTTAGATGGCTTTTTCCGCACTTGCGGATTCCTGACGAATTTTCGGCACTTTCTAAAAAAAATAGCCAAATATTCCCGTCTAATTCTCATGCTGTTTACAGGAGATACTTCTTGGTGGTCCGTGTTGGTATTTCGGACCCCAACTTGCATCTTGATTCGCTCTTTAAAGACAAGTGTCTTCTCCATATTGGAAAAAAAATGGAATTCAGTGCAAGTTGAGGTTTTTTTCCAAAGTGCCAGGATGGAATCTTTAATGGTTATGTAAAATATACAAGCATATCATATACATTTCTTTGGGTTTTGGGTTTTTTTTTTCCGCGGAAAACATAGCGTCAGCCGACCACGGTGTGACTCAGCGTTCTGTGGGATTTCATACGCGATAAAAACGACACGTTGACATGAAGATAAAATAAAGTCTGATGAGGTCTTCGGCACCGTCTTCAGTTGTGAGTCCCCCGCCAGTTGAAATCAGTGTTTTCCATTTCTTTCCTGAGTCAGACATTCCTTATGGATCTCTTTTCCCCACTTCCTGCGTCTTTCCTCTCTCCTTTGCCGGCACGGCATCACTTGTTCCATCCCAGTGGCGAGCATCCAGACTCCTCCTCCTCCTCCGAAGCGATGTTACCTGCTCGTACGTGTTTATTCCCGTCGGGAGTCGTCCTCGGATGACCGACAGTGTTGTTGTTTTGTTAGGCGTCTAAGCTCAGACGAGGTCCTGATGGACGGGAGCGCCGTTGCTTCCCATCTCAGATTTGTTTTCCATCTGCTTCGGGACGACGTCTTGTATCTGAGTGAATTCCAAAGGTTATTGTTCAACGCCACCTGATATCGTAGCGGAACGAGGTCGTTGAATTAACAGGAGAGGGATAAAAGAGGTAGTTTTTCCTTTTGGCTTTCCGAAAGGTTTCGTGTAACGACTCACGTGGATCTGGAAAATAACTGCAGTGTGCATTCCAGGCCTCTAGTTGGCGATGTGAAGAAAGAATGGTTTGGAATCGTGAATCGTTTTTTTGTTGATGGACCGAACTTGAAACTGAAACCAGGAAAATCCAACATAATGCAGAAAACAGAAGCATATTCTAAAGTCAAATTATATGTTGAGTACATATAATGTGTACATGTTGGCAAGTCTGTACTAACAAGGTACTCCATGCCTTGGGACCCGCCCCACTATTTTAGAATCACTGTTTTAGGGTGAAACGACTACCCATTGAAATTCTTCAACAACAAAAAGAAAAATAATGATAATAAATACAATGAAAAAAATAAAAAATAACATAAAAAAATTATAAAATTTTTACCATTTTAATAAATAAAAATAAGATAAATATAAAAATAAATACATTATTACATTTATTAAAAATAATAATAAAATAGGCAACCCTGTCAAAAATTTTACAAATTTAATAAATATAAGATAAATATAAAAAATGAATACATTTATTTAAAAAATAATAAAATAGGCGACCCTGTCAAAAATGTATAACATTTTACAAATTTAATAAATAAAAATAAGATAAATATAAACAATAAATACATTTATTTAAAAAATAATAAAATAGGCGACCCTGTCAAAAATTTATAAAATTTTACAAATTTAATAAATAAAAATAAGATAAATATAAAAGATCAATACATTTATTACATTTACTAAAAAAAATAATAAAATAGGCGACCCTGTCAAAAATTTATAAAATTTTACAAATTTAATAAATAAAAATAAGATAAATATAAACAATAAATACATTTATTACATTTATTTAAAAAAAATAATAAAATAGGCGACCCTGTCAAAAATTTATAAAACTTTTATAAATTTAATAAATAAAAATAAGATAAATATAAACAATAAATACATTTATTACATTTATTTAAAAAATAACAAAATAGGCAACCCTGTAAAGTTAAGCCTTCAGCACCATTTATTGTAAGATTTACATGACATTTATTTATTTCAACCTTTATGAATTATGACCCTGCATAAAATACAAAAATTCCCAATAAAGTCAGAATTGTGCACCCAATTCTTGTTTTTTTCAAAGAACTGAATAAGTACCCAAAATAAACACTAAAACGTGCCTACAAACTCCTGTATTTGCATATTTCTACAACTAACGTCACTCTCATTACCGCTGAAGGCAACCCGTTAGCACATGTTTGCGCTAATGCGCCCCCCCCCCCCCCCCCCCGCCTTTTACCGCTTATCTGTCCTCACATGCAAGCGTGAGTGTGCAAGACCTCGTTTTGAATTCCTGCGGTCCTTTAAGGCCACACACACTCTTGCCAGAAAGCAAGAGATGACGATGTGGCCAAACGTCTGGTATCTATACCTACGTACGTACGTACTACCGGGGTCGGGCCTGGCGAATCACGCACTTCCTGTGCTTTTTCTGTCTTGCTATGACTTTACTGTAGTGCAGGGGTCTCAAACACGCGGCCCAGCCCTTGATATGAAAGTTTAATGTCAAGTTTGATATGGATGCTGTATGGTATCATGTACCCAGAAAAAATTATTACGTTTGATTAATGTTCATGTTAAAGGTTAAATAACTGTTAATAGTTATCCTCCCTATCCGTGTGGAAGTGGTAAGTTTTTGGCTATTTAAGTTTAAAGGAAATAACTTGAAGGCTACCGTTTAGGTCGCTAGATCTCTAGTTTGCGAGTTAGCATGTGTCTCAAGACCCTGCAGTTGCGCAATATGTTGCAAATAAAAAGTATAAATGTGACTATAGTCGTGTTTTGTCATGTCTACAGGGCTCTAATAATGCTTTGTTCATTTTAATCTGAAAAAAATAATTTGTCTACCCACCAACTATATGTGGTTTCTTAAGTTTTTATTATTTGATGTTTTATTATTATTATGATATTTATTTATTACTGATTGATTTTCTTTATTCTTGATTTGTTTATTTATTTTTCATCTTATTTTGTGCCGAAAAATAAAAATTAAGATATTTGAGAACAGTGGAATGTTTTATCGGAACTTTTCTTGTAGAAAATCGGACCCAAAGCACTGAAAAAGTTTGTAGATTTTTCTGTTTTTAATAAATGCGTTTTTTTTTGGGGGGGGGGCTAGCTCCAGTGGCCCCCAGGTAAATTGAGTTTGAGACCCCTGGTGTAGTGTATAGATACATTTATTGGCTAAACTTGGCTAAACTTCCCATGGAGCGGTCAAAGTGCCATGTTTGAGTTCCTTGTATTGAGCTACTATATTTACAAAGCTAGCACAGTATAATGGTATTTACTTTTTCAGTGGGAACATTCAGTGGTCATGCACCGTGCGGGACTTCAATAGCGGTACACCAGCTAGCACTGTGGACAAAAGGCACATTCACAACAGCGCTATATATCTTCCGTGAAACATTATCACATCCTCGTGCACCTCATTAAACCCCCCCCCACTGAGCACCGATCACATCCACATGTTTGAGACGCTTTGCTGGGACGGACGGGCCCACGTCCTGCAACGGGTCACGACCAAACGTCTCATATTCAAGCGCGCAAACTGGTAGACTAATTCTCCTGGTATGTGTTTTCATTCGCTTGTTTTCCCGACGTTCCTTTATTGACCTTTAACCCCTGACGGCCGAGGCTTCTGCCAGGTCTTCTTTGACATCACTGCAACGCAATTAGCTTTGCGATGCTAAAAGCGGACAATCGTGCGCTGTGTGCTACGTTAGCGGCTACGTCCGCCGCATGACCCAACCCTCGATATGTGCCCTGAGCCATCCATCGCACAAACACACACCATCTTGTCGTCCTTTTTTCATAATGACAACACGGCTCTAGTGTTTTAGCTTCATTCTGAACATAAATATTAATCAATGTGGCTGTAGGCAACCTACAAATATAATCATTTTCTGCTCCACACTCTTTATTGCTCTATATTTGTGTGGAAATATGGGGCTAATAACTACAAAAGCAATCTTCACTCGCTAAATGTACTGCAAAAAAAGGCCAGTAAGGATAATTCATAATGCCGCCTACAGAGAACATACTAATGACAACACGGCTCTAGTGTTTTAGCTTCATTCTGAAAATAAACCTCGATTCAACTTTTAATCAATGTGGCTGTAGGCAACCTACAAATATAATAATTTTCAGATTTAGGATTGAGAACAAATTTTGAACAAATCACTCCACACTCTTTATTATTGCTCTCTGGTTCTACCATATCTTACTTATTGTGTGGAAATATGGGGCTAATAACTACAAAAGCAATCTTCATTCGCTAAATGTACTGCAAAAAAAGGCCAGTAAGGATAATTCATAATGGCGCCTACAGAGAACATACTAACTCATTATTTCTAAAATCACAAATATCACCTTGTACTTCGGTACGTGACAAAAAATTTAATTTAATTTAATTTAATTTAATTTAATTTTATTTAATTTTATTTAATTTTATTTAATTTTATTTAATTTTATTTAATTTTATTTAATTTTATTTAATTTAAAAAAAACCTTAAACTGTATTATGGAAAGCAGGAAGTGAACAAATGTAACAGTAAATGTAACAGTGATTGTAAAAGTACCAGATGGAGGGGTTAGGATTTAATAAGCTTTGCTTCTTCCTACTCCTTTCGGACCATGTGGAACCGTGAACTGATCATGCGATGCATTCAATTGCAATCTGATGCATGTTCAATTGCACCAAATGTATCACAGTGGTATCAATTTGTGGCCCCGGACCGCTAAGACAGCAGATATTTGCCGGTAAACAGTTAGTCGACAGTTACAACCAGTCCACCCGGATCGTCATCACTTTCCTCCGACAACGCCTCACGCCGAACCCGTCGTCGGGGATGCTTGGAATTCTTCTTAAATGACAGCTAAGCGGTCGTTTTGTCTCGCTGGTACGCTCCCACAGATGCTCCCGTTAACCTGGGGACATTCGTCACCGGTTTAGGTTCACCTGTAGCGGTTGAGGCCAAGCCAAGGTCGTGTAAAAACAAAACATGTTGATGATTGGCAGAACGCATGTGTCCTTAGATGGATGTGAACATACCATGCTTGGGAACAACAATAAAAAAAAACAATACTGTAGTAAATATGGATTAATAAATAGTCACAAAACTGACATAACTATGATTAAATATTAGAGTTTAATAATGATTTTTTCATGGATGTAAATAAGGCTAAGAAATCTAGCAAAGATGTGCAAATATGTCAGTTTTGTGTCACAAATGACAAATAAATTAATGCTTTTATTGTGAAATGTGCTTCATTGTATGCAAATACCCCCCGAAAAAGGACACAAACAACATAAAATTTACTACTTGACTACAGTGTTTATGTATTTATAGATAATTGAACTCGAGTGAACCCGTACAGTAAAACCTTACCTTTACCTACAAACCCGTAAACCCCTGAACACATCACAGCCAGTCTGGATAGTTTGCATTCACTTCGGTCGCGCCCCTTTTTCCCCCCCGCCTGTCAACACTCTCCGATTGGCTTGTTTGCAGTGACGTCATCAAAAGAGGCGGGTGTACACGCGGAGTTTAAGAGTAGGAATGCGTTGAAGGAAGTCAGGAAACATTTAACTACTCGACAGTCTGTTTTACACACCTTACTCCCGGAGTATTTTCCCACGTACTATGTTCGCCTGTACTTGATTTTTGTTTTGTGCGTGAAAGAACATACAGAGCTTAATTTCGTTTAAAAAAAAGTAATATTAAACTAAGAGAACATGGACAACAAGAGCGGAATGGTGGCGAAAATCCAGACTAGGATAAGATCAGACCCCTTTGCGGCTAATTATGAGCTGGTGGGCAAAGAACTGGGGCGGTAAGTGTTAATTAGTTTTTATTTTATTGATATTTATCATTATTATTATTACACTGTTGTGTTTGTACTTATCAAGTTACAACTCTAACGTGAGCTCGAAGTGCAACAATTCCGAGCCGCAATGAACACCTGTACAGATCCCATACAAAACCTCATTGAAAAAAACGACATTTTTGCGTATGATTATAACGCCTACTTTTTGACACTGTCAGAAACATTATTATCATAGTTGAACTTTGCACTAACATTCTTAGTCTCTCATTTAGCCGAACAGTGCAACCAAACATTACATATTGTCAGCGTGTTATAAAAGCAGTTATAAAATAGTTTGGCACTTGTATTTGACCACGTTTCAATTCCTGTGGGGGCTTCCCAATGGGGATTTGTAAGCTAATGTGTTAATCATGTAAGTTATTTTGCACTCTGCACGTGTGAATGAAACGCATGCTAGCTGCAGATCCTGACCTTCCTTGTGGAAAAGAACATTCTGGGATTGTTTGGAATCAAACTACAATATGATATGGATGCTTCCAGATGAAGAAAAGTCACCTGTCATTTGTTTACAATTACACTTTTCACATTATTGTTGCATAGTGTTGCAATCAGCCATTTTAGGAAGACAATAATGCTTATTTTTGATGGATGCTGTCAGAAACATTAGATGATTAATTAATTGATTAATTGATTGATTCCTGTATTCTAACCAGCACACCCATATAAGGTAGAAAGTGTCACTTGTGTTGTTATAAATGCAGGATTTTTGTTTGCAGATGCTGCAAATGCAAAGCAAACGCTAAATACAGGGAGCACTCATGCAGCCAAACATCCTGGGATGTCCTGGGACAGCAGCCAGGAAGTGTGTTGTATGGGGGGGGGGCGCTTGTAAAGTTCCTCCCCTCTTCCTCTTTTTTTGACGTTAAAACCCTCCCTGTGTCTTTTGTCCCTTGTAACATCAGCTTGAAATCGGGCCTTGTAATCGCATTAAGTGTGTGTGTGTGTGTGTGTGTGTGTGTGTGTATGGAGCGACATTCCATGGGATTAAATTCAAGACTGTACGTTAGCAGGGATGTCGAGAATATTAGAGCTATAGTTTGTTGGCGGAAATTAAACGCCATTCCAGTAGCTCTTTGTCTTATTATTTTAAATTAAAGCGGCCTAATTATTTCATCAAGTTGACCTATTTTTTAAATTTTTAAATTAGTTAAAATTTAAAAATAACGTGCTATTTTTTTTTTAAATAAATACACCACTGTTTTTAAATCCCATAAGTTTGATTGCCTTGAAATTTCTCACACAGTTCTACAAAAGTTGAAAAAGTTGGACAAAAATGGCCACCACCAAAAAAAAGATGATAAAACCTTGACAATAACTACATTACATGTATGCTAGCTTGTCATGGTGGTGCTGTTTTTAAACCCCATAAGTTGGATTGGCTTGAAATTTCTCACACAGTTCTACAAAAGTTGAAAAGTTGGAAAAAAATGGCCACCACCAAAAAAAATGATGATAAAACCTCGACAATATCTATATTACATGTATGCTAGCTTGTCATGGTGGTGCTGTTTTTAAACACTATGAGTTGGATTGGCTTGAAATTTCTCACACAGTTCTACAAAAGTTGAAAAAGTTGAAAAAAATGGCCACCACCACAAAAAAAATGCTAAAACCTTGAAAATATCTATATTACATGCATGCTAGCTTGTTATGGTGGTGCTGTTTTTAAACTTCATAAGTTGGATTGGCTTGAAATTTCTCACACAGTTCTACAAAAGTTGAAAAAAAAAATGGCCACCACCAAAAAAAATGATAAAACGTTGACAATATCTATATTACATGCATGCTAGCTTGTTATTGTGGTGCTGTTTTTAAACCCTATACGTTGGATTGGCTTGAAATTTCTCACACAGTTCTACAAAAGTTGAAAAAGTTGAAAAAAAATGGCCACCACCACAAAAGAAATGATAAAACCTTGACAATATCTATATTACATGTATGCTAGCTTGTCATGGTGGTGCTGTTTTTAAACCCCATAAGTTGGATTGGCTTGAAATTTCTCACACAGTTCTACAAACGTTGAAAACCAAAAAAAAAACACCAAAAAAATGATGATAAAACCTTGACAATATCTACATTACATGTATGCTAGCTTGTCTTCAAAGGCATTTTGAGCACAACCAATAGGGGGCGCCACTAACTACGCCATTTAAAGTCATGGCTGTATTGTAATAGGAGCTATTTGATCATCATAGCTGGACTCATCAGGGCTTAAACGAAAGGAAGTAAAGTTATGTTTTGTAACAGCCATTTGGACAACTGCCATGTTTAGCGGTAACCTTTGACCCCCCCTTTGAAAAGACCCCTCATGGCTCCTTTCAGTGCGCATTGATCACGTCCTTTCAGCATGCATGTAGTTCCCAGCCCACATGCAGCGCTTCTCCACGGGGCTAATTAACTTGAAAAGGCTCTGACAGGGTTTTTTGTACAATGTACCGTCACCATTCACAGACTACCAATTCTGGACCCAAACCCCCCCAAAAAACAGAACCAGACAGGATTAGGTCCAAGGCACAGTGTGGGAATGTTGGGAAAATAAGCGGAACCATGCTGGGTTTTCAAGCTTTTTTTTGACATTTCATTCAGATTCTATCCGCTAAATCGAAATGTTAGCATCCATGAATGCTTTAGCGGGGGTCAAAGCGGGTGGTCTCTGGTACCAACTGGTTAGTTTTTTGTTTGATTGTCACGGCCTCTGTATGGAGGTGTCAACACATGTCCATTTGTCCATGTTGCTGTCAGCTGTGTTAAGGGGGGGGGGGGCACTCCCACATATGCCCTTTGACTCGAGCTAACGACCGGTCAGAACATTTAGGCCAGGGGTCTCACACTCAATTTACTTTTTTTTTTATTTACAACATATTGCGCAACTGCAGGGTCTCGAGACACATGCTAACTCGCAAACTAGACAGCTAGCGACCAAAACGGTAGCCTTCAAGTTATTTCCTTTAAACTTAAATAGCCAAAAACTTACCACTTCCACACGGATAGGGAGGATAACTAGTAACAGTTATTTAACCTTAAACATGAACATTAATCAAACGTAATCATTTTTTCTGGGTACATGATACCATACAGCATCCATATCAAACTTTCCAAATGTGGCCCACGGGCCGCGTGTTTGATACCCCTGATTTAGGCAGTCAAGGAAGTCATGTTTTTATTGACGTTTGTTTGTTTTGCTGTTATACTATACTGAAAATGAGACACGAGAATCTGGGATTTTACGATGACGTTTGAGTCAATTGGGTAAAATTTTACATTTGTGACGTGACACTGGTATGTAAACAGGAGTTGAGAACATTCACATGGCCCATTGTGTTAATGTTAACACTTATATTTGTCCTGCTGTCGAAATTTCTCTCACTCCTCGCCCTGCTTTTCTTTCCCAGGGGAAAGTTCGCTGTCGTGAAAAAGTGCGTAGAGAAAACGACGGGTAAGCAGTACGCCGCCAAGTTCCAGCGAAAACGTCGGAAGGGCCAGGACTGCCGCGTGGACATCCTGAACGAGATCGCCGTGCTGGAGCTGGCCAAGTCCAACCCGTACGTTGTGGCGTTGCACGAGGTCTACGAAACCGCCACAGAGATCATCCTGGTTTTGGAATGGTAAGACGACACGCTGGAAAAGTATGAAAGGCTCGAAAATTAGACCTCGTGCCTTGAAATGTTCCCCCATCACGTGTCGCCGCTCGGGCCGTGCCAGGAAAAGTGGGTTACGCAGGCTTTGTCTCTAATTGCCAAAGGCATTCCACGAATGATTATCTGAAAATGTCAGAGGTCGGTGGAAGAACGTCCTAATTAGGTATTGGCGTTAGGGGAAATATGCTTGTGAAGTCAAGATCAGCGGATATTAAGTTAAATGATGGAATGCAGAAGCTAAACTATTCAGAGCTAAACATCGCACACAAGCTAAGTTCTTAAATAAAATGGAGAAATATAAGCATGTCAAGACATGAAAGAAATCTTGTGACCGTACCAAAGAATTGACTGAAGCCACTAGAAATAAGTACATCAATGGAATTCTAAGGTCTGCGGTTCAGAGCTAAACATCACACACATTGGAAAAACGCGACATAAGTTGCTAACTGAAGTAAAAAAAATATTATCAAGATATCAAAGTAATCGTACCAAAGAATTGAAACCACTAGAAATAAGTACATCCATGGAATTCTAAGGTCTGCGGTTCAGAGCTAATAAGCATTTCACACATTGTAAAAAAAAAAAAAACACAAGCTAAGTGGTTAAATAGCAATATTTTAATTTCTGACTGAACTGAACCGACGATTGATTGCGCTAACTTTGTCATCTCGGGGAACTTCACTCCATTCACCAGCATGACTTTATGTTGCACATACACACAGTTTTGTAATTTAATGATGAGCGGTAAAATTAAGTTAAAACAATGGAACGCAAAAAGGCCTGAGGTTCAGAGCTAAACATCGCACACATTGGAAAAACACGACATACGTTGCTAACTGAAGTAAAAAAAAAATATTATCAAGATATGAAAGCAATCTCGTGACCGTACATCAATGGAATTCTAAGGTCTGCGGTTCAGAGCCAATAAGCATTTCATACATTGTAAAAAAAAAAAAAACACGAGCTAAGTGGTTAAATAGTAATATTTGCATGTCAACATATCAAGGAAATCTTGTGACTGAACTGACGATTGCGCTAACTTTGTCATCTTAGGGAACTTCACTCCATTCACCAGGATGTTGCACGTACACATAGTTTTGTAATTTAATTTAATGATGAGTGATAAAATTAAGTTGAACAATGGAACACAAAAAGACCTGAGGTTCAGAGCTAAACATCGCACACATTGGAAAAACACGACATAAGTTGCTTAACTGAAAAAATATTATCAAGATATGAAAACAAAGTTCTTCACTGCAATGCAATGACCTGAGGTTCAGAGCTAAACGTCTCTCACAGTGGAAAAATGCAAGCCAATTAGCAAAGTCAAGAAACGCAAACATTTGCAAACATAACATACTTAACCTATTGCTTTGCTAACTGTGCTAGCTTTGGGAACCTCACTCCATTGACTTTCCACCAGGCAGCAGCAAACAAGTCGGTCCAAAATAGACATTTGCTCCCCCCCCAACAACCTAAACCGCATATAAAGACATGAAAACACAACTGACAAATTTATTGCCCAAACATGAGTCAACAATAAATTGTGAGTATCAATAAAATGGTTCAGTCTGGACCCCAAAACGGGTCGGAACACAAAGTTCGGGAAGCCCCGGTGTGAGGAATTTGTCTTGAATAGGTGTGAAAACTTTTACAGGAAATTTAAACAAATTTGGAAACGACCTTAACTGTGTGGTTTGGAGCTAAGCGCTAACCGGTCGCATATTTGTGGCTACGCTATGCCAGCGGTTCTAATGAACTGCTCACCGCACGCCCGACTAGCAAGACAAAGTCCACGTTTTCTGCCCTTACGCATAACAAAAGGTTATCTCTGAACAAGGTCTTTCACTTTGCGTTCGGTTTCAATCATCTGGGTCACACGGCTCGCTCTCACAAACCTTTTTTTATCTCCATTTCCTGTGCGGGGCGGTAAGTGAGCAAGGCCGCTAAAAGTAGCGCTCCCGCCGCCAAGCGCACACATTTCTCATCGCCGCAACCACATCCTCAGTCATGTCAGTGAAGCAGACGCTTGAATTCTCAGCAGCTTAACATGCAGCTGCAGCCGGTAGCCCGTGCCCCCCCCCCACCACCACCATCTGCATGCGCGGCAGATTTTAAGCTAGCCACTAGCCAAAAGCTTTTGATGTCAACTACGCACTGAAAGGAAAAAAAAATCCTGTGAAGTGGTGCTAAATAAGCTAAGTAGGAGGATAAAGAGAAATATTTGCGTTTTTGCAATTTTAACAACAGCAGCTAACTTTGTCAGCCCGGGGAACCTCACTCATCCACTGTTGAAAATGTGTCCCAAAACATGCCATTTGAGAAGCGTTGTGAAATTTTAAAAATTTTCCGCCTCTAAAGCGGCATTATCGTGTAAAAAAAAAAAAATTTCGTAAACTACTCGCTAGTATGCTAACGGCAGCGTAGCAAAACAAAAACAAAATCAGAAATTTGCAATATTGTGTCTTAACCAATTTACTTAATTTCCTGTTTCTGTTTATTTATTATTCTGTGGGTGTCCAAATCGAGGTCCGGGGGCTGTTTTATTATATATTTTTTATTAATTAATTTTTTTAAAATAATTTTAATCATGCGATATCTACCTTGTAATTTCAAAAAAAAATCAGCCTGTGTCTCAGCCAGTAAGGTTAGCCCGCTGTAAGATTTTTCATTTCCTGTTTCTGTTTATTTACCTTTTGTGGGTGTCCAAGTCTAGGCCCGGGGGCTGTTTTCTTATTGGCCCACGACACATTCTAAAAGTAGAATTTGAAAAAAAATAGAATTCAATAATTTTAATCATGCGATATCTACCTTGTAATTAAAAAAAAAAACAGCCTATGTCTCAGCCAGTTAGGTTAGCCCGCTGTAAGATTTTTCATTTCTTGTTTCTGTTTATTTACCTTTGTGGGTGTCCAAGTCGCGGTCCGGGGGCTGTTTTCTTATTGGCCCACTGCACACTTCTAAAAGTAGAATTTGAAATTTTTTTTAATTTAATCATTTTAATCATGCGATTTCTACCTTGTAATTAAAAAAAAACAGCCTGTGTCTCAGCCAGTAAGGTTAGCCCGCTGTAAGATTTTTCATTTCCTGTTTCTGTTTATTTACCTTTGGACAACATGGCAGTTCTTACGACCTCACCGGGGCCCCATTGGCGGTCCTAAAACCTTACTTGGACCGGACTACTCCCAAAGAAGTACATTTTCCCCATTTTAAAAGCACCTTACTTGGAGATTAAGGGCTGATCTGACCTCATCCCTTTGCCCATGTGGTCTCCTCTGCAAGGGGGGTCTAATCCTCCCCACTGCAGGGGAGGATGTCTGCCTGCAGAAGCCTTGAAATTTGCGGGGTTGGCCTTCGTCGGTACAAAGGAACCTTCCCTGTTGACTGGTTAAAGTTCATTTTTAACGTGGGCGGTCGTCCAAATCTCCCTGATAATGCACTGATCCTCAAAGGCGTTTTTTTCAGTTTCATCAGCCACTTTCGGGATTTCCGCAACACGGGTTCATCAGATGTGTGTGTGTGTGTGTGTCCTCAAAAATCCTACACACATTTTCACAGCTGAATGTAGTGAAGTCAAAGTGTGGGGGGGCTACCGTGGTTATGTAACGTCTTCAGCAATAAAAAAAAAAACGTCAAAATCCTGCACACATGCTTCCAGTTTTTCGATGAAGCTGGAGGCACCGGTTTAGTCTAGCGTGTCCTCGCTTCACTTTACTTTGACTCTGTTGCACAAGTGCAGCAAGACCGGGCAAGAGGAGTTATTATTATATAAATAATAATTTGAATCACGCCCGCAAAAAATCATTTTTGAAGTATCTTGTTACCAAGCAGATTATAACCTGCCTTGTCACTCAACTTTATTGTTGGCGTTCTTATGCGTTCTCATGACGCCCCAAGGTATGGGTGGTTATTGCTACTGTGCTGATGTTGTGTAATGCCCTAACCCCCCCCCCCCCCCCCCCCCCGGTGCAATAACAAAACTCATTAGCGCAGATATGAACCGTCATCACACCAAAGTACATGGGAGAGTCCTGGTTATGCAACACTCATAAAGAAAATGGAACCTGTTGTTTACATTTAAAGGTCGCCTAGTATGCTAAAGTACCTAGCCCTGAGCTAGCAGCCTTCGCTACACGTAGATATGCTAGGCTTTAGACGTGTATATTTCTTAAAATATTACGTTATTCCAAAGAACCAAATCTTGGTTATAGAACCTGTTGTTTTGTTTACATTTAAAGGTCGCCTAGTATGCTAAAGTAGCTAGCCCTGAGCTAACAGGCTTCGCTACACATCTTAAAACCAAATCTGGAGCCAAGAACCAAATCTTGGTTATGCAACACTCATAAAGAAAATGGGACCTGTCGCCTAGTATGCTAAAGTAGCTAGCCCTGAGCTAGCAGCCTTCGCTACACGTAGATATGCTAGGCTTTAGACGTGTATATTTCTTTAAATATTACGTTATTCCAAAGAACCAAATCTTGGTTATGCAACACTCATAAAGAAAATGGAACCTGTTGTTTACATTTAAAGGTCGCCTAGTATGCTAAAGTAGCTAGCCCTGAGCTAACAGGCTTCGCTACACGTAGATATGCTAGGCTATAGACGTGTATATTTCTTAAAATATTCCCTTATTCCAAAGAACCAAATCTTGGTTATGCAACACTCATAAAGAAAATGGAACCTGTCGCCTAGTATGCTAAAGTAGCTAGCCCTGAGCTAGCAGCCTTCGCTATACGTAGATATGCTAGGCTTTAGACGTGTATATTTCTTAAAATATTACCTTATTCCAAAGAACCAAATCTTGGTTATGCAACACTCATAAAGAAAATTGACCCTGTTGTTTACATTTAAACGTCCCCTAGTATGCTAAAGTAGCTAGCCCTGAGCTAGCAGCCTTCGCTACATGTAGATATGCTAGGCTTTAGACATGTATATTTCTTTAAAATATTACCTTATTCCAAATTCTACTACTTCACAACTTCGCTACACATCTTAAAACCAAATCTGGAGCCAAGAACCAAATCTTGGTTATGCAACACTCATAAAGAAAAATGGAACCTGTTGTTTACATTAAAGGTCGCCTGGTACCTAGCATGCAAAAGTAGCTAGCGCTGAGCTAACAGGCTTCGCTACACGTAGACATTCTTAAAATATTACCATATTCCAAATTCTACTACGTTAGCGGTATTTGTCGTTCAAGGTGCGATGGCAACAATCTGGCAAAATCCCGTATCTTCAAAACTCGCCGAACTGAAGGCATGTGTGCAGTAATGTAAAGCAGGCTTCGCTACACATCTTAAAACCAAATCTGGGTGTATTCACCTTGTTATGTTAATGTTAGCATTGTAGCTAAAACAGCTAGGCTAAATGTGGAAAATACTATATTTACATATACTATATAGGACCTTTTTTAATAGAACATACTTTTTCTTTTCCCGTCCTCGCAGTGCGGCCGGTGGGGAAATCTTCGACCAATGCGTGGCTGACAACGACGAGGCCTTCACGGAGAAAGACGTAATCCGGCTGGCCAGGCAGATCCTATCAGGGGTGGCCTTCCTGCATCGGAACAATGTGGTGCATCTGGACCTGAAGGTGAGGAAGGTTTTTTTTGTGAGAGATTATGTCACAATATGGGGCAGACTATTCCCTGGAGGTGGCGGCGGCGGTGGCGTGTTTTTAGTCTGTTACGTAAGCTGGTTTGGTGTCAAAACCTGGTTCCCTTAAGGGGACACCGTCTGAGGTGACACAGCTTTTTATCATTGTGGTTTTTCCTTCAAGAACCCAGTCCTCCACATGAGATAATCTTTCCTAAAACGGGTCCTGACTTTGGTGTCGAGATCGGGTTCCCAAGCAAACCTGGCTTTTATCCAAACCGACCCCAAAGTCATTGTGCGCTCGGAACAATGCGTCCAGGAAGTCATCGGATGTGATAAACCTCCGCCCTGATTGGCTTAGCGGAAGATCTGAGGCACTGTTAGATGCAGACTGACGAAGCAGACTCCCAAATCCTCCAGGGATTCTTTTCATCTCAAGTCCCAAATCCCCCCTCGGCGGTTACATAACCTTTCACGCCCGTCTGATCCTCCGCAGCCGCAGAACATCCTACTGACCAGCGCTCTGCCTTTGGGTGACATCCGTATCGTGGACTTCGGTCTGTCCAGACATATGGACAGCATCTCTGAGGTCCGGGAGATTCTGGGCACCCCAGAGTATGTCGGTAAGTCCTCTTTTTAAGAAGGACTTGTATGGTTTTTAGGTTTTCTGTTGGCTAATTTCGGTTCTTTTGCCAAATAGCGCCCGAAATCCTGAACTACGAACCAATTAGTACCGCAACAGATATGTGGTGAGTACTTCATTGTACTTCTTATCACGTTTTTGAAACCTTCAAACCCGACAAAACCCGTTACGTCGTTCTCTCTGGTGATTAGGAGCATCGGAGTTCTAACCTACGTCATGCTGACCGGCGAGTCGCCCTTCCTGGGCGACGACAAGCAGGAGACGTTTCTCAACATCTCGCAAGTCAGCGTTGAGTACTCGCACGACACTTTCGAGGACATCTCACCGCTGGCCGTCGACTTCATCAAGTCCCTGCTGGTGAAAAACCCCAGGTGAGGACACAAGTACGGCGCCTACAATGGCGGATGTCACCCGTTTTACGACGTCAGGTTCTTTACGAGGGAGCCCATAACTTGTGTCCATTTTTTGTCCCTATGAGAGCAGATAATATTCTGCTTTATTCAATTGTATTGTATTGTTTTGGTTGTACAACATGTGATACTATCTAGTAGAAACCTGTTGTGGGTTATGGGTTTTCTGGAGTTTTTGGTTCCAAAAAAGGTCAACAAGAGGATGACATAATGATAAAACATAATGACAAAGTGCGTTGAAGTTAGCATTCATGCTAGCTTAACACTTAACAACAATTTCTTTTGAAAAAAGTCCTATTTTGGACTAGCATCACACTTTCTTTTTTTCTTGGGTTTATACTTAAACTCTAATGTGATCGAATTGATCAACTTCAGGTTTTAGTGGCTAACAGTAGCAAGCTAGCAGTACCTCATTTTTGCGGTCTAACTGTTCACATTTTTTGTTTTTGTTTGGATGGCTAAAAAGTTGACCGGAGGTCATAAAGGTAAAAAAAAAAATGTTAAAATGTGATTTTGTAAAATAAATGAAGTTAGCATTAGTGCTAGCTTTACCTTTGTGTGGTAGAGAGTCCTTCTGTTTTTAACTAACATCATACTATGTTTATTTTTCTTGAATTTATACTTAAACGTGACACTTATTGATGAATTTATGAGAGTGTAGTCATATTACGCAAGTTTTAGCAAGCTTCGATGTGGCTAACACTTGCTAGCTAATTTTTGCGGTCCGACTCTTTACATTTTACTGTTTTTGTTTTTTTGTTTGAATGGCTAAAAAGTTGACAGGAAGTCATACGGGTAAAAAAAAAAAATGTCAAAGTGTGTTTTTGTAAAAGAAATGAAGCTAGCTTTACCTTTTGTGGGATAGAGAGTCCCTCTGTTTTTAGCTAACTATCTTTATTTTTCTTGAGTTTAGCTTTTAGCTTAAATTGAACACACACGTGAGACTTATTGATGAATTTATGAGAACTTAGTTATATTACGCAAGTTTTAGCAGTAGCTAGCTAATTTTTGCGATTCATATTTTTTGTTTTTTTGATTGTGTTTCAAGTCCATCACCTCATTAAGTCTCTCCTCGCCCAAAACGCCATCTTGTCTGAAACCAGGTGATTTTGAAGGGGGGATTTTTCCGTGTCAAGATGGGATTAGTGGATGTTTTTGTGCTGTCAGTATTGATAAATTGCAGCAGATTAGTGTTGGGACCTCAAAGATTCCTCCGCGTTGCATAATCTTTGATCGACTAAGAAGGACGAGTATTTTTTTTTGTTCCACTCTTCGGGTTTTTCATGGAATTTCCACTCATCGGCGACGTTGTGATGTTTTCACAGGAAGCGAGCCACGGCTGAGGAATGCCTCAAGCACCCCTGGCTGAACCCCCACCCCCACCTGCTCCACCACCCGAGGTCTTCCTACATGTCTTTAGACGAGCCGGAGACCAGCCAGTCCGAGTCGGACCCCGAGAGCCCGGCGCCGTCCCCGGAGCTGGACTTGATCGGATCCTACCTGACGTGCCCGTGCCAGGGGGAGCTGAAAACGGGATGCGGCGCCTTCTCCTTCGCCGAACCGCCCTTCCCCACGCGGCCCGAAATCCAGCAGGAGCTCATCTGCTAGGAAGGATGTCGAGACGCTGAACTCTTTTTACTTCCTGCTGAGATGTTCCATACTTCCTGTTTATGGAAAAGATAAGGTTTCTCTTCAGGTGACTCGGAATTCTCAACATTCTGTGATGAACTTTTGGTGAAGGAAGTTTAAAAAAAACAAAACAGCAATTTTTATATGTTTATTTATGTTTTTTTTTTGGTATAACTTTAACCTCTTGGACATCCTGCAAGCCTGCGTTGAATGAAAATGGCAGCATTCTCACATTTTGAATCCAATCTGTAGCACTTTTTTTTAATTTGAAAAAAAATTAATATTTTGTTATAAAGACAAAAAAACGCACATAGCGTACTGTATATATTATTCACACTGTGTTCACATATTTTTCTTTTTTTTTTTTTTGGCTTTTGCACAAGTCACACTTTTTTTTTCTTTTTTTTTTTAAACACAATTTTTTTTTTTTTTTTTTTTGAATTTTTACCCCAAAAAGTCAAGAGTGAGAATGCTGCTTCACGCGTTTTGTTAAAATAACCGTCTCAAAGCTGACATTTGTTTACGCCGACGATGCTCGCCTTCATTGGTATACAATTGTTAGTCAGCGTTTAGTATTACGATGGATAAAATGAAGTGTTTTTTTGTCATTGTTAACTTTTACTTGTTTTTGCTGATGTCGTCTTCTGCTTGTGGATGACAGCCAGTTTTGCACTTGTCCTTCTGGACGTTTTTTTTTTTTGTTGTTGTTGTTTGTTTTGTATAAAGATGAATAAATGTTGTTATTTGTTACAAAATGTAACAAGAAGAAATATATTTTGTATGATTTTTTTTTGTTTGTCTCATTGCTTTAAACTTCAAGGCACATTTTGGGGGATTACAAAAAAAATACACATCTAAATTAAATATTTTTATAAAAATACTATACATATTTTTACAATTAAAAATTGTCAGGAAAGTAGATACGGCACATTTACGACGATTTCTGGTCTTAAAAAAATTAAAATGCAAAAATCCAAATTGAAGAAACACTGTTTCTCCAGTTTGCTTTTTCCTTTAACCCTGAAGGCACCTTTTACAGGATTAAAATTGTTAAATTGTTTAATAAGGCCCTTCAAAATCTGTCATAAAAAGAGCATTAAAACAAAAATAGCCGTCTGTCAAAAATAGCGTGATGGCTGGATTTGTGACTATTACACTTTTAAGATTAAGAATTTAAAAAATCACATTAAAAAAGTATCATCCCATAATATGTAGCCCGGCTAACCGCTAAAAAAGGCCATCAAAATAAGAGAAGAAGCATTGTGGTGGTTTGCTGGAGGCTGAGGAATGCCAGAAATGTTCCCACTTCCTGTGACCTCCATACTCCATCCTCACAAAGTTTGTTTTCCCGGTGGGAGGTAACGCTGCAGGATGCATGCAAACAACTCAGAAGAACTCCCTGGAACAGTAGCTGTAACCATAGTAACCAAGATATGTCCACACAAAGCCATATTATTTTGTCTGGACTGAGATAATATAAGCATAGGCAATATGTAGGAACGTCAACATATTTGGTGATTAATCGCTGATTAATTTGATTAAAATTTCAAATAATTCAACATCCTGAGGAAACCACATAGTATATTGATTTAAATAAAGGTGCTGGGTGATGACAGATTGCT
Organism: Doryrhamphus excisus; assembly: GCF_030265055.1. NCBI lineage: Eukaryota > Metazoa > Chordata > Actinopteri > Syngnathiformes > Syngnathidae > Doryrhamphus > Doryrhamphus excisus. The sequence goes on along the minus strand of NC_080480.1, from coordinate 15,407,999 downwards.
TCTAAACAAAGGGTGTGCAAACTACGGCCCGGGGGCCACATGTGGCACACCAAGCGTTTGAATCCGGCCCGCCAGTTTCACAAAAAAAAAATGATTATGTGATGCACTCAATTGTAACCTGATGCAAGTTGATCCGAAAATGAGACACTTTCCTTCATTTACTTCATATAAACGGGACAAAATGCTTCAAAGGAAAAGCCGGTTCGGGGGTCCCGTTGGGGCACACGCCGAGGTTAAAATTGTTAACACGCGTGGAATGCACAACGGAAGCGCCTCTTCACCTAAAACTGCAGATAACATACTTTGTCACGACCCCTGCGACCCCCCCGGTCATTGTTTGCAGCCTCCCAATTTGGAAAGCCTGCCGAGAGTCGCATGTCGACTGGAAGAGTGCAGAGAGTTCATTCATACATACATACTGTACATACTGTACATACAGTAAATATGGCTGGCTGACTTCAAAACATTGTACAAGGACACGGAAACCATGCGTGATGTCTTTTCCAGACCTTTCAGGAATTTTCGGGGTCACATTGGCTTGGCGTTTATCCGGGGATCTCAACTCACAACACAAAAAACATGGATAGAAAGGATATATGAGGCCGCAAGGGTCCTTTTTTTTAACAAAAAACTCAGAAAATCAGGTTCTGCCTCAATGAACCGTATCTCCCCCTCAGTGCCGGCAGCACTCGTGCAGCTCCAGTGCCACAATAATCTTTCTACTGACTGATGTAATAGAGGGAAACCAAAGACAACAATGACTCGTTCTTCAATGATCCCAAAATAAGACACTTGAACCGTAGCTCCCCCTCAGTGCCGGCAGCACTTGTGCAGCTCCAGCACCACAATAATCTTTCTACTGACTGATGTAATAGAATAGAATAGAAGTTTGCAGGGAAACCAAAGACAACAATGACTCTTTCTTCAATGATCCCAAAATAAGACACTTGAACCGTAGCTCCCCCTCAGTGCCGGCGGCACTCGTGCAGCTCCAGCACCACAATGATCTTTCTACTGACTGTTGTAATATAATAGAATAGAAGTTTGCAGGGAAACCAAAGAAAACAATGACTCTTTCTTCAATGATCCCAAAATAAGACACTTGAACCGTAGCTCCCCCTCTGTGCCGGCAGCACTCGTGCAGCTCAACCACCACAATATTCTTTCTACTCAATTGTGTTTCAAAAACTCTTGAAAATCAGGTTCCCACTCAATGAACCGTAGCTCCCCCTCAGTGCCGGCGGCACTCGTGCAGCTCCAGCACCACAATAATCTTTCTACTGACTGATGTAATAGAATAGAATAAAAGTTTGCAGGGAAACCAAAGACAACAATGACTCTTTCTTCAATTATCCCAAAATAAGACACTTGAACCGTAGCTCCCCATCAGTGCCGGCAGCACTCGTGCAGCTCCAGCACCACAATAATCTTTCTACTGACTGATGTAATAGAATAGAATAAAAGTTTGCAGGGAAACCAAAGACAACAATGACTCTTTCTTCAATTATCCCAAAATAAGACACTTGAACCGTAGCTCCCCCTCAGTGCCGGCGGCACTCGTGCAGCTCCAGCACCACAAAAATCTTTCTACTGACTGATGTAGTAGAATAGAATAGAAGTTTGCAGGGAAACCAAATACAACAATGACTCCTTCTTCATTGACCCCAAAATAAGACACTTGAACCGTAGCTCCCCCTCAGTGCCGGCAGCACTCATGCAACTCCACCACCACAATAATATTTCTACTCACCTATGTTCCAAAAACTCTTGAAAATCAGGTTTCCCCTCAATGAACCGTAGCTCCCACTCAGTGCCGGCAGCACTCGTGCAGCTTAACCACCACAATAATCTTTCTACTCAATTGTGTTTCAAAAACTCTTGAAAATCAGGTTCCCCCTCAATGAACCGTAGCTCCCACTCAGTGCCGGCAGCACTCATGCAGCTCCACCACCACAATAATCTTTCTACTGACTGATGTAATAGAATAGAAGTTTTCAGGGAAACCAAAGACAACAATGACTCTTTCTTCAATTATCCCAAAATAAGACACTTGAACCGTATCTCCCCTTCAGTGCCGGCAGCACTCGTGCAGCTCCAGCACCACAATAATCTTTCTACTCACCTATGTTCCAAAAACTCTTGAAAATCAGGTTTCCCACTCAATGAACCGTAGCTCCCACTCAGTGCCGGCAGCACTCGTGCAGCTCAACCACCACAATAATCTTGCTAATCACTTGTGTTTCCATATATTTAAACATTAACGGCAGTGTATTGACTCATTTTCAGTGGATAGTAAATCTATACTGCTCTAAAGTACATCCAAATACTTATTGCAGTACGCAGTAAATACTCTGAGAACACCCTGACCCTGCTGGCCTCCTTACACAACTTCACAAGTTCTCCCACAGCTAAATGTGTCACCTATTGTGCGTGTTTTTGTTTGCTACGCCAAGTGAGGAAATGGCCGCCGCAGACGGAAAACAGTCCGCGGCAGCAACGGCAGCAACGGCAGCATCGGCTCATCCTTTGTTGAGGATGCTTTTGTTGTTGGTTTCCAGGGACAGAATAAATAACCGAGCCTAACCAAAGGCATTCCGTCTCTCGGGCTACATTAACCTTGAGGTTAGAAGGCTAAAAAATACAACACATATACCGCAAATACTGCAATTAACTAACGATTCTTGTAGTGAAAAATAAACTGCTGGGGTCTGTAATTAGCGCCGGGTCACAAAACATTTATATGTACGTGGCTGTAGGCAACCTCTTGATGTGGTTCTTTTATTTTTGAATTAACACAACAAGATGTTAGCTTTATGTCGCTTTTACATACACTATTACAACATTGGTTCTGGTGACCGCGTGTACTTTACTTGGACTATAAGACCGCTGTGTGTGTGTGTGTGTATGGTGTCATGTTTGCACCAAAAACCGGAGGTCAACGCTGGAATGTAGCAGCAGAAAGCTAGCAAGCAACGAGGTCAGAGCATCAACCGGGGCCCCATTCCAAAGGGATGAAGAGAAGATGACTTGATTAGCCATATGATCACAGAGCATAACCGTATACGGACGGGGGGGGGGAGCTCAGGTCAGAGGAAGTTCTCCATAACCTCCGAAGCGTGCACGGTGAATGGTTTTGATTTTGGCTGCAATAATTGGGAACATAAGCGCGATGGAATGTCCATATTATGTAAGGTGCAAGATGAAACACTTCTGAGAAATATGCTACGGATTAGGAGCGACAACTGGAAAAGGAGGGGGGGTAACTTGGGGGCCGAAGGTCGGAAGGTATAAAGCTGCAGCTTCTTGTGTTTTACAGGCTGATGGAAAAACAGTCAAACGTGAAAGTAAATGCAGCACGAGAAAGGTCAATATATCAACCGTAACAAAAACATGAAGCATAGAAATAAATCTAAACTCACAAAATGTTGACATTTATATCGCATTTTAATATTGTAAAAATACAATATTAATATTTGGCGGAGATGTTTTGAAGATTTAACAGAGATTTCTCAGAGATTTCAGGAAAAATTATGTGGATTTCATGGAGATTCTTTTGAGATTTTATATATTATTTTTTAGATTCAAAGATCAGGGTTATTGAAGATTCAAGCACGGGATTAACTCCTGATTTAATGAGATAATTTTTAAGCAAAATTGCAAGAATGATTTTGAAATTTGGTGGAGATTCTTTTGAGATTTTATACATTATTTCACAAAAAGCTGACATTTATATCGCATTTTAATATTGTGAAAATACAATATTAATATTTGGCCGAGGTATTTTGAAGATTTAACAGAGATTTCTCAGAGATTTCAGGAAAAATTATGTGGATTTCATGGAGATTCTTTTGAGATTTTATATATTATTTTTTAGATTCAAAGATCAGGGTTATTGAAGATTCAAGCACGGGATTAACTCCTGATTTAATGAGATCATTTTTAAGCAAAATTGCAAGAATGATTTTGAAATTTGGTGGAGATTCTTTTGAGATTTTATACATTATTTTTAAATTCAGAGATTAGGGTTATTGAAGATTCAATCACAGGATTAACTCCTGATTTAGTGAGATCATTTTTAAGCAAAGTTGCAGGAATTATTTTTGAAATTTGGTCTGAGATTATACTGAGATTTAGAAATTGGAGTTCTCTATATTATTTTGAATCATTCAGGAAATTATTGTGAGATTTATTGAAGATTCAATCACGGGATTAACTCGTGATTTAGTGAGATAATATTTAAGCAAAGTTGTAAGAATCACTTCGAAATTTGGTAGAGATTATACTGAGATTTTGAGATTAAAGTTCATTCAGGAAATTATTGTGAGATTTATTGAAGATTCAATCACGGGATTAACGGGATTAATTTTTTAAACAAAGTTGGAAGAAATATTTTGAAATTTGGTAGAGATTATACTGAGATTTAGATATTGGAGCTCTATATATTATTTTGAATCATTCAGGAGATTATTTTGAGATTTAGTTAGATAATTTTCAGACTTGAAATTTGTTTGTGATTAATCCTGACATTCTTGAAACTTTTAGGGATTTTTTGAGATTTGGCCAAGATTATTTTGAGACCTGGTGGAGATTCTTTTGAAGCGAGATTTGGACATGAGAATGTTTCATGATTATTTTGAAACTTTCACTTTTAGTTTTGGTAGAGATTATTCTGCAATTTGATCGAGATTAGTTTGAGATTCAGAGATTAGGGTTATCGAACATTGTTTTGAATCTTTCAAAAGATTCATTTTTGGTTTAGTGAGATCATTTTGAAGCTGGATTTCGACATTTGGTTGATATTATACTGAAATTTGGAAATGTTTGAGATTAATATGTTTATTTTGAGATTTTTATTTTGAGATTTTGTTGCCCAATTGACAAGATCCTCCAACCTTTTTAGATTGAGAGCCAACATTCCTTACAGCCGTTTTGACCTAAAGTGCACTTCAGTGTTCGCCGGAGATAACACAGCACAATAATCATCTTTGGGATGTGTAAACACGGCGGCCATTGTGGGGTCGTTTATGCAAGATGGCGTCATATTCCCCGTATGATGTGCGTGAAAACACTCTGGGAAATATCACAGTAAATGAAAGTTCCAAGAAAAAAAAAAGAGTAGTAATATAAATAAAGAGCTTTATTATTACTGGAGGCTAACAGCAAAGACCCCCACTACCACCCCAATCCTAAAAGGACATGATGTTCCTCATCATGGACTTTAACAGCCTTGGCCTCACAAGGTGTCAGCAGGATGACAAACTACTGTTTAGAAGACCTTTTAAATTCAACTCTCACCTCCTAAATGTTGTTCATTTTTAGAAACTGCAACAGGCCAAATAAATACAAGAAAAAAAACACATTATGAAACTGTTTTTGCCAGGAGCGACAAAGTGGATCCTTCTGTTTGGAACCTGGAGAGCAAATAATTGGCTTAAGGAGGCTGCACTGAGGGAATTATGTGTAAAAAGAAAAAAAATTAACATTCAGCCAGTTTCAGTATTATTTTTTTTATAGCAACATAACTTTTTAATTAATCACAGTGACAACTTTAGCTACTGAAGCTGCCACTTGCTGCACACGCGCACAAGCGACTAGAAGGCATTGTAGTTGGACAACAGCGACACTCAAAGGCGTTTTAATGTATTGCAAGACCAGAGCTCTGTTATGGCAATTAAATAACGCTGTGTATTGTATTAATTGATTAATATTCTTATTTTTTAAGCAAAATAAAAAAATAATATACATTATTTTTAAATTCAGAGATTAGGGTTATTGAAGATTCAATCACGGGATTAACTCCTGATTTAATTAGATAATTTTTAAGCAAAATTGCAAGAATGATTTTGAAATTTAGTGGAGATTCTTTTGAGATTTTATACATCATTTTTTAAATTCAGAGATTCGGGTTATTGAAGATTCAATCACGGGATTAACTTGTGATTTAGTGAGATAATTTTTAAGCAAAGTTGCAAGAATGATTTAGAAATTTAATAGAGATTATACTGAGATTTAGAGATTGAAGTTCTCTATATTATTTTGAATCATTCAGGAGATTATTTTGAGATTTATTAAAGATTCAATCACGGGATTAACTCGTGATTTAGTGAGATAATATTTAAGCAAAGTTGTAAGAATGACTTCGAAATTTGGTAGAGATTATACTGAGATTTTGAGATTGAAGTTCTCTATATTATTTTGAATCATTCAGGAAATTATTGTGAGATTTATTAAAGATTCAATCACGGGATTAACTCCTGATTTAGTGAGATAATTTTTAAGCAAAGTTGCAGGAATGATTTTGAAATTTGGCCGAAATTATACTGATATTTAGAGATTGAAGTTCTCTATATTATTTCGAATAATTCAGGAGATTATTGTGAGATTTATTGAAGATTCAATAATGGGATTTTTTAAGTAAAGTTAACTTTTTAAGCAAAGTTGTAGGAATTATTTTGAAATTTGGTAAAGATTATACTGAGATTTAGCTGCCTATTCATATTTTTTAAGCAAAATAAAAAAAAAAGGCATTATTTTGTTACTCTATATTGTACTTAGCATTTTTGTATTTATGTTATATATTTTTTTATATGCTATTTTTATTGACATGGACATTTGAAGCATTAAATTAAATAAGAAAATCCTATTACAGCAGAAGAAATAAAACCAAAGAAAAAGTCCAAAAGCAGCTCTTCCCACTTTTATTGGCCCAAGATGATCAGTCATACTGACATAGAAACAAAACCAGCAGAATAGAAGATGGATCTGATCCTTTCCTTCTTATTCATAATTCTTTACGTACCTACGTACATACGTTATGTTCCCTTTTTGGATCTTTATGACTGATGAGGGTGACTGAATGTTTATGTTAATTATTCACTGTGTGGAACTGTTTGCATAAATAATATTCAAACTCACAAAGACAACACATACACGGCAACCAATGCTACTTGAATGTTGATCATGTAGCTTTAAAACAAACACAAGGTGGACACACAGGAGACGTGATCTCAGTCTTCAAACTTTCCATCCAGGATGCTTTCAAAGGTGAAAGGGAGGAACTTGAAGCCCTGACCTGAGTAGAACTTGTTCTGAAACTCCACCCTGCAGATACGAGAAAGAGAGAACCACATGAAGTCGCTTTACCTTTACCCTCTATAACCCCCCATGTACCCCATTCCGGGTCTACATGTACTAGTTCACGATTACAACACAGACATCATGGGAATGTGAAGCCCCACTTCCTCTGCGGAAAATGATCTTGCTCTATTTTTAAAAATGGCGACGCTAATTAGTGAGCTGACCTTTCAGCAGAGCGGCTAGGAATAACTACAAAGCGCAAAGGGTGACATCGAAAAAGTTGCCATAAAATGTACTTAAAAGAACAAAGTGGGAGACAAACCTGACAGATGAAATTGAGCTTACCAGTGCAGCCTGAGCGCGTGCAGGAAAGCGGACAGGCCTTCCATGATGAGAAGAATAGCCACGGTGAGAACGGCGAAGAAGTAAAAAACGATGGCCAGCAGGAAGAAGCCGGCCAGGCTGCGCGTGGAGAGGCCGATGTGCATCACCATGGACCACAGAACCTCGGAGAGCTCTGAACGTGTAGCAAAACAAACACCGCGACAGGTTGAGCTTGTTTGTTTTACGGGCATTCCGTGGTAGACGACCACGATGTATCTCACTGGACATGGAATTAATTTTCTTATGAATTCGGTGAATGAAAGCATAACTGACCCTTATATTTTGCAACGCTACACACAAAAAGTGACATAAATTTGCAACTCGGGGACAAAAATATCCCACTGAAAATATTGTTTTTGATCTTAATGTTAATATTATAAATATAGGTGAAATTTGTCATGGTATTATTAGTCTAACATTGTAGTGCGACATACAAAAAGCGACACTTTTATGGGAATGCCCCATTGAAAAACACACAAAAAAAACAACCATGTTTATCTTATCGACTAATGTGATTATCCTTTATGTTTATGTTATGAATATATGTTACATTTTCCATAGAATATTCTTTACGTTGGTGTAAAATGGCAGCACTGTACACAAAAAGTGACATTTTTGCTCCTTGCACCCTTTAAAAATACTGTTTTTATCTTAACATAAACTAATGCGATCCTTTATGTTTACATCTGAATTTTGAATATTAAAATAATGTATTTTTTTAATGTTTTTTCACTATCACATTTTTTTAAATTATTTTCTTAAAGGCTAAAATTTTTTTGTTTTTTTTTTAAGTTTTTAAAAAGTCTAAAAAAGTGCCCATTATATATTTTATTTTATATTTTATCAACATTTCAGCCTTTTTTGTGTATATTAGGCATCATTACTGTATTTTTCAACATTTTTTTTTTCTACCATGTGCCAAAAAAGGCAAAAAAAAAAAAACCCAAAAAACAGTGGGCCACACTTTGGACACCCCTGGTTTAAAAAAAAAAAGGTGTGTAGGACTTACGTGCGTGAGCCAAACTGAGAGCCCAAAGCCTGAGATAGGAGGCCGTGTTGGAAATGCATCCCAGGCAGTACTCGATGGTGTGAATGGCCTGGTGCACTGCAACGTCTGCAAAGTTAAACTGAAAGACAAGAGACATGTATCCGAGTCAAAGTCTAGTACTACAGTACTACTACCACTACTACTACTGGCGCCCCTGTGAGGTCCGTAATGCCGTTTGTAGATCAGACACCAGCCGTTAAAGTTATCACCTGCAATGATCGGAACCCCGAAAGCTGGAAGCGCTGCCCTGCATTATCCTCCAAACACACACACACACACTTACATGCACGCACAACAAAATCGTCTACACACTGCTGATGCGACAATACAAACGCGACAGCGACACATGCACGGCTACGACTAAGAAGTGTTAGCGTTTCAGGTCCTACCTCTTCCTCCTCATGGGCCTTGAAAGCAGACGACAGAAGGCAACGCTTGATTATTGACAAACACACAACCACACACACACAAGATGGGACACACACACACACACACACACACACACATATATGGACGTCACAACACAAGGGAAAAGCATGGAAGTTGGGAGTTACACACTGAAAAAGTGGAGAACAACAAAAAGTCACAAGATGGATGTCTTCTACAGTGGAGCCTCTAAAGTGGAACGTTCAAACCCAAATTTTGGGGGGGAAATACGCCCTTTGAAGGCACGCGTTTCGTTGTTTTTTATTGGGAATCGTACCAGTAACACCAAGAAAAAAAATGTAATGTGTGTGTGTATTAGCCTTAGTAGATTAATTTGTTTTTATGTTAAAAGTGACTTAAAACATTGCCTATAGAGTTAATAGTTTTTAAGATTAAGATATTCCTTTATTCGTCCCTCAGTGGGGAAATTTGTAAAAATTATTATTATTATTATATATATATATATATATTATATATATATTATATTATTATTTATTATTATTATTATTATTATTATTATTATTATTATTATTATAAATTATATTATTATTATTGTTACTATTATTATTATGATATTATAAATATTATTATTATTATTATTATACAGTAAACCTTGGATATATCGGATCCAATTGTTCCCACTGGTTTTGTCCAATATAAGCGAAATCCGTTATATGCGTATACCGGAAAATGTCCGTTTTACGCATATATCGGATTTATATCCGGTATATGCGTAAATCGGATTTTATCCGTTATAAAAAGGCACTTCCTTGACTATGTTTCCAATGTACCTGGACGCGCAGGCAACGCTGCAAACACTGCAAATGACGTCGTATAGCGGCCTGTCACGATTCGGCGAATCGGAGCGCCACGATGCGGCCATCCGATATATGCGAGGGAAATTTAATGGAAATGCATTGGAACGGGATTGGAGATTTTGTCCGAAATAGGCGAAATCTATTATAAAAAATCCGATATATGCAATGAATTTTTATTGGAAATGCATTACAGAAAAATTGGTTCTTTTTTATCTGTCCGTTGTGAGCGAATTTCCGATATATCCGAGTCTGATATATATCCGAGGTGTACTGTAGTACTAGTTTGACTATTTCTATCCCCATTATTTCCTCTGAGCCTTACAGGCTCCACTGTAAGAAGTGTACAATGTTGAGTAACATGAGAACTTTCATACATAATGGATGTTTTTTTTTGCAGTGGAATGAGGTTTCCGTTTCCAAATAAATGATTAAAAACCCTCGGTCCGACACCAGGACAGCGACACGCAACGTCTCACCTCGGGTTCCTCTTCGGAGTGTTGCGACAGCTGGTCGTGCTGGATGATTTCCGCCTCGTCCTCGGTGGGCCCGTTGCCCACCCGGATGCCGCCGAAGTTTTGCGTGCCCTGTCGATATTACAACATGTCAGGTTTGGGGGAAAATTGAAGGAATGGTGGAGGTCTAACTATAACTGAGTGCATCTTACAAGGTTCTTGCGCCACAGGTACTGCCGCCGCAGCACCAGAGTTTTCACGATTAACATGCAAGGAACGCACGCCAAGGCGATGATTACCAGGAGAGACTGCAGGACTTGCTGCAGATTCGGAAACAAATAAAACGATAATTAGTTCCTTTCTGGATGTAAAAGGCTTAATTATTTGTAACCCACCTGTCCGGTATAAAGAGGTTTGACACTAGGGTCACTGTAGTTGAACAGGAACATGTTAATAAAGGCGATGAGAAGACTCGGAGCGTCTCGGGATGTCCGGGCGTCGTACGACAGCCACTTGTAGAAAACGAGCAGCACCAGGTAGCCGAAGAGGCTGGCCATGAAAACAATCTCAGGAATGAAGCCCAAGTAGATGTTCAGGGGCTTCTTGAAGTACCTGAAGAGACCCATAGAGTCAGTTTGCTATCCGACAAAGATCGCACGTATGGGATGAGAGGAATTCTCACAGATGGTTGAAGAGGCTGAGGGTGACGCCAAACAGCATGTGGATGACTCCCAGGATGACGGACATTTTCATTTTGAAGGAGTTGAGGAAAGTCAGCTTGTTTTTCGCAATATTCCAGATCTGACGTAGAAGGGAAGTCCGTGTTTAGTGTAAATATTTAGAGCTTTATGAATTTATGAATACAAGGCTTCATATACACCGCCTTAACAATCACAGGTTGACCCTATTTTTTATATAAGTGTCCCTATAGCAGGGGTGTAGCTCCAGACACACAAAATGGCGTACCGGGTCAATGCCGATGGGGTAGGGTCCTCTGAACACACCATCTACCACCGGGTCCAACTGCAAAACCAAGGTGCTTTCAAGTAACTCCATCCTTAAACACAAAAAGGTATAAGACATCATTTGTTTGTCATCTTTTAAAGAAGTTCGACACCCGCACTTACGTCCAGTTGCCTCCCACTCGGGCGTCAAACATAGGGCGGACGCTCCAGCCCGAGCCAAAGACGTTTAAAGACTTGGAGAAGCAGTCGTTGTAGATGATGCCCGTGTAGATGGAGAAGATTCCCATGAGTAGGATGATGTAGCGTCCGGCGAACACCATACTGAACATCTGCAATGACACACTTGATTATTTTAAATATACAAGTGGAGTGGGCGTGTTGCGTAATGCGAGGGATCGATGAGACGGAGCGGGGTGATGAGGTGCCGATACCTCGTTGTCGTTCTTCTGAGCGATCAGGCGGCTCTCCCTCAACACGAGATAGAGAGCGGCGCAGGTCATGAGCACGCCGTGGCCCAGGTCGCCGAACATGACGGCAAAGAGGAAGGGGAAAGTGATGATGGTGTATGGCGCTGGGGAGGGCGGGGAGGCGGCGTGGAAGAAGAGACACGTCACGATGGGTGACGGGATGCGACATTAATAGTGAGAACAATTCATACCTGGGTTGATCTCACGGTAGCTGCCGATTCCGTAGGCGTCCACAATGTTTTGAAAGCCCGAGGTGAACTTGTTTGTCTTGTTGTAGGTGGGCGGGGTCTGTTTGGTCTGCATCCTGTTCAGGATGGAAGGCACGGTGGAGCCACTCTTCTCCTGGAGGCACGCAGAGCAGGATTAGGACACGAAAGCACAACAGTGATGAGTTCACTGTAAACGGCGGTACAGTAAATGCAACACGCATGACTTAACACCCGAGTAATGCGATAGTCTATTTTAAAGCGCATGCAGAGTGACCACTCCCGATACATGACTTTGTAATATTTATGAAAATCACACCAGGACGTTGCCTACAGCCACAGCTGTTAATGCCGCAAATTAGACCATGAACTGTAAATTCTGAATTTAATAGAAGCATTCATTCAAGTATTTACAATGGTTACATTATTGTGTTTGCCATATGTTCATTTATGCATGGTGGCCCGCCACAATTCAATTTAGCCCTTGTTCGTACACACAATATAATGGGAGTGTGTACAGTAACTCCGCTTCTTCATTTGTTCCTCGAACGGACTTGCTCTGCCAAAGAATATGAAGATGTAGCATGAGGGATCAATTCAAGTATTTACAATGGTGACATTATTGTGTTTGCCATATGTTCATTTATGCATGGCGGCCCGCCACAATTCAATTCAGACTGCCACAGAATAGATTTGGCGCTACCAGTTCGCCCTTGTTCGTACACACATTTTAATGGGACTGTGCACAGTAACTCCGTTTCTTAATATGTCCCTCGAACGGACTTGCTCTGCCAAAGAATATGAAGATGTAGCATGAGGGATCAATTCAAGTATTTACAATGGTTACATTATTGTGTTTGCCATATGTTCATTTATGCATGGTGGCCCGCCACAATTCAATTCAGACTGCCACAGAATAGATTTTGCGCTACCAGTTCGCCGTTGTTTGTACACACATTATAATGGGAGTGTGCACAGTAACTCCGCTTCTTAATATGTCCCTCAAACGCACTTGCTCTGCCAGGAATATGAAGATGTAGCATGAGGGATCAGTGTTGTTCACTTTAGTTAGAATGGTTACGCAATAAAAATGAAGAACAGGAAGTGTTTATTTGGTAATCAAGTACATGCGGATGCAATAGATTTAAAAAGCAATGCATCATGGCCAATTATGCAAATTAGATGATTACGTAATCTACTGCAAATAGATTACAGTTCTGTGGGAAACATTGCCTAAGTAAATAAAATTGTAACGCAAAGAGAAGTCGGCGTCTCACCGTGCCCCTGCGCAGAGCGAACTGAATGGAGTCCAGGTCCGAGACCGGGCACCACACCTCGGCGATGAGACACTTCTGGGTGACGTCGATGTTGCAAAGGTTGAGGGTGTGGTAGATGGCCTTCATCTTCCTCACCTTGATGAACCACACGCGCACCGCCTTGGCCGCCGCCTGCAGGACCCTCTGTCTGTGGTCCTCGGTCTGGTTCAGCACCTGCAGGCCCAAACCCGGACAGTGGTGCCAAACGTTTTCTCATGGGGTTCCTTTTTGAGATGATTTACCATTTGCAGGTCATCGATGCGAGCGTTCACCCCCGCCAGCATCTCTTTCCTCTCCTGGGGGGTTTCGGGACACGGGTACAAGGTTGCTCGGAAGCTTGAAGACACAAAGGAGGAAGTATGAGAAAATAATAACACAAAATACAAATTCAGCGTTGTTCCCTCACCCCTCGCAGATCTTCTTCACTCTATTCTTCAGCTGGTCTCCCTGGAAGAAGATGATGAAGACCGACTTGTGGACCTGATCGCTCTGGAGACAAATTTAACCCAGTAAGAAGACCTTTACACTCATTGCTCCCACTATAAAGCTGCACGCTCACCGAATGGGGGTCCTCCAGGGGGTCTTCGATGTCAGCCTGCCTCAGGAACACGTTCCCTCTGCAAACTCTCCACAGCATCCTCTCAAACGTGGGAATGCGTTCCCTTCCGATGACTCCCGCCACAAATCTGTAACAGAGACACATTTTCATCAGCACTTGAATCATTTACTTTTTTTTTTTGCAAAATACCAAAAAGACTCACCCAAGCCGCAATGGAGCTCCTCGATGGGCCTCGTTGGGGTCCAGCAGGGTGGATGACTCCTCCAGTAGAGTCGGGTCCTCCATCTGCATGAGAGTCAATTTATGGTTAAAAAAAGAGCGTTAATAGCTAAACTCCTAGATGTTTGGTTGAATGATTAACCTCCATCATGTCGCAGAACGACTCATTAAACCTCACTAAAGACAACTTAGAAGGCAACGGAGCTGCACTGATGTGGGGAGGGAAATAAAGTACACAATGCTACATTGTCCACAGCGTCTTGTTTCGGTACAGTCAGGCTGACCTCATCAAAAAACTGCTGAGTGCGCCGCAGAATGTGCTTGAGCTCGGTCAGCTCCAGGAAGTTCTTCTTCAGGGCTTCCTGGTTGGTGTTTATTTCCTTCAGTTCGTTTTCCAGCTTCTCAAAGGTGGCCTGAAAGAGAGGAGGAGACAAGGAAGTAAGCGACAGCACAACTGGTGGGTTTTTACGGTGAGCAAGGCACCTCCAGGTCGATCATGTCTCTAGGGAAGGGGACTTCTGGGTTCTCGCCGGTGTCGACTATTGGGATGTTGGCCTTCTTGATCTCCTTCTCCACAAACCCTGATGATCAGAAGCATAGGCAACTTACATAATATTACACTTTAATAATGTAACACATATAAGTAGTTGCAAATTTAATACATTTTGTAAATGTTTTTTCTGTGTATACTTATTTATATAAACTGCAGTTTTATTTTGTTTCTTGTAATAATATCATGCCTTAATTCCAGTAAAATTATGACTTTTTCTCACTGCTTTTTTCTCGTATTATCCTACTTTAGTCTTGTAAAAATGCTAAAATTACCTATTTATTTTCAGGTTTTCATTGTAGTATTGGCCTCCTAAAATTACTGACTTATAATGAATTATATTCATTTATTATGACTGTTAAAATATTGTGGCTTTGTTTCTAAAAAAAAAAATCTTTTATATTAAATTAATTCTCAAATCTTTATTCTCATAAAATTACTAATTAATTCCGATAAAATCTTGATTTTAATCCAGTGTATTTTTTTATGACTGTTAAAATATTGTGGCTTTGTTTCTAAAAAAAAAATCTTTTATATTAAATTAATTCTCAAATCTTTATTCTCATAAAATTACAAATTAATTCCGATAAAATCTTGATTTTAATCCAGTGTATATATATATTTTTTTTTATTTACATCAATGTTAAAACCTGAAACCATAGTACAATAAAATGATAATTAGGAAGACATATCCTGCAACTCATTGTCGACGTACTCAGTTTGCGATCCATTTCCTCACATCGCCGCACTTCGTTGACAAACTTGCGTTGGAAGACGTTGACATCAGGGTTTAACTGCGAGAAAATAAAGCAAAACCACACAGATGAGAGAACCTCCATTTTAGCTCTCTAGCACAAAGCTTCCCTCGGGGGAATCACTGGGGTATGGGTGTTCATGTGAGGAACGAGCACATGATGGACATGAGGATCGGAGACTCACATCACGGAACTGCACCATCCCGATCTCTCCCAGTTCACTGACGCAACAGTAGGCCGCTTCCGACTGCAGGAAGAGCTGAGCCAGCGTCATCTCCTCGCTTCTGAAGAGTTCCCCCATGATGGCTCCTGCTCCGACACCTGCAACAAATCACATTTAGAATGGAGAAGCTCCCTTGTGTATCAGCTATGTGTGCAGTTTGCCACCAGCGTGAGAGGTTGACATGTGATGGCCAAAGGAAAGAAAATCCGGTTGCCTTCACGCTGATCCCATGATGGGTGCAGGAATGCGGTTACGCTAGCATAGACTAATAGCACAATGCAAATAAAGCAATAGCTTGACAGCAGAGACTAATTTGGGTCATTTCTGGGATGCCAGGCATGGATAAACAATGCATTTCTTAGCCTAAAGAGGTGCCATAACCACTTTGTAGGAGGAGGAGACAAAAAGGACCACACAGGGCTTATCTGTGGATTATGAGGGGAGCATGTGACCTGTAGCACCATTAAGCTTCACAACTCCCTTGACTTCTGCATGCAACTTCACTATAAAAACATTATTTTGTTATTATATGCAGTCTAAATGTTATTTTTATAACACCTTCACCTGTCCGGTTAGCTCTTTGACAGCTTCACCTGTCGAAAGCAGGAAAAGACACATAATTCACAGCTAATATGCTAATACACGACTATATAATGGTTATAAAAATGCTCACAATGGCGCCGGTAGAACCCCAGCTAGCTGTACTGTTTATATATATGCAAACTTACAGCCATATAAGAAAGCATTTCCACTTCCGGAACGTGATGTATACGACGACATTATAAACTTAATAACATATGCTAACATATGATGTGCTCGCTAGATTAGCTAATTAGCTTTGTTTTGCTAGTATAATAGGAAATATACAGTTAAAGTTAGCTAACATCGCGCACCTGTTGATCAATATTTAACTTTCGCATCATGGACTGTGTTTATATAAATATTATAATAATAATCCAGTGTATATATTATTTTTAAATCGGTTTACTTACCGATTAGATGGAGATTTCTGGTTGTCTTTCTGTCGTTTTCGTGTTTTGTTATGGTCTACTTTTTAGTGGCAGCGAAGAGAAGAGTGAAGAGTCCATTTGTCAGCGAGAGCCCTCAAAGCGGAAGTGGGATTTTCAATCACGTGACCACTTCCCTCACTCCTCCCGTGCTTAACGTCCCAAAACAGAAATAAACGTTGTTGACTAACAGAAACAGCTTTCACTATCTTGGACTGAATTATTCATTATATGCTAGGCTTTCTCTCTTTTCTTGGTTGAATTGCGAACGCTATGGGTTCGAATTTGAACAGACGACCAATTAGAAGGTAGGTGTCGGATAAAATCTTCTTTTTGGACATGTGGAATTGAGCGAGTGCGCTCATTTTATGTTCGACTATAATCGTGATAAACATGCTCTAAATATAAAATTTTTATTAGCAGTTGTCGCAATAACAGAGCCCAATAGATGACTTACTTTGAAAGGACATACCGGAAACACACAATGCCTTCCGTTTCAAAGTGTTACAACATCCAACCAAATGGGGGCAGTAGTAAGTTTCGGTAAACATTGCATTAGCTTGAATGAGCTGGCTATACCACACTATTGTAGACAGTGTAATGCTAAATGCTAACATCAACACTGCAGTTTAACGCTATTTATTATGGGAAAAGGTAACAAATTGAGCATGGTTGGCTGTGAATTTGTTAACCCTCTGCTGGATCTGAATGAAAGGTGAGTGTCACATGAAAAACAAACAACACAGAAACAATTATTAAGTGTGTTTTTCCGTTACATTTGGTTTGAAGACAATTTAGTATATATGTATATTATATATACACACACACATATATATACTGTGTATTATATATGTATATTTGCATGTATATTTGTTGATTAAATGTATCAATTGTCGTTTTCTGGGCTTCTGATTTGCTTACCGCCATCTAGTGGTAGTAGCTAAGAACTGCAGAATGAATTACACATTGCTAATTCAGTTTTCTATTAAGAAAAAGTATAAATGTCAACATTATTAATTAAATTAATTTTTTTTTCATTTTTTTAATGCACCCGGGTTCAGTTAATGTCATTTTCTATCCCGCCTCTGCCTTCACTCAAACAGTGTATCATGTCGCTGTTTTGTCACTTGCTGATACGCCGCCCATGTGCCAGGGGTGTGGGGTACAGAACGGGGTGGAGTCCCGGCAGCAAGGTGGAGCCAGGAGGGGTTCGTCAGGAAAAAAAATCTGACTGGGTGGTTTCACATGGAGCGGAGGCATTTGAGTGCCTGAGCTTTGAGAGGCCCAACAACTCCCCTTGGCTTGCTGGCATCCCGGAGCAGTGGCACAGAGGGTTTAGTGTGAGTGGCTACGAGGGAGAAGAAGGCCAGCAACGTTTCGAGAAGCAAGAGGGTATCCGAGACGCTCCTGTTTGTCATTTTTAAAGGGGTTTATTTTTATCTGCAGAGGGAGTGCAAGCTGTTTGTTTGGAGCTGACAGCCATGGCGGATACATCGGTCCAGAAAGAGCTCGGTACTGTGACAGAGGTCCCCTACGACGATGACGACGAGGTCGCACTTGTGGGCGCCGCCACAGAGCCGGCTGTGGACGGCGGTAAAGTCGCCGAAGAAGTGGACCTGGTGCTGGCTGTCAGCTCTGGAGAGAAGACCGAAGCCCAGGTGAACGGCGTCATGGTTCTATCCCTCCTCGACAAGATCATCGGGGTAGTGGACCAGATCCAGCTGACTCAGAACGGGCTGGAGGCTCGGCAGGAGGCCATGGAGAAGTCGGTGTCCACCATCCAGGGGGAGCTGACCAAGCTCTCCAAGAGCCACCTGGGGACGTCCACCACCGTTAACAAGATGCTGGACAAGGTCCGCAAAGTCAGCGTCAACGTCAAGACGGTGCGGAGCAACCTGGAGAAGCAGGCGGGCCAGATCAAGAAGCTGGAGAGCAACGAGGGCGAGCTGCTCAAGAGGCGCAACTTCAAAGTCCTCATCTTCCAGGTGTACTAGATCATAGATGTCCATGTCTTCAAGTATTGCTGCTTCTCCGATTTTTGCACAATGGCAAAAGCAGCAATACCGTGCTTGTGTTGTGTTCTGTATGAAAAGCACAGGTGGAAAAAAGCGGTACCTAGAACTCGGTTAGGTTTTATACAGCACAGCAACAGCGGATAAATTCAGTTTTTTTAGGTGGTGTAAAAGTGGCTACAATCCCAGCTTTGTGATTGACAGGTGATGAGCACAACACCGCCTCTTTGCGCTAATTCTCCGGCGTCCACACCAGCGATACAGAACACAACAAGACAACCGTGTTTCATTTCCATTTATCCACCATAAAGTAGGAAAAGAATCGTGAAAATATGCCGCATGGTCACTTGTTGTTAGGCAGAATCATGGGGCACATTTAAAAAAAGCCCAAGTGATTCATTTGCATAGGGATCCAGTCATGCTGACTATGGCGTCTTTTGAGGGGGAGGAGTTGCATAATACTAAGCAAGCAGATGCCTCCTTCGTGAATTAATGTAAATTTATAATCATAATTACATTTTTTACTAATATTCAACTCAATTTTACAGTATTGGAAACCATTGTTTTGTAACCGGACTGCACGGTGGTCGAGTGGTTAGTTCCACCCTCGGCCATCTCTGTGTGGAGTTTGCATGTTTGCATGGTTTCCTCCCACATTCCAAAAACATGCTAGGTTAATTAGCGACTCCAAATTGTCCATAGGTATGAATGTGAGTGTGAATGGTTGTTTGTGTATATGTGCCCTGTGATTGGCTGGCCACCAGTCCAGGGTGTACCCCGCCTCTCACCCGAAGAGAACTGGGATAGGCTCCAGGCGACCCTCGTGTGGATAAGCGGTAGAAAATGAATGAATATTTAAGCATTATTAGAGCCCTCTACACATGATATAACACCCCTATATTGACTTTTAAACTCGTATTAACCAAATTTGTAAATAAAAGAAAATAAAAGCTTTTAGGGGCTGCACGGTGTTCGAGTGGTTAGCGCGCAGACCTCACAGCTAGGAGATCTGAGTTTAGTCTATATGTGCCCTGTGATTGGCTGGCGACCAGTCCCACATTCCAAAAACATGCTAGGTTAATTAGCGACTCCAAATTATCCATAGGTATGAATGTGAGTGTGAATGGTTGTTTGTCTATATGTGCCCTGTGATTGGCTGGCCACCAGTCCAGGGTGTACCCCGCCTCTCACCCGAAGAGAACTGGGATAGGCTCCAGGCGACCCTCGTGTGGATAAGCGGTAGAAAATGAATGAATATTTAAGCATTATTAGAGCCCTCTAGACATGAAATAACACCCCTATATTGACTTTTAAACTCGTGTTAACCAAATTTGTAAATAAAAGAAAATAAAAGCTTTTAGGGGCTGCACAGTGTTCGAGTGGTTAGCGCGCAGACCTCACAGCTAGGAGACCAGAGTTCAATTCCACCCTCGGCCATCTCTGTGTGGAGTTGAATGAATGTTTTGTAACCGGGCTGCACGGTGGTCGTGTGGTTAGCGCGCAGACCTCACAGCTAGGAGATATGAGTTTTGTTTATATGTTTGTCTATATGTGCCCTGTGATTGGCTGACGGGGGCGAGGCTGAGCCTACATTATTTAGCGTAATAATACGCACAGCAAAACAATATCAGCCTGCATCAGGTAGCCCCTATGATGCTGCAACAGCACTTGTTAGCATGCTAACCAATGAGTCAGACATGTGGTAGTAAAAAAGACATTGTAGCTTCATGCAAAACTTGCCATGCACCAATTTCCCGTGGTGGCACAGACCTGGGGAAGTTTATTATTTTCATCGCGAAAATGAAGCGGCGTCACATGGAAGTCGTTAGCGTTAACAGAAAACAGCGAGCAATGTCTGCAAACAGCATTTTAGAATGTTGCGCGGTGTCGTGTGAAGGTTTCTTCCGGCCACTCCCATTCCACAGGACCTCCATTATGATTACGCAGTCAAAAGCTATAAATACGATAGGTGTAAATAAAAATATTCGGCTCCTAAACGCTGGCCCCACCCCCCGCCTCTGAGCATAGTTGGCACGCTCCTGCAGCACAAGATGTAGATGTACAGTAGTTAGCATGCTAAAGGTCCCCCCCCCCCTTCATGATTTGAGAGAGGAGGCTATTTGTACCTGTCAGCAGCCAAAATTATTTTGGACAACAAAAGTCGTAAAATAAAGGCCACATTGTGAGATAATGTTCGAGAGAGGGTGACGGCCGAGCCGCTGAGCGACGGCGCTACCGTTGTGAACTTGACACTCGTCCCCCGCGCCGCTCTGTTTTTAGCAGGAGATGTTCTCACGTCCGGCTGCTGGAGGTTTAGCTTGCAGCAACAGCGCTTGTTTGTCCTGAACACACTTTTTTTTTTAAATGTGTGTTCTAAAGATATAAAAACAGATAAAAAAAGATGCACGTAATGGCATGCACCTATTCCGCCTCCAAAGCCCGCTATTAAAACACCTCCAAAGCCCTCCAACAAGGTTTTATGGTGTTTCTATTAATGCTGTAGCCATGTAGCAACAGGCACATTCATGCTAACATGTCATAATTACGGTATTTTTACTCAACGCAACATCGAAATAAACGCTACACCCATTTTCTACCAGGAGGGGGCAACACCGGTGATAGGCGGATATGCGGTCACGTCCCGTCCGACGCCCAAAACTTCCATTAAAAAATTTGCGACAATCGGACCGTGCGGAAGGTACTTGTGGCGCCAACTTCTGGCCTGAAAATCGCCGACGCCATCAAAAATGGCCGACTTCCTGTTGGTTTTGCAATATGGGTTCTTGAGACTTTTTGGTGCGTCCTGTGATGATAAACGTATCCACTAAGTTTCGTGACGATCGGTGAAACTGGTGGCGGGGGCTAATTTTTTTTACAATTTCAAGGTGGCGCAGAGAGTCAATTTTGGAACATTATATTTGAAACCCATAAAATATAAAATTTTTCAAATTTCGCCAAATTTGGCGAGTTTTCAGGCATGTTAAGGCCCTCAAAATCACGATCATTTTGGGAGAATAATAATAATAATAATAATAATAATAATAAACATTACGATTACAATAGGGCTTTCGCACTGTCAGTGCTCGAGCCCTAATAATGTTAATATGCAGGTCACATTGTGTTGTCTCTTTTTATCTATTTTTATATCTTTATAATGCACAGAAAAGAGAAAGAGGTGTGTTCAAGTCTTATATAAGGATTGTAAATTCTAGAAAAAGTACACTTTTCCTTGAAGTTATCATAAAGAAAGGAATTGTTTACAATTTAAAGCAGAAAAAAGAAATCCATGAATAGGCGTGAATATGCAAATCTACTGTATATTTTCACATTAACACTAACTAAGTCTTAAATATGTCTTTTTCTAGCAAGCATCTAGAGCATAAGAGGTCAAGAGAGCTTTCGCTTTCATGCGTGTCAGTTAGTCAGAGGATCTGCTTTGGTATGCCGAAAGGTTTTCACGTTCCCTGCATCGGAATTTTTGCAGCAGGAGCGGATTACACTATTGGCATCCGGCAGACATGCAAGCGAAGATATTTGGGCTTAATAAATTACGCCGAGCAGGTGTTTCTGATGTTGTCTGCATACAGTAAAATTTAATAAATCCAATGTAATAATAATAATAATAATATAATAATTATTATTATTATTAATATAATAATAATAAAAATTATTATTGTTATTAATTATTTTATTATAATAATTATTAATAATAATTATAATAATAATAATTATTATTATTATTATAATTAATTTTATAATAATATAATAATAATATATATATATATAATAATAATAATAATAATAATTATTATTATTATTATTATTATTATTATTATTATTATTATTATTATTATTATTATTATTATTATTCAGGATTAAAATAATCCTTTTTTTTATTCATTCCAACATTCCAATGCTTTACGGTAGATTTTATAATTTTTTTGTATTCTTTTGCACAAAATCTGACAAAATTCCCGTTTGTACAGATGTACTCGTATCCATGCAAGTCCGACAAAGTTAGCTTGAATCTTTATCTGTGCTGTGTAATTTAAGGAATGGATCAACCCCGACTAAAAGCATTTTAATGAATCAACACTAACAGCATTATCATTGTTAGAACCAGGATCACGTTTTCCGAGCAGCTGTACAACGAGGTAGCCCCTATCATGCTGCTCATGGCTATTCTGTACCCTCCCTCTGTGTTCTATTTATTGTTTTTCATTCAATAGGCCGGCGAGATATTGGCGCGGTTGCAACACTCGGTTGCTGGACTTTTACCGCTTTCCCCTTTGTGTGTGTTAATGTGCTACAGCGGGACCAGTTTAGACTCAGAATGGGGTTAAGGATGAGATAAGGGTTAGGCATGCGGAGGTTGCGGCGACACTGAATGTCAATGGAATATATGCAGGTGCTTTTTAAGGGCGGTACCCGCGTGTGTGCGGTCGTTACTTCCCGGCTTTCAGCCTTGCTTACCGCTGATGGACGTTATATGGACGCTTGATAATGCAGCGTTAACTACGGGTGTCATGTTTTAATCCGAATTTAACTCGGTCTCTATGCACCTAGAATAGCTACGTATCTTTAGGATGATTTTATAATTACACCCGCAGTCGTGTTAGCTGGCAACAGTGGTAAAATATATGTCCCCCATATATGTCATACCCCAAACCAATAAGGGGCAAGCTACTTGCCCCTTATTGCCCCTAAGCTACTTAGCTCTGAATTAATGTATGAATGTTGTATTTTAATGCATCTTTTACTCTGTTTTTACTCAACTCCACGTTTCTTTACTGTAAAGCGTCTTTGAGTATTTTGAAAAGCGTTATACAAATAAAATGTATTATTATTATTATTATTATAGTTATTATTAAGGAACTAATAATGATTTAATTAAAATTAATAACTTGTAAATTGTAAATGTAATTAATAAAATTAATTAATTAAAAGCAATTAATTACTGTGCTGTAAGCGCTATACAAATAAAATGTATTATTATTATTATTAAGGAACTAATAATTATTTACTTAAAATTAATAATTTGTAAATTGTAATTGGAATTAATAAATTAATTAATTAAAAGTAATTAATTACTGCGCTGTAAGCGCTATACAAATAAAATGTATTATGATTATTATTAAGGAACTAAGAATTATTTAATTAAAATTCATAATTTATAAATTGTAATAAAATAAAAATTTATTTATTAATTAAAATAATTAATTAAAAACAATTAATTACTGTAATCTCCTGTTGAAGCCGCACAATCCGACCTCCTTCTGATGAGATTTTTATTACAAACTCAAAAAGGTCCTTGTTTTGTATATTTCTTACCTAACTTTGAGTGTTAAGTTGCTGTGTGATGATTGTAGCCTTTTTTTTTAAGATGACACTGTTCTGTTCTAGCTCGTGATTGGCTCCTGGGAACGAAAGAGCTCCTGTTTTCACTGACTCGCGAGCGGCGCAGTATTTAAACGATTAGTAGGAGATGAGGAAGTAGGAGATGCCATGAGATTAGAACATGGCCGTAACAACATGGTTAGGGTTTGATGTAGCAGCTCGTACCTTCTGGTGAGATGGGAAGCAATGCATGATGGAAAGAAGTTAAAATTGTTTTCTTTTTTTTATTAGAAACTCATAAAGGTCATTTTCTTGTATATTTCTTACCTAACTTTGAGTGTTAAGTTGCTGTGTGATGATTTTAGCCTTTTTATTTTTTTTTTAAAGATGACACCGTTTTGTTCTAGCTCGTGATTGGCTCCTGCGAAAGAAAGCGTTCCCGTTTCCGACAACATCGCACATCCTGCCTGATGAAGTTACTTTTATGAGGATGCCTGTGCTTTATTTGACTCGTCCTATTCATGTCTGCGTATCAACGCATCGATTTTAATCGGGTTCGTGATGTCTTGTGTCGGAGCGTGCGGACTGGAATCTGGGTGTGTTTGGTTGCAGCTGATATGCCCCCCCGCCCCCCCCCCACCCCGGCCCTCCGCACTCCACTCTCGAGACACGTCTCACTTGTCAGTTTTTTGTGCCAAACTCATCGACCTCTCGGGGGATCGCGGCCAACTAGTTTCGCCCGGCGCTACATTTTACCCGTCAGCCCCGCCCACGGCGTGCAGCAATCAGTTCCACTTTGTTACCGCCGTGCAGTCGTTATGCGGCACTTCGCTAAGCCCCCCTTCAGAGCCCGACAACTGGGGGACTTCAAAAACAAAACCGCCAAGTGATGCTAAGTTGGCTTTGTGATTCATCTCGCTGGCATCTACCCCGCTCCCCTCCCTTCGTTTCAGATTTTTTACCCCTCCCCGTCCCGCCGTACTCCTACTCGGAACCTTTAACCTAGAACCCCACGGAGGCCCTGTATACCGTCTTATTTGCAACACCACTCGCACACTATATCGACTGTCTTCAAATTCAGCGTGCCTTACTTTAGACTTGAGAGGCAGTGGAAAGATGGCCGACAGGCGCCATATTTCACTGTTGCATGTCAGCAAGCATGCCCGGTCACTTCAGAAACTTGCTAGTACATAAGTATCATCAATATAAATACTAAGTAAACTGTCTACAAACTCTATTAATGTTACTAGTAGACATTTTCATTTTATTGGAAAATTGGTAACATCTTGGTCAAATTGGACATCTATCTGCTCCTTTTCGGCCATGTTGAACAGTGCAGGTGTAAACATGATGGACTAGACCACGAGGGCCTGAAAAGGAAAATATGAAAAATATTTTTTATATTGGGACTTTATTGTTGTTTTCCAAACTATGTTAATTTACGGTAATTTAATTTTAAAAAAATACAAATAAATAATTAATTTGATAAAAATATAAAAATATTTATTTAATAAAAAAAGTTAATAAAACATGTTGATTTTGTTATTATTACTATTAATAATAGTAATAATAATAATTAATTACTATTACTATTATTCCTAATTATTTATAATACAACATTTTCAATATACTTGTACTATTTAAAAAAAATAAATAATAAAATATAATAATAAATAAAATAAATATATAATAAATAAATAAATGAATAAATAAATAAATGAATAAATAAATGAATAAATAAATGAATAAATAAATAAATAAATAAATAAATAGTAGGGATGCACGGTGGTCAAGTGGTTAGCGTACGGGGTAGAAGTCGTTTGGCGCGACCCGTTTTCCGGAATCATTCTGCACCCACCCCTGGGCTGCATGGCGGTCTAGTGGTTAGCGTCCTGACCTCACAGCTGGGAGACCCGAGTTCGATTCCACCCTTGTCCATCTCTGTGTGGAGTTTGCACGTTCCATGCGTGGGTTTTCTCCTCCCACATTCCAAAAACATGCTAGGTTAATTAGCATTAGCGACTCCAAATTGTCCATAGGTATGAATGTGAGTGTGAATGGTTGTTTGTCTATATGTGCCCTGTGATTGGCTGGCCACCAATCCAGGGTGTATATCGCTTTTCGCCCGAAGACAGCTGGGATAGGCTCCAGCACCCCCGAGACCCCCCCTCCCGAGAAAATGAATGAATGAATTCTGTTGGACAGGTGGTGTACAAAGTGCGGCGCAGGGCCATTTGAGGCACCTCATTTTTAATGGACATGAGCCATGTTCTACAAATTGGCCAAATTTCAGAATAACGGCATCAGACACCCTGGTGGCGGCGTCAATATTTTCTGGGTGTATTTTTGGGCGATTGCGGGTGCGAACTTGGGAGCGCACCCGTTTATGATTTGTAATTAGGGTTCTATTTTGTCCAGCGGGTGCTTCTGTTAAGGGGGGGCGGTGTAGTAGTTTTCCTTGGACTGTGTTTGTTTGAGGATATGCGGTAGAAAATGAATGAATGAATGAATATTTATTACATAATATTTTACATTTGTCGGACTTGCTTAGTAAACAAGTAGCATTGCTATTTTAAAGACATTTTTACATACTAGTCATGCTAACAAAGTGAACAATATGACACATACAAGTGTCCTTTTGGTGACATATAACTGTAAAAAAACATGTTAAATCTTACATAATGTCCCAAAAGAGTGGGTATTTTTTCCGAGTCTTCCACCCGTGGAAACTCTGAGGTGGGTTGTAGCTGCTTCTTACTCCACCGTCTGCGTTCCCGTCAGCATGAATGACAGCATCAGTTCTCACGGAGAGACGTGAGTGCAGAGGTTACATTTTCCACCTCCGAGAAAAGGGCTTCCCCCGCTCCTGAAATTCACAAAGAACCACGGAACCCCCCTCCCCGGAAGAACCATAAAGTGACCGTGTGTTGGTTCTGCGGAATAATCCTGCCACTGTTCGATGCCTGACGGATTTCCATAACCCCCTCCCCATCTCGAATGGCCTCACAACTCAATTGTGTGCAGCTTTATTTGGAGCTCGTGTTTGACCGTCAACGATTGATCACCCAGACGCATCGAGGTTGCTTATTTTAAGGACGTCCTACCGCCGTTCCGTGCGGCCTGCGTCGTGCGATATCACTCATTGTGAAAGCGAGGCCCCACAGCTGCGAGTAGCAGACGGGATCCGACAGCTGATCTCTCTCTCTCTCCCTCGCCCATTGCGTGCCACCATGAAGACCCAGTCGTCCCACTTCCCGAAAAGGAACACCAGACATGTTGGTGGAGAGTGATCAGGAATTTAAATGCAGCAGTATTCCTAAACGTATTGGTCTACGATACCAGACAACGCCCATTGTCGTGTTTCCCAATCATTTCTTGTAGCATTACCGCGGGGGGTTCAAGGATATGATGGAAGATTGGTTCAATAAAATCTTTATTAATTAATAACACACCTTAAAATATGGATAATACCAGGAAGTAGGAACAGGAGATGCAAACACAGTCCAAGGAAAACTACTACACCGCCCCCCCTTAACAGAAGCACCCGCTGGACAAAATAGAACCCTAATTACAAATCATAAACGGGTGCGCTCCCAAGCTCGCACCCACAATCGCCCAAAAATACACCCAGAAAATATTGACGCCGCCACTAGGGTGTCAGATGCTGTTATTCTGAAATTTGGCCAATTTGTAGAATATGGCTCATGTCCATTAAAAATGAGGTGCCTCAAATAGCCCTGCGCCGCACTTTGTACACCACCTGTCCTACAGAATTCATTCATTCATTTTCTTGGGGGGGTCTCAAGGGTGCTGGAGCCTATCCCAGCTGTCTTTGGGCGAGAGGCGGGGTACACCCTGGACTGGTGGCCGGCCAATCACAGGGCACATATAGACAAACAACCATTCACACTCACATTCATACCTATGGACAATTTGGAGTCGCTAATTAACCTAGCATGTTTTTGGAATGTGGGAGGAAACCGGAGTACCCGGAGAAAACCCACACAGAGATGGCCGAAGGTGGAATCGAACTCGGGTCTCCTAGCTGCGAGGCCTGTGCGCTAACCACTAGTGCATGGCAACTTTCATTCATTCATTTTCTACCGCTTATCCTCACGAGCGTCGCGGGGGTGCTGGAGCCTATCCCAGCTGTCTTCGGGCAGAGAGGCGGGGTACACCCTGGACTGGTGGCCAGCCAATCACAGGGCACATATAGTCAAACAACCATTCACACTCACATTCATACCTATGGACAATTTGGAGTCGCTAATTAACCTAGCATGTTTTTGGAATGTGGGAGTACCCGGAGAAAACCCACACAGAGATGGCCGAGGGTGGAATCGAACTCGGGTCTCCTAGCTGTGAGGCCTGTACGCTAACCACTCGTCCACCGTGCAGCCCGGGTTGCAGAATTATTCCGGAAAAAAACAAAGTTTGTCTTATATGCAGCGTCTAGTGATGTATGCATGCCAACAAAAACAGGTCGCGCCAAACAACTTCTTCTCCAGAGCTTTTTTTCCTGGCACTCACACACACCTGGAAAGACCAACAGTAAAAAAACAAAGGTGTTTGAAAGCCTGTTAGTATGTTAGCCAATGGCAGAGACGTCAAAAAAGACATTTTTGCTGTACGTCTGTGTGCTCCGACAACAAACAAGTAGCTTACGGTTGTCATGGCGATACACATACATATGGTCATGTTTACATGTTTACACACATCTAATTGACTGGTGCTGAATGTCAGCATTTAAAAAAAAAACAGATAAGCGATGCTTCTATTGTCCAGTGGGTTGGAAAGAGGGATGGTGAAAGAGGGATGGTGAAAGACGGACATCAGCAGCTTTAGTCAGAGAGGAGTGTTTGCTCTGTTGCCCCTGGCAACAGTCGATTAAACCCAGAGCGAGAACATTCTGATGACATTTAATATTTCAAGCAGGACTTTTTAATGTTTTTTTTTTTTTTTATTGCCCGTAGATATATTGTTTTCTCAGAATTTACTTTTTCTTTTCTTTATTTCTGTAAATGTACTCCCTCATAAAAACGACTGAGTCAGCTGTTGTTGTGTGCAAACACACACACACACACACAAACACACACAAGACCAACATTTCCATTTAGGTATGATTCACTGCACAGGAAACTCCAGCAACACACCCTCGTCATTCAGTTTCTACTCTCCCTGGAACACAAATATTGAAAACATGTCCTCCAATTATTAGAAATAAGAACTCAGAATGCGAATGCTGAAATATTGAAATTTGGAGCTTGGAATATTTAGAATTCTGTGAAAACTTTGAATTTTTGAATCACATGCAGTGGTACGTAATTGGAAATTATGCATGCCACAAATGAGCATGCATAATTTCCATGACCGGGTCACGAGCAGACCGCGAACGCACCGCAACCTATGCCCTAAACAATGCGGGCGGTATGTCTCATTTAACATGCAGTTTCATTTTTACGTGACTTTTACGTAAACATTGTGAACGGTTGGAGTACGAGAACTTTGTCTTTGGTTTCAGTACAACTTCAGGAAGCTGATGCATGGCTGTCTTCGGGCGAGAGGCGGGGTAGCCCCTAAAAGGTTTTATTTTCTTATATTTACAAATTTGGGTAATATGAGTTTAAAAGTCAATATAGGGGTGTTATTTCATGTCTAGAGGGCTCTAATAATGCTTGAATATTCATTAATTTTCTATCGCTTATTCTCACAAGGGTCGCAGGCATGCTGGAGCCTATCCCAGCTGTCTTCAGGCAAGAGGCGGGGTACACCCTGGACTGGTGGCCAGCCAATCACAGGGCACATGTAGACAAACAACCATTCACACTCACATTCATACCTATGGACAATTTGGAGTCGCTAATTAACCTAGCATGTTTTTGGAATGTGGGAGGGAACCGGAATACCCGGAGAAAACCCACGCATGCACGGGGAGAACATGCAAACTCCACACAGAGATGGCCGAGGGTGGAATTGAACCCTGGTCTCCTAGCTGTGAGGTCTGCCTGCTAACCACTCGAACACCGTGCAGCCCCTAAAAGGTTTTATTTTCTTTTATTTACAAATTTGTGGAAGACAAGTCAATATAGGGGTGTTATTTCATGTCCAGAGGGCTCTAATAGTGCTTAAATATTCATTCATTTTCAACCACTTATCCACACGAGGGTCGCTGGGGTGCTGGAGCCTATCCCAGCTGTCTTCGGGCGAGAGAGGCAGGGGTACACCCTGGACTAGTGGCCAGCCAATCACAGGGCACATATAGACAAACAACCATTCACACTCACATTCATACCTATGGACAATTTGGAGTCGCTAATTAACCTAGCATGTTTTTGGAATGTGGGAGGAAACCGGAATACCCGCAGAAAACCGACGCATGCACGGGGAGAACATGCAAACTCCGCACAGAGATGGCCGAGGGGGGAATTGAACCCTGGTCTCCTAGCTGTGAGGTCTGCGCGCTAACCACTCGAACACCGTGCAGCCCCTAAAAGGTTTTAGTTTCTTTTATTTACAAATTTGGGTAATACAAGTTTAAAAGTCAATATAGGGGTGTTATTTCATGTCCAGAGGGCTCCAATAGTGCTTTCCACGCCGGCCAAGAGGGGATCGGTTTTAAAAGGTTAGGGAGCACAGTAGTTCATTCAGCCGAGGCCAGGAGCTGTCACCACCTCTCACTATGTCTTCCCATCACCTTTCACCTTATGACATCATCACTTTGCTCGGTATGTGTCTAAAAAGAGTCGTCCATTTTTTTGTGTGTCGGCGTCGTCATGGCGTCAGCCGGACGCCCTTCTAAAAAAACTCCACCAGCTGCACCCGGCGAGGTGTGGAGCTGGTCGGCATGGCGACACGGCCCTGTGTTTACCCATCGTCGTGCATGCAGTGGAGCGGGAGGCGGTCCATGTAGGGATCAACACCGGCTTGGCGGGTAGCCAGGGAATGAAGGATGGAATCCAGAGAGAGGGGAAAGGCCAGCCCGGAATAAACCCGTGCAGATAGAAGCGTCCGGATCACTCCACTTCACCACAGCGCCAGAAAGGGAGTGAATGTCCATTTTTACATATTGGAAACGCACCCTTACATTTTTAATCTGTCTTGACATTGTCAAATCCGATATTTAGGATTTGATGTTTTATTATAGAGCATACAGAGTTTAGTTGGAATTAAAAATAGCTTTTGTCTGCGCTCGGGCTGTCCAATGTGCATTCCATGAACTTGATGTTTCGCAACAGGTGAATTACGTTACAGGCTGCATGGTGGTCGAGTGGTTAGCACGCAGACCTCACAGCTAGGAGACCAGGGTTCAATTCCACTCTCGCCCATCTCTGTGTGGAGTTTTACATGTTCTCCCCGTGCATGCGTGGGTTTTCTCCGGGTACTCCGGTTTCCTCCCACATTCCAAAAACATGCTAGGTTAATTAGCGACTCCAAATTGTCCATAGGTATGAATGTGAGTGTGAATGGTTGTTTGTCTATATGTGCCCTGTGATTGGCTGGCCACCAGTCCAGGGTGTACCCCGCCTCTTGCCCAAAGACAGCTGGGATATGCTCCAGCACCCCCGCGACCCTTGTGAGGATAAGCAGTAGAAAATGAATGAATATTTAATCATTATTAGAGCCCTCTAGACATAAAATAACACCCCTATATTGACCTTTAAACTCGTATTACCCAAATTTGTAAATAAAAGAAAATAAAACCTTTTAGGGACTGCACAGTGTTCGAGTGGTTAGCACGCAGACCTCACAGCTAGGAGACCAGGGTTCAATTCCACCCTCGGTCATCTCTGTGTGGAGTTTTACATGTTCTCCCCGTGCATGCGTGGGTTTTCTCCGGGTATTCTGGTTTCCTCCCACATTCCAAAAACATGCTAGGTTAATTAGCGACTCCAAATTGTCCATAGGTATGAATGTGAGTGTGAATGGTTGTTTGTCTATATGTGCCCTGGGATTGGGCTGTCGACCAGTCCAGGGTGTACCCCGCCTCTTGACCGAAGACATCTGGGATAGGCTCCAGCGACCCTCGTGAGGATAAGCGGTAGAAAATGAATGAATGAATGTACGTTACAAAAACTGATGCATTCAATGGCTGTATGGTGCAAAAGCAACTTACATTTTTGTCCCTTTTTAATCATTTTTCCATTATTGCAGTCTGTTATTGAGTCTATTATCTTGATTTGATAGTTACTTCAATAAAAATACGTATACATCTGTGTTAATTTAGCTTTTAAAATGAAAGTTAAACCTTTACCTTCACACAGGAAACGTGCATGCGGTTGTTTCATTCTGACGAAGAGGACGCCAAAAAAAAAGTGCAGTCGTTTCCTCTAAGCCTCCTAGCTTTACTGATATTTTCTTGATGTGGCTTTTGATAAATGCAACCACATCAACCTCAAGACGTTGAATACTAAATGAGGCCTTTTCCGTGTGGCCACTAGATGGCAGTCTGAAGTTGCTCGTAGCGTTAAAGCTGTAGTGACAATTCTAATTTCATTCATTAGCCAAAGGCCAATCATTGACTGTTGATAATGAAAATAAATTAATTAGAAAATGTAATTTTTGCATCACTTTAAATGTCAAAATGGAAATGTCACTGCCGCTTTAATTCATTCATTCATTCATTCATTACCGCTTTTTCCTCACGAGGGTCGCGGCGGTGCTGGAGCCTATCCCAGCTGTCTTTGGGCGAGAGGGTACATCCTGGACTGGTGGCCAGCCAATCACAGGGCACATATAGACAAACAACCATTCACACTCACATTCATACCTAATGGACAATTTGGAGTCGCTAATTAACCTAGCATGTTTTTGGAATGTGGGAGGAAACCAGAATACCTGAATTGAACTCGGGTCTCCAAGCTGTGAGTCCTGTGTGATAACCACTCGACACCGTGCAGCCCCTTCTATTTCCTTGTATTTACAAATTTGGGTAATAAGAGTTTAAAGGTCAATATAGGGGTGCTATTTAATGTCTAGAGGGCTCTAATAATGCTTAAATATTCATTCATTTTCTACCGATTATCCTCACAATGGTGGCAGGTGGGGTGCTGGAGCCTATCCCAGCTGTCTTCTCTGGCAGAGAGGCGGGGTACACCCTGGACTGGTGGCCAGCCAATCACAGGGCACATATAGACAAACAACCATTCACACTCACATTCATACCTATGGACAATTTGGAGTCGCTAATTAACCTAGCATGTTTTTGGAATGTGGGAGGAAACCGGAGTACCCGGAGAAAACCCACGCATGCACGGGGAGAACATGCAAACTCCACACAGAGATGGCCGAGGGTGGAATTGAACCCTGGTCTCTTAGCTGTGAGGTCTGAGTGCTAAGCACTCGAACATCGTGCAGCCCCTAAAAGGTTTTATTTTCTTTTATTTACAAATTTGCGTAATACGAGTTTAAAAGTCAATATAGGGGTGTTATTTCATGTCCAGAGGGCTCTAATTCATGCTCTAATTCATTTCTGTTCTATTGGTCTTTCAGGACCAAGTGAAGGCCCCAAAGACACCCAAGACAGGTGAGACGGTCGCCGAAGACGGAACAGTGGAGGCTCTCCAGCAGATACCCGAGGAGGGTGTCGAGGGCGACGCCCAAGCGCCCAACCTCAACTCGGACGAGGAAGTGGAGATCGAGGAGATTGTGGAGGAGTCCCGAACCAAGCGGCTTCAGCGCTCCACCAAGCGGCAAGTGGCCAGCATAAAGAAGGCCTTCACCAAGGAGGAGATGGAGAAAACCAAGCTGAAGACCAAGGAGAACCTGGAGAAGACCAAGCAGAGAACCCGCGAGAACCTTGAGAAGACCAAGCAGAGAACCCGCGACAACCTGGAGAAGACCAAGCACAGCCTGGAGAAGAAGATAGGCAAGCTGGGTTCCCGCATGACCCCCAACATGGAACGCCGTGTCAAGATGAAGAGCTCCAAGGAGAAAGTGAAGAAGTCCCTCACGCCCGACCACGCCGTCTACGCCCGCTCCAAGACCAGCGTCTACCGCGTGCCGCCGTTCACTTTCCACGTCAAGAAGATCCGAGACGGCGAGGCAGAGGCGGTGGCGGCGGCGGAGAGCACCGACATGGCTGCGGCAATCGAGGCGGAGAACGAGGAGAACGGGCTGGGCGTCCACGTGGAGGAAGGGGAGCTTGTGAGGGTGGACAGCCCCGTTGTGGAGGACCCTCAGCTGGTCATGGTGGAGGCGGACCACCGAGAGAAGACCCAGCGTGACTAGGAGATCCCATAAACGAGGACACGTCAGTCATCACATGGACTTCATGCAAAATATTTCACATCTGTTCTATTATTTTCTATCCCAAAAGCTTTTCATACTCATTCTTATGCTAAGCTACGCTACGCTAAAAGTAGTTATACGCTAGCTGCACACCTCCGCATGAATGGAGTGCTGATTTGGAGAAAAAAAAAAGGTATAAATATTCTTTGCTGTTAAGATGTGATGTATAAGTGATAAATATATATCCGCCATGTTTATATGACACGCGCATAAGGGTAACAGGAAGTTGTCAGAAAGAAGAAGAATGCGAAAAGTGTACGAAATTTCGCCAGCGATGTCGAGAACCCTGTTTTGTGGGAAAAGTTCGGAAGTGTACCGCGCAGTCACCGCCATGTAATGTTTTAAAACGAAGAAGAAACGCAACAAAGGAAGCGTGTGCACATAGTACCGGTCAAATGTTTATGGACACTTTCCCATTCTTTTGGATGAGAAAGTGTACCAAAACTTCTGGTTCTGTATCTCACAACTTCAGGTTTCCCCGTTAGGAAGTACATGTCAGTTTTTCCGAAATGTAGTTTGAGGTATTCGTCAGGAAGTGCATCCGGAATATAAAGGGCTGAATTACTACGCGGATCAAAAAGATCCGTAATCAGGAAAAAGCCGAAAGAAACAAAATTTCGGAAGTAGTACAATAACAATACTTTATTACTGTATTTATTAAGTCATAACTAGGGATGTTCGATATTGGCTTTTTTGACAAAAAACGATATTGTCCAACTCTCATGGTTCTGTATCTCACAACTTCAGGTTTCCCTGTTAGGAAGTACATGTCGGTTTTTCCGAAATGTAGTTTGAGATATTCATCAGGAAGGGCATCCGGAATATAAACGACTGAAGTACTACGCGAATCAAAAAGATCCGTAACCAGGAAAAAGCCGAACAAAACAAAATTTCGGGGATGGACATTGGACTGAATTTCTATGATTGACAATCATTTCATCTAAAGGAGATATTATTTTTAACGGGATGGGAGAGTCTGTTCTTAACTCCTGCTTACATAAGCATGAGCCCACAGCGCCTCTGCTGGTTGCAGGAAGTAGTACAATAACAATACTTTATTACTGTATTGATTAAGTCATAACTAGGGATGTTCGATATTGGCTTTTTCGACGAAAACCGATACGCCGATATTGTCCAACTCTCATGGTTCTGTATCTCACAACTTCAGGTTTCCCCGTTAGGAAGTACATGTCGGATTTTCCGAAATGTAGTTCGAGGTATTCGTCAGGAAGGGCATCCGGAATATAAAGGGCTGAAGCCAAAAATCATTTTCTATCAATTTCTATGATTGACAATCATCAATGTGAGAGTCTGTTCTTAACTCCTGCTTCCAGGTTTCCATACCTGCCGTGCTTCTTCTGCTTCACACAGCAAGAAGTAGAGCCCACAGCGCCTCTGCTGGTTACAGGAAGTAATACAATAACAATAATTTATTACTGTATTTATTAATTCATAACTAGGGATGTTCGATATTGGCTTTTTCGCCGAAAACTGATACACCGATATTGTCCATCTCTCAATTTCCCATATCAATATGCGTAACATGACATATCTAAAAAATCTGATATCGATTTTTATGCTGATTTTGGCCCAAAAAATATCGCTATTATTTATTTAGGATTTATGCCCATCCCTATGCGAGATATGAAGATATGAATCGTCATTCTAAAGGCAGGTTTGTCCTCCTATAAAGTGCATTTACATTGTAGACATGTCAACATTTTATATTTAAGTATAAGTACAGCTGGACTTGAATTGAATTTCGCATTTAAGAAATGTACCGTGCCCATAATTGGATTGCAATTATTCTTAATTGCAATCTTTGTCGTCCGCTTTTCCACACACACACACACACACACACACACACACACACACACACTCTGAGTGTACACACAGCTCCCGTTTTCTTTGCCCGGAGACTGTGTTTGTGTGTAAAATAGAGAGAGGCAGACCTTGATGTGGTGCAGTCTAGCTCAGGCTAACTTGTGTAGCTCGGAAGGCCAACAATAATAATCAATGAGCTGCAGAATTCAATTAAGGAGAGTGCACCCAGCAGAGTGGAGAACAGAACAGAACAGCGAGAACCTGGAGGGAAGAAGCGTATGCATGTGTGTGTGTGTGTGTGTGTGTGTGTGTGTGACTGTAATGATGACTGTATTTTGCAGAAATACCAGAAAGCAAGCACAGAAAGCATGAAGGGGCATGTGGCTTTGCATTATGCATTATTAATATATTTTTTCTGAATTGTAAAATATGACAACATATACTGTTATTAAAAAAAACAGAGTTTATACAGCAATTGCGTGTGCTATAAGCTATAAATATTGTGTTTAAATAGAAGTAAAATTGGAAAAATTAATTTGAATAATAAAAAATGTTTTTTCTTGTTCGTTCTATGCTTTTTTTGCCGAATATAAATAAAAGCTTATTGTTTAATTTATATTTTGGTCTGTTAATTGTTTTTTTGGTTGATTAAAATAGGGATATTCTATATTTATTATTATTTATTATTTATATGTATATATATATTTATTATTTGCTGTGTCATCAAAATGCATATAATTTAGAGTTGCATATCGACATATAATAAGAAAAATATATTTTTTTATTTCCTTACACCTGTGCTGAATAATGAAGGTCAGAAATGCACAGCAATGGCGTTGACAATGACGTCACCACTGCCAGTAATTCAGATGACTTCCAGCCTGGCTGTTCCGCGGAAGCCTCGCGTCCTCCCTCCGCAGATCTTAACTCTCCGGGCACTTCCGGAGGGAGGGTTTTCAACCCCGAACAGCGCAGTTGCGACAGCAATAAAACTCATCGCACTCAAACATTACTGCGGTAAAGTCCCGCCTGTTTTGCCTGCATAGGGCAGTCTGATTGGTTTACAGATCTTATTCCAGTAACCATTGGCTCAATAGACCTGTCAATTAAACGGTTTATGGGGTTTGTGTGGCTGGAATGGCTGCAATGTATACAACCAGGCTTTCAGACGTGAGCGCTGGAAGAAGTGGGTGGATAGCTCTTGACACTTTTCTGTGTCTAATTTATCGCTTTACAATTATATTTTTTTGCCTTCGCAGTAAACATTTTCTATCGAGTGAGTAGTGGCAGTCTTTTATTGAGGAACTTTCTGATAGAGTCAGATTCTCAAGTTAGGTAAGCGGCCGTCACGACTTTTGCTTCGCCTTTATTATTTAAATATTCAGACGATTTTTATTTTAAATAATTCTTTATACATTGTTATATATGTTATTTACAACGCTAAAACATCGTTAAACCCGTAGATATAGCTGCAGGGGTTATATTCGATTTAACTTAAGTTTCATTGGCAATTGTTGTTTAGTTTCGAATTCCGAAATGTCCTTTTAAAATGTTTAAATGAAGATTAAAAAAAGTTGACAATGTTTTCAAAAGCGATCACGTTAATGATTAGATTTCTCAATATATTATATTGTTTCTTTAATAATATATTATATAAAAGTGTCTTTCAAGGCAATGGCTAGTTTGCTGCATTGGCCACGCCCATCTCCATCCTCATTATGCAAGCCAACATGGCGAACACAACACATTGACTTTGCTATGAGGGCGATTATACGATTTAAAAATCCATGCATTGTTCTGATATGTGTCCCAAGCTTTCACATTGATGCTACTGTGTGCCGGAAAGATTTACATTCTGCCTTATTCAGATATACTGGGCAGTGTTATTCATTTTAAGGAGGCGTTCTGGCTTGATCATACAGTTTTTTTAATCAACATTTACATGCAGTTCTGTCTTTGGTTTCAGTTTCTGCTTATGTATGTAAGAATGTCACAAAAATGAAACTTGCACCTTTGTTGGAGAACATTATCACTTGCAGGAGGAATCGCAACCAAAGTGTTTGCTTTTGAGAATCAAGTTGTGCTTTCCCAGAAAGGAAGGGAATGAACCTGCTGTCATTTGGCTATTATAGAATATTATAGTTTTTTTTTTATAAATGATTACATCATCCCCAAAAACAAATGGGACATTCTGACTTTATTCCTGTAAAATAGAAGTTTTCTTGTAAAAATTATGTATTTATTATTTTAAGACAGTGGACCCTTTGCCTTTTATTCTCTGAATATTTTGAAATTATTCTCTGATTATATTTTAGGAAATTTAATACCATGTCACAAATGTATTCTAGTGCCTTTATTTTTGTGTGATTACACCTTTATTCATGTGATATTTGAAATACGATCAATGACTTAAAAATCAAGAAAAAAGTTTAGTAAAATAGTATAGTACAGTAAAATAACAACTTTAGTTCATTTGATTGGTTAAGATTAGACTCGGCTGTGTTAAACCCTCTCACACCTCTCAGGGATGGAGGCGTGGGTGCACTGCGCTGCGCCAGGCTGCGCCAGACTGCGCTGTGCCAGACTGCGCTGTGCCAGACTGCGCTGTGCCAGACTGCGCTGCGCCAGACTGTGCCAGACTGTGCCAGACTGCGCCAGACTGCGCCAGACTGCGCCAGACTGCGCTGCGCCAGACTGCGCTGCGCCAGACTGCGCTGTAATTTGCAAAGTACGCCTGCTACACCCGGTTGGCACGGCGTAAGCATGGCGCAAGGCAGGTGCGCCTCGCCTGCGCCTGATCTACAAATTACAGCCCTTACTTTTTATTTTATACTGGGTTTGAAATCATGGGTGTTCATTTAAGATGGTCATATGAGAAGATGACATACTTTACGCCATGCTGTTGCTAAGGCTCGTTAACATGAGCCGGCTAGCTTTCTATCCGTGCAGCTAATTGTTAATCAATGAAAGCATCTATAAGTACTCTCAGGTTGCAACTACGCCATTCTGTAACTCTACACCACGTCGGAGGAAGAGGAAGCATCCACGTTTCTTTACTAGCTAACAAAGCAGGGGGCAGGTTCAGAGGAGGTTAACGTAGCCGTTCTTCAATGTACAGGAAGTGGGTGCACTGGTTTGCGGAAAGCTTCCTGTATTAATATTAGATATTTAGCTCAATATTTTGTTATGTTGCAGGTCAAGATGGCCCAGTGGAACCAGTTGCAGCAGCTAGAGACCAGGTATCTGGAGCAGCTCTACCACCTATACAGTGACAGCTTCCCTATGGAACTGCGGCAGTTCCTCGCACCCTGGATCGAAAGCCAGGACTGGTGAGAGAGACACGCGTTTTGATGCACGCGCAGTTTCCTTTTACAAACATCGATCTACGTTGTTATGACCCACTTCCTGCATGTGCATCACCGTGACTTGCTGATAAGCAAGAACGTTCTTAATGATGTTAATCGTAAAAGGGAAAACAATAGAAGAGTCGGTGCCAACTTCCTTTTTCTCTTCCTTATCTATCCATTTGTCTTGACTAGGCTTGGTATGATAACATATTTTACTGGATGATAATAGTTCATAAAAAATATTATCAGCATTAGTTAAATTGCAGAATTTGCGCTGCGCCAGGCTGCGCCGCGCCAGACTGCGCCGCGCCAGACTGCGCCGCGCCAGACTGCGCCGCCCCAGACTGCGCCGCGCCAGACTGCGCCGCGCCAGACTGCGCCGCGCCAGACTGCGCCGCGCCAGACTGCGCCAGACTGCGCCAGACTGCGCCGCGCCAGACTGCGCCGCGCCAGACTGCGCCGCGCCAGACTGCGCCGCGCCACACTGCGCCGCGCCACACTGCGCCGCGCCACACTGCGCC
Organism: Doryrhamphus excisus; assembly: GCF_030265055.1. Taxonomy (NCBI): domain Eukaryota; kingdom Metazoa; phylum Chordata; class Actinopteri; order Syngnathiformes; family Syngnathidae; genus Doryrhamphus; species Doryrhamphus excisus. The sequence goes on along the minus strand of NC_080480.1, from coordinate 15,368,199 downwards.
GCGCCACACTGCGCCGCGCCACACTGCGCCGCGCCACACTGCGCCGCTCATGTAATTTGCAAAGTGCGCTGGCTGCACCCGGTTGGCACAGTGTAGGCATGGTGCAAGGCAGGATAATAGTTCACAAATAATATTATCAGCATTAGTTAAATTGCAGAATTTGACATATATGTGCATTTTATTCTTTTATTCTGAAAGGGCTTACGCTGCCAACAAGGAGTCGCACGCCACCCTGGTGTTCCACAACCTCCTGGGTGAGATAGACCAGCAGTACAGCCGCTTCCTGCAGGAGAACAATGTCCTATACCAGCACAACCTGCGCCGCATCAAGCAGCACCTGCAGAGCAAGTACTTGGAAAAGCCTATGGAGATCGCCCGCATCGTCGCCCGCTGCTTGTGGGAGGAGCAACGCCTGCTGCAGACCGCCACCGCAGCCGCGCAGGTCAGATTTAACAACAGCGATGCTGTTATTATAGTTTTGAAATGATCGGGATTATATTATGATGTAGTGTAATATCATGTCAGGACGGACAGGCCGCCCACCCTACAGGTACCGTGGTGACAGAGAAGCAGCAGATTCTGGAGCACAACCTTCAAGACATCAGGAAACGAGTGCAGGTTTGTTTTGTGCTAACACAACATACCCAGATATCATTTATTTCAGCTTCTTGTGCACTGTAATGATGTTTTCGATGATTTTTCCCTCTATAACAGGGGTCTCAAACATGCGGCCCGCGGGCCAAATGTGGCACGCAGGCCACTAGTTTGAGGCCCCCGCCTTGATATGAAAGTTTAATGTTAGTGCAGGCCCCGCGCAAGTTTGATATGCATGCTGTATGGTATCATGTACCCAGAAAAAAATTATTACGTTTGATTAATGTTCATGTTAAAGGTTAAATAACTGTTAATAGTTATCCTCCCTATCCGTGTGGAAGTGGTAAGTTTTTGGCTATTTAAGTTTAAAGGAAATAACTTGAAGGCTACCGTTTAAGGTGGCTAGCTCTCTAGTTTGCGAGTTAGCATGTGTCTCAAGACCCTGCAGTTGCGCAATATGTTGTAAATAAAAAGAGTATAAATGTGACTATAGTCGTGTTTTGTCATGTCTACAGGGCTCTAATAATGCTTTGTTAATTTTAATCTGAAAAAAAATAATTTGTCTACCCACCAACTATATGTGGTTTCTTAAGTTTTTATTATTTGACGTTTTATTATTTTTATTATATTTATTTATTTATTACTGATTGATTGATTTTCTTTATTCTTGATTTGTTTATTTTTTTTTTTCATCTTATTTTGTGTAGAAAAATAAAAAGTAAGATATTTGAGAACAGTGGAATGTTTTATCAGAATTTTTCTTGTAGAAAATTGGAACCAAAGCAAAGTTTTTTTTAATTTTTTTAATTTTTAATAAATGCGTTTTTTTGTTTTTTTTGGAAAACCTGAGTCTCACCCAGACCCGAGCTCCAGTGGCCCCCAAGTAAATTGAGTTTGAAACCCCTGCTCTATAACGTTCCTTCCACCGCTCTACAGGACATGGAACAGAAGATGAAGATGCTGGAGAACCTGCAGGACGACTTTGATTTCAACTACAAGACACTGAAAAGCCAAGGAGGTCGGAACGATTTATTCCTTTTAATTCGGAATAAAAGTCACACTTAAAGTGTGTGTTTTCAGAGTTATCCCAAGACCTGAACGGCAACAGCCAAGCGGCCGCCACCAGGCAACGTATGGCTCAGCTGGAGCAGATGCTGAGCACGTTGGACCAGCTCAGGAGGGTTGGTGTAAAATAATTAAAAATAAATAAATAAATACCACATATGCTAATTGGATATTTGTGTTTGTAGCAAATTGTGACAGAAATGGGAGGCTTACTGACCGCCATGGATTACGTACAGAAGAACCTGACAGATGAAGAACTGGCCGACTGGAAGCGACGGCAGCAAATTGCCTGCATCGGGGGTCCGCCTAATATCTGTCTAGACCGCCTGGAGACATGGTAAGCTTGCACCAAAAATGCATCACTTGGTGGTATCAAACCAAAGTATTGTTGATCGTTTCCCTGACCAGGATCACGTCCTTGGCCGAGTCCCAACTCCAGATCCGTCAACAGATCAAGAAGCTGGAGGAACTCCAGCAGAAAGTGTCCTACAAAGGGGACCCCATTGTCCAGCACCGGCCTGCCTTGGAGGAGAAGATAGTGGACTTGTTTCGTAACCTCATGAAGAGGTATTTCATCATTAATGCATCTACTTGCATTATTATTATTATTATTATTTTTATTATTATTATTATTCTGCCCTAACTGTGTCCATGTGGTTCTCCACAGTGCATTTGTGGTGGAAAGACAACCGTGTATGCCCATGCACCCGGACAGACCGCTGGTTATCAAAACAGGCGTGCAGTTCACAAATAAAGTCCGGTAAGGAATGAGCTCCATGGTCTTAGGGGATGCGCTTGTTATTTTCTTCATCTTGGCAAGACGTTCTGTGCTTCTACGTTTGTGGGAACAGTTCAGGGAAGACCCTTTTCTGTTCCTATTACACAAATTTTATTTTCTTTTATTTACAAATTTGGGTAATACGAGTTTAAAAGTCAATATAGGGGTGTTATTTCATGTCTAGAGGGCTCTAATAATGCTTAAATATTCATTCATTTTCTACCGCTTATCCACACGAGGGTCGCGGGCGGGTGCTTGAGCCTATCCCAGCTGTCTTCAGGCGAGAGGGCGGGGTACACCCTGGACTGGTGGCCAGCCAATCACAGGGCACATATAGACAAACAACCATTCACACTCACATTCATACCTGTATTGACAATTTGGAGTCGCTAATTAGCAAGTAGCATGTTTTTGGAATGTGGGAGGAAACCGGAGTACCCGGAGAAAACCCACACATGCACGGGGAGAACATGCAAACTCCACACAGAGATGGCCGAGGGTGGAATTGAACCCTGGTCTCCTAGCTGTGAGGTCTGCGTTCTAACCACTCGAACACTGTGCAAAAGGTGCTAAAAGGTTTTATTTTCTTTTATTTACAAATTTGGGTAATACGAGTTTAAAAGTCAATATAGGGGTGTTATTTCATGTCTAGAGGGCTCTAATAATGCTTAAATATTCATTCATTTTCTACCGCTTATCCACACGAGGGTCGCGGGGGGTGCTGGAGCCTATCCCAGCTGTCTTCATGCGAGAGGCGGTGTACACCCTGGACTGGTGGCCAGCCAATCACAGGGCACATATAGACAAACAACCATTCACACTCACATTCATACCTATATTGACAATTTGGAGTCGCTAATTAGCAACTAGCATGTTTTTGGAATGTGGGAGGAAACCGGAGTACCCGGAGAAAACCCACGCATGCACGGGGAGAACATGCAAACTCCACACAGAGATGGCCGAGGGTGGAATTGAACCCTGGTCTCCTAGCTGTGAGGTCTGCGTGCTAACCACTCGAACACCACACAGCCCCTAAAAGGTTTTATTTCCTTTTATTTACAAATTTGGGTAATAAGAGTTAATATAGGGGTGTTATTTCATGTCTAGAGGGCTCTAATAATGCTTAAATATTCATTCATTTTCTACCGCTTATCCTCACGAAGCTGAATATATTGTAGTTTGTTGAGTTTTTTGGATGGTACAAGTACATGACATGAATATCTTCACTAGAAGAGTGTAGCCTATTAAAAGGGGCGGGCCATGCAGTTGATATCATTTGCATAATGGTGTAGTACACAATGAACATCCTTGTTTATTTTCTTTCAGGCTACTTGTGAAATTCCCTGAACTAAATTACCAGCTGAAAATCAAAGTTTGCATTGACAAGTAAGGCTTTTTTTATTATAGTACATTTTTTATTACATTTTTATTTACATGTTTTATTATAGTACAATCTCAGTTAGTATTATATGAAAAAATACTGCATTTTACTATAAATTTTATCTTTCAGGGAGTCTGGAGATGTGGCAGCAATCAGAGGGTAAGGTTTTGTAACTTGTTTTTAACTTTTTTTTTTTTACTTCTAAACGCACAAAATCAAAAGTCTCACTTTCGCTTCTGTTTAGGTCACGAAAGTTCAACATCCTGGGCACCAACACCAAAGTCATGAACATGGAGGAGTCCAACAACGGCAGCCTGTCGGCGGAGTTTAAACACTTGGTGAGTTGTAGCAAAACTCCTTCGCTTTCTGTGACAAACGCTTCCTCACGACGGAACCCCCACTTCCTGTTCAATGCAGACCCTGAGAGAGCAGCGGTGCGGGAACGGCGGACGCACCAACAGTGACGTAAGCATCGAAGGCCTCCCGTTCGCCAACACCCTGCAGCCTTGATACTTAGGAATTTTTTTTCTCTGTAGGCATCTCTTATTGTCACCGAGGAGCTCCATCTCATCACTTTTGAAACAGAAGTTTATCATCAGGGCTTGAAGATTGACCTGGAGGTAGGTTCCTCAAGGGTTCCTCAGGAAGTCCTCCTTAAAAACTACACTGGAAGTAACTTGTAACAAGCTTAACTTGCACAACATCTTCTGCACTGCGATGGACATTTCTTTGACGTATATTTCTTGTGTCAATGACACACAAGCACCAGACTTGATCGCTGCAGCAACAGGCTTTTATTGCACGTTCACTGGTACAATAAATCCCTAACATGGGGCCGCTGTTGTAGCCACGTCAAGCTAAAACTCAACTCTGAATCCCCCAACGTCACTTCCTGTCGGCCCCTCCACTCTGCGCCACTAACACCAGGACACATTTACAGAAGCACACGCAAGCACAAGTCTTATTTATGTATTAATTTGGGTATTTTTTTTATTATTAAAGGTGACCATAGGGGTGCTATTTCATGTCGAGAGAGCTTTAATAATGTCAAAAACAGGTTTTTCCATGCTGTCATTATGGAAATATTCCATCTATGAATAAGGGAAGCATCACTTCCTGTCTGCACCTTATTTTTTATTATTAGACCCCGACTATAGGGGTGCTATTTCATGTCGAGAGGGCTCTAATAATGTTAAAAACTGTTTTTTTTCCATGCTGTCATTATGAAAATATTCCATCTATGAATAAGGGAAGCGTCTCTTCCTGTCCGCATCTTATTTTTTATTGTTAGACCTGACTATAGGGGTGCTATTTCATGTTGAGAGGGCTCTAATAATGTTAAAAACATTTTTTTCCATGCTGTCATTATGAAAATATTCCATCTATGAATAAGGGAAGCATCACTTCCTGTCTGCACCTTATTTTTTATTATTAGACCTGACTATAGGGGTGCCATTTCATGTCGAGAGGGCTCTAATAATGTTAAAAACATTTTTTTCTATGCTGTCATTATGAAAATATTCCATCTATGAATAAGGGAAGCATCACTTCCTGTCTGCACCTTATTTTTTATTATTAGACCCCGACTATAGGGGTGCTATATCATGTCGAGAGGGCTCTAATAATGTTAAAAACTGTTTTTTTTCCATGCTGTCATTATGAAAATATTCCATCTATGAATAAGGGAAGCATCACTTCCTGTCTGCACCTTATTTTTTAGTAATAGACCTGACTATAGGGGTGCTATTTCATGTCGAGAGGGCTCTAATAATGTTAAAAACAGGTTTTTCCATGCTGTCATTCTGAAAATATTCCATCTATGAATAAGGGAAGCATCACTTCCTGTCCACATCTTCTACCCAGACACATTTGGGTATTTATTTATTTGTTATTATTAGAGGTGACAGCTGATATCTTACCAGGTTGGTAGTTTTTAGTTTACATTTTTGCCCCAAAACAAAATTTTTAGTGGGGAAATAGCTTGTATATTCTCTAGTATGGCTACCTTAACGTACTTAAAATTTAATTATTTCACAACACATAGCTCATATTGCTCCCTCATTGCATTAAACCATTATTTTATTGTGATCAATAGTTTAAAAAAATAATGTATGTATACTGTATTTGGCACAGAAAATGTAATATATGAATTAGTATTAATGTTTGTACAAATGTGAAATTTAAGTGCAATATGAAGTCATCACAAACCCCCCTCTTGTGTTCAGACGCATTCACTGCCCGTGGTGGTCATTTCCAACATCTGTCAGATGCCCAACGCCTGGGCCTCCATCCTGTGGTACAACATGCTCACCGATCAGCCTAAGGTCAGACCGGTGCCTCCTGTGGAGAAGTTCTCACTGACACGCTGTTTACACGCAAAACTAAATGCTGCTGTGCTGTCCTTTTTTTTTTTTTTTTTTTTTCAGAATGTGAACTTTTTCACCAAGCCCCCCGTGGGGACGTGGGACCAGGTGGCAGAAGTGCTCAGTTGGCAGTTCTCGTCCACCACCAAGAGGGGGCTGACCATCGAACAGCTTACCACACTGGCTGAGAAACTGCTAGGTGAGTTTTTTGTCTTCTGTTTATGTTCCTCACATTTTTTATATGTAAAAAAGGCCAAAAATGCATTAGCGCGCAGATGTCTCACAGCTAGGAGACGAGGGTTCAATTCCACCCACGACCATCTCTGTGTGGAAGTTTGCATGTTCTCCCCGTGCATGCGTTTATGACCTTCTAAATCAATTTTTTTTAAACATTATTAGAGACTTATAAACATCAAATAACACCCCTATAGTCACCTTTCGAGAAGACATAATAAAATAAAACAAGCCATTTAAGAGTTGTTTTTTTAGTTTTATGTCGGTAACGGTCGCATCATTAGCAAGAGTAGTTAGCACACAGGCCTCACCCAAGTTCGATTCCATTCTCAGTAATCTTTGTGTGGAGTTTGCATGTTCTCCTCGTGCATGCGTGGGTTTTTTTTCCGGGTACTCCGGTTTTCCTCTCACATTCCAAAAAACATGCTAGGTTAATTAGCGACTCCAAATTGTCCATAGGTATGAATGTGAGTGTGAATGGTTGTTTGTCTATATGTGCCCTGTGATTGGCTGGCCCACCAGTCCAGGGTGTACCCTGCCTCTCGCCCAAAGACAGCTGGGATAGGCTCCAGCACCCCCTGCGACCCTTGTGTGGATAAGCGGTAGAAAATGAATGAATATTCATTATTAGAGCCCTCTAGACATGAAATAACACCCCTATATTGACTTTTAAACTCGGTAGAAAATGAATGAATGAATATTTACATTATGTGAATGGACTGATACAAATTGTATACACAAATGGAGAAGCGGATGTTTGCCTTATGTGTGAATGGAGACGCCCGATTTTTACATGATTTGTATGTGAATTTCAGGGCCGTCTGTCAACTATTCCGGCTGTCAGTTCACCTGGGCCAAGTTCTGCAAGGTACCTCGACTTCTTTATCCGCCATATTGTTGCTCCAGTGGGTGTGGCTAATATGACTTTTTTTATGTTTTTGCAGGAAAACATGGCTGGCAAAGGCTTTTCATTCTGGGTGTGGCTGGACAACATTATTGATCTGGTCAAGAAATATATCCTGGCGCTGTGGAACGAGGGGTAAGCCATTGGGGATTGAACGTGTAACACTCTAGATGTTTTTAAATGTATATTTTTGGCCATCAGGTATATTATGGGCTTCATCAGCAAAGAGCGAGAGAGAGCCATTCTCAGCCCGAAACCGCCAGGCACCTTTCTTCTGCGTTTCAGCGAGAGCAGCAAGGAGGGCGGCATCACGTTTACGTGGGTGGAAAAAGACATCAGCGGTGAGCTTCCGAACTGTAGACATAGTCGATGTCGTTTTTCCAGATTGTTTCCAAACGCCTATTCTGCGCCACTCAGGGAAAACTCAAATCCAGTCTGTGGAGCCGTACACCAAACAGCAGCTCAACAGCATGTCATTCGCCGACATCATCATGGGCTACAAAATCATGGACGCCACCAACATCCTGGTTTCACCCCTGGTGTATCTCTACCCTGAAATCCCCAAGGAGGAAGCTTTCGGGAAGTACTGCAGACCCGAGGCGGCTCCTGAACCAGAGATGCCGGGAGACTCCACAAGCAGTAAGTGGCTTCCTATGCGAGTATTGTGTATTTCCGTGTGAAGTACTACAACACTGTCTTGTCTTCAACAGCGATTCAACCGTACTTGAAGACAAAGTTCATCTGCGTTACCCCGTGAGTATGACTTATTTTTCCTCTTTTTTTACCTTCTTCTGCATTTGCATACATTCTGCAAAGACACAACATCCTTTCTATGCATCTCTGCTTCCCTTTTGTTGTATTTATATCACAAATGTTGCCAGATGTTCGTAGGAAAGAGGCCAAAATGGGAAGAAAACTTTCTCGTTATGAGTCGATGATGCTACTGCAAATGATTCTGAAGTGCTTGGGATTTTATTATTTTTTAATTAGATGAGAATGGGGCGCCGCCGTGGTCGAGTGGTTAGCTAGCAGACGTCACAGCTAGGAGACCAGGGTTCAATTCCACCCTCGGCCATCTCTGTGTGGAGTTTTACATGTTCTCCCCGTGCATACGTGGGTTTTAATTGGCGACTCCAAATTGTCCATAGGTATGAATGTGAGTGTGAATGGTTGTTTGTCTATATGTGCCCTGTGATTGGCTGGCCCACCAGTCCAGGGTGTACCCCGCCTCTCGCCTGAAGACAGCTGGGATAGGCTCCAGCACCCCCCGCGACCCTCGTGTGGATAAGCGGTAGGAGACAGCTAGGAGACCAGGGTTCAATTCCACACTCGCCCATCTCTGTGTGGAGTTTTACATGTTCTCCCCGTGCATGTGTGGGTTTTTTTTTCCGGGTACTCCAGTTTCCTCCCACATTCCAAAAACATGCTAGGCTAATTAGCGACTCCAAATTGTCCTTAGGTATGAATGTGAGTGTGAATGGTTGTTTGTCTATATGTGCCCTGTGATTGGCTGGCCACCAGTCCAGCGTGTACCCGGCCTCTCGCCCGAAGACAGCTGGGATAGGCTCCAGCACGATCCTCGTGTGGATAAGCGGTAGAAAATGAATGAATATTTAAGCATTATTAGAGCCCTCTAGACATGAAATAACACCCCTATATTGACTTTTAAACTCATATTACCCAAATTTGTAAATAAAAGAAAATAAAACCTTTTAGCACCTTTTGCACGGTGTTCGAGTAGTTAGCGCGCAGACCTCACAGCTAGGAGACCAGGGTTCAATTCCACCCACGCCTGTCTCTGTGTGGAGTTTGCATGTTCTCCCCGTGCATGCGTGGTTTTTTTTTCCGGGTACTCCGGTTTCCTCCCACATTCCAAAAAAACATGCTAGGCTAATTAGCGACTCCAAATTGTCCATAGGTATGAATGTGAGTGTGAATGGTTGTTTGTCTATATGTGCCCTGTGATTGGCTGGCCACCAGTCATGAATAGATGAGAATGGGGAATGGAAGGACTGACATGTATGTGACTGGATGGACCGGATGTTTATCATATGTGTGGGTGTAGATGGAGTTACATATGTTTATGGGAAAAAAGGACAGGTAGTAGATACCCGAGTCATGTGTGTGTCTTAATGGATTGTTTACATTGTGGGTGTATGTGAATGGACAGACAGATGTTAACCTTATGTGTGTATGTGAATGGACGCACATGTACATCACCTGTGTATGTACAGTACATATATGGAGGGCCGTATGAACGCCGTATGATTGTCCAGTGATGATTCCAGTGTACGGTGGCCTGAAAGGGTCAAAAAGGATCGAAGAGAGTAACTAACACATGTACTCTCGTGTCCGCGGCTTTGGTCCTGCTTTGTGAGGTTTGCTCAGAAAGATCCCTGACCTGTCTCCGTAGGTGTCCCTCCGTGTTCATGGACTTTCCGGACAGTGAGCTGCTTGGGAACGGATTCCCAGGGTAGGCGCTTGGAGGGGAGGGCGGGGGCATGTACGGGATCTTTGTATGTGTGTGTGTGTGTGTGTCATTTGTGTGTTAGTGTTTCTTGTGTTGGAGTGTGTGTCGGAGCAGTTCACCAATCAGCACAATGACTAAACTGCTATTTGTAATGGTAATGGTTTTTATTTCAGATTACAATTGAATGCATCACATAATCAGTTCACAGTTCCACATGTCCAAAAAGGAGTAGGAAGAAGCAAAGCTTATTAAATCCTAACCCCTCCATCTGGTACTTTGACAATCAGTAACTGTTACATTTGTTCACTTCCTGCTTTCCTAATATAATTGTTTTAATTTAATTTAATTTAATTTAATTTTATTTTATTTTATTTTATTTTATTTTATTTTATTTTATTTTATTTTATTTTATTTTATTTTATTTTATTTTATTTTATTTTATTTTATTTTTTTGTCCATAGTAACTGTCAATATAGTGATATATATAGCACATCATGACTGGTTCAAGACTCTTCATCCTTGTATTTAGCAAACATCAACTGCTTGTATTGTTTCTTGAATTGGCTCATCGTTGTGCATTGTTTGATTTCCTTACTCAATCCATTCCATAGTTTGATTCCACATACTGAAATGCTATGGCTTTTTAACATAGTCCTAGCATATAAGTGTTTCAAATGTACTTCTTCCCTGAGATCATATTTCTCTCTTGTAGAGAAGTATTTGATGATATTTTTAGGTAATTGGTTATTTTTAGCCTTATGCATTATTTTAGCTGTTTGAAGATGAACTATATCAGCAAGTTGAAGTATTTGTGATTTTAGAAATAAGGCATTATGAATTATCCTTGCAGTATTTGGTGTAAATGTTAATATTTTTGTACTTGTGCTGCATTCAGGTCCCACAAATGTACTGATCAGCGGCGCTTAGGATATACACAATGTCTGTGTGTGTGTGTGTGTGTACATGTGACAAAACCGCAGGCTGGCTGGCTATGAAATAACATAGCGTAACACCTAACAACATCAAACCATGTATGTGTGTGTGTCAGCATGTTTTGTCATGTCCACAGTCAAAACTCGTATTGAAGCCGGTGATGTCATTGTTTGTTTTTTGTTTTTTTTCCCCCGCAGAACAAACTCTGGGAACACCAGCGACCTTTACTCGCTCTCGCTCTCTCCGCGCACTCTGGACTCGCTGATGCCCAACGAAGCCGAGGCTAATCCGGGACATCTGGGTGAGTTGCTCAGCAACAGACACGGTTCAAAATCCAGTGTATTTTTTTTAAAAAAGACAATACTGTAGTACAGGGGTCTCAAACTCAATTTTACGCATTTATTAAAAACAAAAAAATTTAAAAAACTTAGCTTTGGTTCCAATTTTCTACAAGAAAAGCTCTGATAAAACATTCCACTGTTCTCAAATATCTTACTTTTTATTTTTCTACACAAAATAAGATCAGTTTTTTTTACAATCAGTAATAAATAAATAAATATAATAATAATAATAAAAGGGCAAATAATAAAAACTTAAGAAACCACATATAGTTGACGGGTAGACAAATTATTTTTTTTCCTATTAAAATTAACAAAGCATTATTAGAGCCCTGTAGACATGACAAAACACGACTATAGTCACATTTATACTCTTTCTATTTACAACATATTGCGCAACTGCAGGGTCTTTGAGACACATGCTAACTTGCAAACTAGAGAGCTAGCGACCTAAACGGTAGCCTTCAAGTTATTTCCTTTAAACTTAAATATCCAAAAACTTACCACTTCCACACGGATAGGGAGGATAACTATTAACAGTTATTTAACCTTTAACATGAACATTAATCAAACGTAATAATTTTTTTCTTGATACATGATACCATACAGCATCCATATCAAACTTGACATTAAACTTTCATATCAAGGCGGGGGGCCTCAAAGTAGTGTCCTGCGGGCCACATTTGGCCCGCAGGTTGCATGTTTGAGACCCCTGCTGTAGTAGCTTTGAAACGAGCTGGAATTCAGTCTCCACCTGTCTGTGTGATGTCATCACGTTGACAGAATCCCTCACTCTGGACATGGACGTGGCGTCTCCAATGTGAGGACGTCCTTCGAGATGAACTTGAAAGATGATTGACACTCTGACATGTGACTTTCACCTTCACAAGGTCTAATTATTCTCATATGTATGTCCACTTTTTAATGAATACCAGGAGCTCTGTGGTTATCGTCGCCACTTTCTACATAAAATTCAGTACTTGTTATTTTTCCTGGGAAAATCATCAGCTTTTTATGACAGAATGTGTGTGTGTGTGTGTGTTTTTCTTCGGTTGTTGTCCTATAAGCTATGAACTGCTTTTTTTTTGTGTTACACATTTTTAATCCTTGCCAAATAGAATAATACACTTGTATAGTGAAGCGCTATAAAACACATGTAAATATTTTATTCATATCACTGTTTTGTGCTTGTTTTAGTACAAAAATGAACCTGTAGCGTTCTAATTACTGTGACAACCTGTCTATTCATAGTATGTGTATGGCCTGAATTCACTCGAAAAATCATTGAAAAAATGATTTTTTTTTTTACATTGAATTTATTTGGGAGTAGAAGAGGCACTGCCATGTTTGAAAATTGTTTTCTGTACAAAAGAAAAATGCTGTAACTATTCATTATTTTTAGGCAATAAAAACAAATTCACCCCGAAATGTATTATTTGTAATTTGTATATGTTATGCACACTAAAAAGCATACAGTATTGTTTCCATGAGGGTAATATTATACACCAGTTATTATTTCTTCACATTTAGTCCGCCTTCATTATTTACGCATACTTTTTAACGCTTTAACAAGTTTAGTCATTCAAATGGGACACGCTTTTCATTAGCATAACTCTTCATGACACATAACTTCCTATTTCATTTTCATTTCTTCTTCACAGAGTCATTCCTTTGCGTCATCTTCATTTCTCAGCAGTATACTTCAAATAAAAAAGCCCCTTTTTACGTCGCAGCGTGCAATGCTAAAGTGCTTTCAGTTATGATGTTTTACGGCTGCTGCTGGGATTCCCACTCATTGTTCTACTTCTTCATTTGATTCTTCTTGCAGTGTTATTATTATAATATTAAACGCTTGACTATCCATTCTGAATAATAGCAGAAGAGACGTGTTCATTTTGTGTTTCATTGTCTGATCTGTATTGCAAATTATATTCATAATGTCTTCATAAGGTGCATGACATTTAATTGAAATAGACTTCTGAAACAATATCATTAAAAAAATACACAGAAAAATAAATAAATAATCACATAAATATTAACTTTTCACCTAAACCGAATAGTGAAGTTCACTTTCAGACCGTAGGGTGTCGCTGTTGTTCAACTTGAGTGGCTTGCATCTTAATTGACAATCCGTAGATTATGTTTGTTTAAAGGTGGGATTACATTTTAAATTGTTATTCAACAACTTTTTAAATCTTTGTACTTGTATACATAGTTAATCTACATGGTTGCTTATGCACATATTATTGTGTATTCATGCACACAATTGCTTAAAATTGCCTCTATAAAGGAACCCTATGTTGCCTTTAAGTGCCTACTGTAAAATACGCTATTCAAAGGTGCACTTGCTTTTTTTTTTTACGGATATACTACTAGCGAAAGATCATATATATAAGAGGAGTGCTGTGCTGTTTTGAAGGCTATACTGCTAGTCAAAGATCCTGCACAAGAGCACGCATATTTAATAATATGCTGTAAAAATAAAAGTCTGTAAATATTAGTTTTGAACTAACTTGCATGTCGATGTGATGTCATACATGGGCCAGATTTGGTCCAAAATTCAGATTATGTACATTATTACACTTATAACAGTTTTAAAGGTGATTTGAGGGGCTAAATTATACTTTATATTGTTTTTGTAGTGTATAAAAATTACGTTTTTCGCTTTACTTACGGTGACGGCCGGAAGTGGGTGGTGATAGCGAGAGAGAGCGAGACAAGCGAGCGAGAAGGGGAGGGGCTGGGGGAGTAAACGAGCGCGCCCCAGCACGGAGAGAGAGCAGTCATAGGAAAAGTGTGAACAAACTACACTGACGGACCCACCGAGAGCTCCGCGCCGCTGCTCGCCCAACTCCACGCACCTTGGGGCCGCACAGAGCCCAGGACAGCCTCGGCAGTCGCTCCACGGAGGTAACGAGTCGCTTCTGCTCATGCGCGGGCACGCGTATGGTGCGTTTGTTTTGCTTTTTTCTGTTGTTGTTGTTGTTGTTGTTGTTGTTCAATGACACGTCAACCGTCACTGGGTGAAATTATCCTATATTGTTATTTATAAACTTAAGTTGAAACGAACCGGGGGGGACACGGCGTCGGTGTGTCCGCTGTCCTCGGAGGCTCAGCTGGATCAACAGGCTGTCGAAGACACCACCCCCCTCCGCTTCCATGCATGTGTTTGCTGCCCTTTACTGTCAACACACTTGTGTTTACAGCTAATGTTTGTTGCTAACGTTGCTAACGTTTTACAGCTAATATTAATAATATGATGGTTATGTTTGTAGTTATGTTTGTTTCTAGCGTTTGCGGATAAGGTTTAATACTTGTTCATACTAGTAATATAATGTTTATGTTTGTAGTTGTATTTATTGCTAATGTTTACAGCCAATAATTGTTGCTAATGTTTGCAAATTTAGCTTATTTCAAACATAAAATAATTTATATTGCAGTACATCACGTTCAACACGTCTGAAAAGGAGTAGGAAGAAGCAGAGTTCATGAAATACTAATCTACTCTATTTTTCAGCAATTACTGATAGTTTCTGCTTCCTGTTTTCTAGCATGTACCATGACTGTGTTGCTAATCTAGCAGCTACCTTTCACTGCTGTGCAGGTGTACCTAATGTAGTGGCCAGTGCATGGGACCGTCCGTCTGTCAGTCAGTCAGTCAGTCGATACGTTTTGTGGCGAAAGGTTAGCGTGTTTCATAATTTGCTTCCCATTTGTTTGAGCTGGAAAAGAGAGGAGAATAATTAACAATAAAATGGCCGACAGTTAAGTAACGACATGGAGAAATGAGCGTTGGAGGGCAGGAAGGGCTTCGGCTCCCTGGCTGAGCTTGCTGGCTTTGTGGTTCAAATTATTTTACATGAAAATATTCTTGTTTAAGTCCAATAATGATGTGGAGTGCATGGGAAAGTGGTAGTTTATAGACCATGGACCTACATATGTCTTGTGACGCCGTCCAAACAGGCCTTGCGTATGTTTTCTCGTCAATGTAGACGCTTAGCGAAGTTACTGGCAACTTATGCAGGATTTGCTGCTAGCTAAGGTGGCTAAAAGTCTTGCATATTTTTTCTCATCAGTGTGGATGCTTAGCGAAGTTACTGGCAACTTATGCCGCATTTGCTGCTAGCTAAGGTGGCTAAAAGTCTTGCATATTTTTTCTCATCAATGTGGACGCTTAGCGAAGTTACTGGCAACTTATGCCGCATTTGCTACTAGCTAAGGTGGCTAAAAGTCTTGCGTATGTTTTCTCGTCAATGTAGACGCTTAGCGAAGTTACTGGCAACTTATGCAGGATTTGCTGCTAGCTAAGGTGGCTAAAAGTCTTGCATATTTTTTCTCATCAATGTGGACACTTAGCGAAGTTACTGGCAACTTATACAGGATTTGCTACTAGCTAAGGTGGCTAAAAGTCTTGCATATGTTTTCTCATCAGTGTGGACGCTTAGCGAAGTTACTGGTAACTTATGCCGCATTTGCTACTAGCTAAGGTGGCTAAAAGTCTTGCATATGTTTTCTCATCAGTTTGGACACTTAGCGAAGTTACTGGCAACTTATGCCGCATTTGCTGCTAGCTAAGGTGGCTAAAAGTCTTGCATATGTTTTCTCATCAGTTTGGACACTTAGCGAAGTTACTGGCAACTTATGCCGCATTTGCTATGGACGCTTAGCGAAGTTACTGGCAACTTATACCGCATTTGCTACTAGCTAAGGTGGCTAAAAGTCTTGCATATGTTTTCTCATCAGTGTGGACGCTTAGCGAAGTTACTGGCAACTTATACCGTATTTGCTACTAGCTAAGGTGGCTAAAAGTCTTGCATATGTTTTCTCATCAGTTTGGACACTTAGCGAAGTTACTGGCAACTTATGCCGCATTTGCTGCTAGCTAAGGTGGCTAAAAGTCTTGCATATGTTTTCTCATCAGTTTGGACACTTAGCGAAGTTACTGGCAACTTATGCCGCATTTGCTATGGACGCTTAGCGAAGTTACTGGCAACTTATACCGCATTTGCTACTAGCTAAGGTGGCTACAAATCTTGCGTATGTTTTCTCGTCAATGTGGACGCTTTTAGCGAAGTTACTGGCAACTTATACAGGATTTGCTACTAGCTAAGGTGGCTAAAAGTCTTGCATATGTTTTCTCATCAATGTGGACGCTTAGCGAAGTTACTGGCAACTTATGCTGCATTTGCTGCTAGCTAAGGTGGCTAAAAGTCAAGCCTTCCAAGCATACCATGCTAAGCTACCGGCTAACAGTAGCAGTGCCCTCACAGTGACCTATGTCTTGTGTTTTTTAACTACCGGGTAGTCGGGGAGGGCCTGTTCTCAGCATTGACATCACCAGTTAGCTGGAAGTCAGCTCTTTGGGGTTTTTTTTTTTTTGTGTGTGTTGTTGTTGATGTAACAGAGCGATGACTCAAAGGTGTAAGACCCATCGAGGCTTCGATAACTGGAAGGCGGTTGACAATTATTTTTTTTTTATTCGTGCGTGTGATCAAATTGTGGTGTTTTATGGTTGAGGCGAAAAAGGGAAACGACAAATATGCGTGTGAGGGAAGTGATCAGGAAGCATGTGGTGACATGACCCCCCCCCCCCCCCCCCCCACACACACACACACACACTCCTCCCCACCACCCTTCAACTTCCAACCTCCTCCCTGCTTTCAGTTGCGCTAACGCTAATCCAGCGGTCACGTGACCACCAGCTCTCAGGGCACCGATCCATCTGTCGAATAAGGACGCTGATTGTTGGCATCCCCGGGCATGCTTGCGTCCCGTGTCCTCTCCTGTCTCATGGCC
The DNA here is from genome assembly GCF_030265055.1 of Doryrhamphus excisus. Taxonomy (NCBI): domain Eukaryota; kingdom Metazoa; phylum Chordata; class Actinopteri; order Syngnathiformes; family Syngnathidae; genus Doryrhamphus; species Doryrhamphus excisus. Next base: position 15,351,343 of record NC_080480.1, on the reverse strand, counting down.
GCCATTGCTGCCAGCTTCAAATTTGATATGAAAATTTAAAAATAAAAAGGAAAACATTAGGCCTGGAATGATAATAAATGAATTAATTAATCACAAAATAAATGAAAATTAACTTAATCATTTTGCCGGCCTCATTATAACAAACAGGACGGGAAGGGGGTTCACTCTGTGCATTGGTTTCAGCACCTTTGACACGTTTGTTCCGTCGAACAATGGCATGAACGGAGTGAGTCGTACAGTCTCTTTGTCTCGGTGGATGGAGGCGGGGTTTAGGATCATACAAACCTGCAATAAAAGTCTGTTGTTCCAGCGACCAAGTCAGTAACATGACTGATGCCTGTTGACCAGTTTAGAAGACTACATATTAATTATTCAGTTTTTGAATGTGTCTTGTGAATGCCTAATATTTGTGTTTTACTTTATTTAGCCATTTAGGGCGTTTATTGAGTCCAGACAATTTTGACACAACATCGGTAGTTTTTTTTACGGGTCTACCGATTGTGGTGGGAAAAGGCCGTTAGCAACTGTTGACATCGGTGGTTTGCATGCATGCAGGTACTCGATAATACTATACAGACAACCAAGTACTTACACAAAATAAACACATTTAGGACACTGATAAATTGTAACATCGGAATGGCATCGGACTTCAGCAACAGTTTGGCGAATAGTCCAATTCACTTGTCTCTTCACCTGGAATCTGAAACTCCAACCACTTCTGCTTGATGCTTGCCTCTTTTGGTAAAGTAGCTTTCTCACCTCATACTTCGGTACGTGACAAAAATAAAATAAAAGGTAGAAGGAAGAAAGGAAGAAGCAGAGTTCATGAAATCCTAATCCTACTCTATTTTTCAGCAAAAACTGATAGTTCCTGCTTCCTGTTTCTAGCTATAATGCTACACACACGACCAACTACTTACGCAAAATAAACACATTTAGGACACTGATAAATTGTAACGTCGGAAAGGCATCGGACTTCAGCAACAGTTTGGCGAATAGTCCAGCTGACAGAACAGTCCCATATTTGTATCTTCGACTGGAATCTGCAACTCCAACCACTTCTGCTTGATAAAATAAAATTAAAAATTAAAAATTAAAAATTAAAAATTAAAAATTAAAAATTAAAAATTAAAAATTAAAAATTAAAAATTAAAAATTAAAAATTAAAAATTACGAAAAAAAAATAAAAAAATTAAACTATCTTAGGAAAGCAGGAAGTGAACAAATGTAACAGTGATTGTAAAAGTACCAGAGGGGTAGAATTTAATGGTACGCATTATGTCATTGTATGGTCATATCACCTCGTACCAAAGTATGTTAAATGTACATTATTTAAAAAAATAAATAAATAAAAAGGAAAGCAGGAAGTGAACAAATCTAACAGTTAGTGATTGTAAAAGTAGGATTTAATAAATTTTGCTTCTTCCTACTCCTTTTGGACATGTGGAACTGTGAACTGATTATGTGATGCATTCAATTGTAATCTGATGCATGTTCAAATGAAATTAAACTGTTACCATTTTCCTCACGGTAGCACATCTACAGCAAATTTAGAGGAAACTCTAAAGATTGGAGATTTTAGATGCAGACCTATATGATCCGATTGGCTTCATATCAGCATTGGCTCGGGATGGTGTGATAGGATTCTGGATCACAAGAGTCACTACTCATTCGTCACGGATTGCTGGTATTAGTGGCCTAAAAGGAAATGATACCATGTGACATCTTGAATGTGTTGTTCATTGTAGCAGCTAGTTAACCGCTTTTGGTTGGGAAAAAAAAAAACAAAAAAAAATGTGGCTCATTGGCTGCGTCCAAGGTGAGCAGGATGCGCTATAGCTGCTGCTGCTGTTGTCACTGCAACGTTAAAGCCTATTACGGGCTTACTGGGAACGTGGTGGATAACCCACTCACACAGACACATCCATTATAAAGCAAGGGGGGGGAATAAAAGTAGATGGACAGAAGCCGCAAATTCGTGTTAGTTCAAACGTAAACATGTTAGTACAGTTGTTTGTTTTATCGCTAATGTGTTTGTTCAACAGATTTAGGTCAAGATGACATCTGGCTAAGATTATTTGGAGGAATGTATGATTAAAAAAAATGGGGGACACATTGAGGGCACATATAGACAAACAACCATTCACACTCACATTCATACCTATGGACAATTTGGAGTCGTCAATTAACCTAGCAGGCACGGCGGGCTAGTGGTTAGCGCGCAGACCTCACAGCTAGGAGACCAGGGTTCAATTCCACCGGAATTCCCGTGCATGCATGGGTTTTCTCCGGGTGCTCCGGTTTCCTCCCACATTCCAAAAAAACATGCTAGGTTAATTAGCGACTCCAAATTGTCCATAGGTATGAATGTGAGTGTGAATGGTTGTTTGTCTATATGTGCCCTGTGATTGGCTGGCCACCAGTCCAGGGTGTACCCCGCCTCTCTGCCCGAAGACAGCTGGGATAGGCTCCAGCACCCTCGTGTGGATAAGCAGTAGAAAAATGAATATTTAAGCATTATTAGAGCCCTCTAGACATGAAATAACACCCCTATATTGACTTTTAAACTCCTATTACCCAAATTTGTAAATAAAAGAAAATAAAACCTTTTAGGGGCTGCACGTTGTTTGAGTGGTTACCGCGCAGACCTCACAGCTAGGAGACCAGGGTTCAATTCCACCTTCGGCCATCTCTGTGTGGAGTTTTACATTTTTTCCCTGTGCATGCATGGGTTTTCTCCGGGTACTCCGGTTTCCTCCCACATTCCAAAAAAACATGCTAGGTTAATTAGCGACTCCAAATTGTCCATAGGTATGAATGTGAGTGTGAATGGTTGTTTGTCTATACGTGCCCTGTGATTGGCTGGCCACCAGTCCAGGGTGTACCCCACCTCTCTGCCCGAAGACAGCTGGGATAGGCTCCAGCACCCCGGCGACCCTCGTGAGGAAAAGCGGTAGAAAATGAATGAATGAATGAAATTAACCTAGCATATTTTTGCAATGTGGGAATCGAACACAATCTCCTGACTGTGTCGCCAACATACTTACCACTTGACTCATTCCAGTCCTAAAGCCAACACAGAGCTACTGACTGCATCCCAAACACCCAAAGTTGGGTCTGGTAAGGTCAGGATTTCAGGATGTAAATCTTCGAATGGCGTTTTTTTTTTGTTTTTTTTTTGTTTTTTTTTTGTAGGTTCTTAAAAACAGCAGAGACTTCCTGTCATTTAGGGAAGTGGTTCTCAACAGCTCAACTGCGGGTCCTACCGTCAACCCCTCAATGAAAAGCTGCGACCCAAAATTACTGACGAGTCTTGTCTCTTGTTTTGTAGTCGATGCTTAAAAACAGCAATGCGCTTCTACTACGCGTTGGTGCAGTGGGTCGGTGGGTCGGCTTCTTGCACAGGCACGAGAGTAAATATATCATGCAAAAGTCGTGATTCGTTATTGGATATTGATCCCCGTAGCCCCGTCCACGCATGACGTCTCCGGCTCTGCTTACGATACGACTTTGAAGATGAATCACAGACGGTTAGATCCCATCTGTTGCTCCTCTGGCTGCCCGCTACCGCCCCTCCCAGGCATGCGGGCCAGTTGACTCCATCACATGACATCGTAAATAAAAGCTGAGAGCGAGAGAGAGAGAGAGAGAGAGAGAGAGAGAGAGAAGGGGTAGGCTTGTCTCCAATGCTTATTGTGTGCACACGTCGTGCTGCATCACACTGACTCATGTTGTGGAGCGTCGGCCATTATTCTTCATGGAAGATGTTTGACATTCTTCAAGCTACTTGGTTCATTCATTTTCTACCGCTTATTCTCACGAGGGTCGGGGGGTGGGGGGGTGGGTGCTGGAGCCTATCCCAGCTGTCTTCGGGCTGGACTGGTGGCCAGCCAAATCACAGGGCACATATAGACAAACAACCATTCACACTCACATTCATACCTATGGACAATTTGGAGTCGCTAATTAACCTAGCATGTTTTTGGAATGTGGGAGGAAACCGGAGTACCCGGAGAAAACCCACACAGAGATGGCCGAGGGTGGAATCGAACCCGGGTCTCCTAGCTGTGAGGCCTGTACGCTAACCACTCGATCACCGTGCAGCCTGGGTTGCAGAATTATTCCGAAAAAAAACGAAGTTTGTCTTATATGCAGCGTCTAGTGATGTATGCATGCCAACAAACAGGTCGCGCCAAACGACTTCTCCGCCGGAGCTTTTTTTCCTGGCACTCACACACACCTGGAAAGACCAACGGTTAAAAAAAAAGTGTTTGAAAAAAATAATGGGGAAAAAAAACATGAATTATTTTTAAATATAAGACATTATAATATAATAATAATAATAATAATAATAATAATAATAATAATAATAATAATAATAATAATTAATAACAATAATTAATAATAATAATGTAATATAATTAATATATTGAAAGTGCTGTATTATAAATAATCGCTGAACAAAATCAACATGTTTTATTAACTGAATATTTTTTGTAAAATATTTTTTGTAAAATTTTTGTAAAAAACTTTCTGGAGTTTCTGGAATATAGACAAACCGGAGGAAACTGGAATACCCGGAGAAAACCCACGCATGCACCTGGAGGCCTGCGTGCTAACCACTCGCTCGCCGTGCAGCCTCATTTACATACTATATAGTGTAATCCCAACCTTCTAAAGGCAGTTTCTAACATTAGAGACCTCTAGACATGAAATAGCAACCCTAAAGTTCACATTTACTCTTGTATTAAACAATATAGTGGACATAATAAGAGACAATAAGCCATTTAAGACAAAACATATTCTCCCCGTGCAAGGGTGGAATTGAACTTGTGTCTCCTAGCTATGAGGCCTGTGCGCCAACCACTCAACCGCCGTGCAGCCCTACTATTAATTATATATATATATATAAATGGGGGGGAAAATCATGAATTATTTTAAAATTTAATACATTATAATAATATAATTATAATATATAATAATAATAATAATAATAATATATAATTAGAATATAATATAATTAATATATTGAAAATGCTGTATTATACATAATCTGTGAAAAAAATCAAGATGTGTTATTAACTGAAAAATATTTTTGTAACATGCAGAAATCCTACTCTATTGCAACATGCAAACTCCACACAGAGATGGCCGAGGGTGGAATCGAACTCGGGTCTCCTAGCTGTGTGGCCTGTGCGCTAACCACTCGCCCACTGTGCAGCCCTTTTATTTTTGACTTTATTCCCACAATATTATTATTCCTCCAAATTGATTTTCTAAAACGGAATCAGACACACGTGTGTGAGCAGACATCCACGGCGACCATTCAGGAAGTCATCTCAACAGCGTGACGCAGTGGAGGGTCAGTGGGGCGGGATGGGGACCGCGGTGTCCGCGTTGGGCTTATCCAGATTATCCCTCTGCCACCACGGTAATCGCTCCCTCGCTACTGTGCAGCAGTGCATCGCATCTCGCTACACTCATTGCTTTTGTTGTCCTTGTTTGTGGCAAAGCTGTTTTTTTTTAATACTGTCAAGTACGTCTCTGGCTTCCATGTTGCTCTTTTCAGGTTCGTCTCATGGAAGATTTGAAGAGGGAAAAAAAAAAGATTTTAACACACTAGAGCTTCCCAGCTTCAGACCCACATTTGAAGTCTGATTCCTCACCTGGACCAAAGCCTAATTATAGCATATATCGATAAAATATGGACTTAAAGATGAATACAAGTGGTGCATGATAATTCTGGACCAATATAAGGAATTATGATAACATACTAATGAATCTAAGAATAGAGTTTTTCCTTAATTTGGTGTATATGTGCAAATTCAATTCATTTGAACATGCATCAGATTACAATTGAACGCATCACATAATCAGTTCACAGTTCCACATGTCCGAAAGGAGTAGGAAGAAGCAAAGCTTATTAAATCCTACCCCTCCATCTGGTACTTTTACAATCAGTAACTGTTACATTTGTTCACTTCCTGCTTTCTTTTTAATTTGCATTTTTTATTTTTTATTTTTTATTTTTTATTTTTTATTTTTTATTTTTTATTTTTTATTTTTTATTTTTTATTTTTTATTTTTTATTTTTTATTTTTTATTTTTTATTTTTTATTTTTTATTTTTTATTTTTTATTTTTTATTTTTTATTTTTTATTTTATCAAGCAGAAGTGGTTGGAGTTGCAGATTCCAGGTGAAGATACAAATATGGGACTGTTTTTATTTTTTATTTTTTTATGCTTTTTATGCTTTTTATGCTTTTTATGCTTTTTATGCTTTTTATGCTTCTTTGCTAAGATGGTCTGATCTCACTTAAACAAACATGGTGTCGGTCATTTGGGACTTATCATATTGAGGGATGACATGTCGCCATTAAGGGGAAAAAAAACATCCAGCTTCATCACATCAAACCATAGAAGAACGCCACTTCCTCCGATGTTTCTGTTTCTTCATGTCGGATAATCGTACGCTTCCTAGGTTCTCAGGAAGACGCTTTGCAAGGTCTTCCCAGCAACTTGATAACTGCTTCATATCATCTTCATGCGCCACCATTTAGCAATCGCCGAATAACGGAGAGCAGATTTTTGAATATCATCTATCAGACAGCTGATCCGTGCATAAGCAGAAACATAACCTGACCCGATGCACGAAACGGTGCAAGTCTAGTCACCACTTTTTTTAGTTCCCAGTTTTTGAACCAACAATGAAACCACCTTAAGTGGTCACCTCAGGGTCCGATCTGCAGGTTCAGTCTTTTGGGGTTAAAGGTAGAGTTGACCTTTAGCGAAAGCTTTGGCATGCCGAGTATCAGGGGTGGGTGTTAAGCCAGCGTGTGTGTGTGTGTGGGGGGGGGTGTACCGAGCACTGGTCGCTGGTTAGAAAATTGCAGCCATCTGACCTTTGACACGTGACAAGCTCACAGGATCAAAGGGCAACGCTCGCTCCACAGCAACCCGTGGTCACTTGTTTACAAACGTTGCTTGTGTATTGAAGGTCACCGATGATTACGCAAAAATGACTTTTTAATGGTGTTTTGAGAGATGAGTTAAAAATAGTTAAGTGGATTTTAAACGGTACTCCACTACATTGTGGTTAAAGCTATGCTTAAGGAAGTAAATAGACTACTGCACTGTTTCTGATTAGCGTTCTTTGGTATGGTTGAGTTGTATCAGGACACCCATTTTTTTTTTTTTTTTTTGCATTTTGTTCTCAAACTTTACCCAAAACCTACCGAGCCCATAGTTATTATTTACATAATATATTTAATCCTGTCAGACTCCTCCATGTTGTAACAGTACACACAACCACATGGCATTGCTGCCTTCAGAGCTATAGTGTAAAGGTCAACAAAATTGAGCCAGCGTGACTGAACGGTGATGACATGAGCCCTGGGGGAGGGGGGTGGGGGGGGCGGGGGGTGGTTGGTTAACGCACATGATTCAAAAGAATTAGGTACAGCTTTGAATTAGATTTTATGAGGCCCGTGCACCGACCACTCGTCCGCCGTGTAGCCCTACTATTAATTATATACATATAAACATGGAAAAAAACATGAATAATTTTAAAATTTTATACATTATAATAATATAATAATAATATATAATAATAATATATAATTTTATTTATTTTTATTTTTTATTGTTTTTATTTTTTATTTTTTATTTTTTTTTATATCAGACTTTACCCATCCTCTCAAGCAAAACAATTACAATTTGACATTAATGCTCATTAATACATACACTTGGATATACATACATGACAAGGGACAATTATTTAGAACACAATATTGCTAGCATAAATTTTTTTATTGTTTATAAATGTGTTTGGTTATAAAAATCTGTCATAATAATAATAATAATAATAATATATAATTATAATATAATTAATATATTGAAAATGCTGTATTATAAATAATCGCTGAAGAAAATCAACATGTGTTATTAACTGAAAAATATTTTTTATAAAAACCCACGATGGCCTAGGGTGGAATCGAACTCAGGTTTCCTAGCTGTGTGGCTTGTGCGCTAACCACGTGACCGCCGTGCAGCCCTTTTAATTGTCTAAATATTTAAAAAAAATATTTTGATTTTATTCCCACAATATTATTTTTAAATAGTACTAATTATTATAGTGTAAAGGTCACCAAAATTGAGGCGGCGTGACTGAACAGTGATGACATGGGGGGGGGGGGGGGGGGGGTTTAACGCACATGATTTAAAAGAATTAGGTACCGTTTTGAATTAGATTTTTTTTTTTAACTGAGTTAAAGCCAACTAATTAGATTTTTTGCGTACATGCCAAGTGATTGGCTCCGTAGTAAACTCACCCCCCCCCCCCCCCATCCTGCACATACACCCCCAAACTCTTATCACGTATGTGCAGGCGAGTAGCTTCAAGTTAGTGACTGGTCTGGGTCACTTAGATATTCAGTTTCTAACAGCTGTACCAATAACATGGCGCTATAAATTAGCGTATTGTTATAATAATACAGAACATGGCGTACTATAGTCCGTAGTAGCATTTTGAAGTCATGTGAAAAATTATTTCATAAGCTTCCTCTGTGTCTCTGACTGCTTCGCATCAACCCCCCTCCTTCCACTGGCCACTGGGTACACCCTGGACTGGTGGCCAGCCAATCACAGGGCACATATAGACAAACAACCATTCACACTCACATTCATACCTATGGACAATTTGGAGTCGCTAATTAACCTAGCATGTTTTTTGGAATGTGGGAGGAAACCGGAGTACCCGGAAAAAAAAAACCCACGCATGCACGGGGAGAACATGCAAACTCCGCACAGAGATGGCCGAGGGTGGAATTGAACCCTGGTCTCCTATTTGTGAGGCCTGTGTGCTAAGCACTCGTACACCGTACAGCCCCTAAAATGTTTTATTTGCTTTTATTTACAAATTTTGGTCATTTTGGTAGTTTAAAAGTCAATATAGGGGTGTTATTTCATGTCTAGAGGGCTCTAATGAATGAAATAATGAATAGGTGCAGATTCTGGAAGATCTAAAGGTTTTCTGTGCGGGTTATTGTGCGGGCCAGAGGGTGGAATTGAACCCTGGTCTCCTATTTGTGAGGCCTGTGTGCTAAGCACTCGTACACCGTACAGCCCCTAAAAGGTTTTATTTGCTTTTATTTATAAATTTGGGTAATTTTGGTAGTTTAAAAGTCAATATAGGGGTGTTATTTCATGTCTAGAGGGCTCTAATGAATGAAATAATGAATAGGTGCAGATTCTGAAAGATCTAAAAAGTTTTCTGTGCGGGTTAATGTGCGGGCCAGAGGGTGGAATTGAACCCTGGTCTCCTATTTGTGAGGCCTGTGTGCTAAGCACTCGTACACTGTGCAGCCCCTAAAAGGTTTTATTTGCTTTTATTTATAAATTTGGGTAATTTTGGTAGTTTAAAAGTCAATATAGGGGTGTTATTTCATGTCTAGAGGGCTCTAATGAATGAAATAATGAATAGGTGCAGATTCTGAAAGATCTAAAAAGTTTTCTGTGCGGGTTATTGTGTGGGCCAGAGGGTGGAATTGAACCCTGGTCTCCTATTTGTGAGGCCTGTGTGCTAAGCACTCGTACACCGTGCAGCCCCTAAAAGGTTTTATTTGCTTTTATTTATAGATTTTGGTCATTTTGGTAGTTTAAAAGTCAATATAGGGGTGTTATTTCATGTCTAGAGGGCTCTAATGAATGAAATAATGAATAGGTGCAGATTCTGGAAGATCTAAAAAGTTTTCTGTGCGGGTTATTGTGCGGGCCAGAGGGTGGAATGGAACCCTGGTCTCCTAGCTGTGAGGTTTGCGCGCTAACCACTCGTACACCGTGCAGCCCATTCCGAAAACATGCTAGGTTAATTGGTGAATTGGAGTGTGAATGGTTGTTTGTCTATATGTGCCCTGTGATTGGCTGGCCACCAGTCCAGGGTGTAAGCGGTAGAAAATGAACGAATGAGTAGCTAACTTCTGGTTAGCGATGCTAACAAGGATGTTTTTTTTGATAAAAAGAATACACGAAGAGCACAACAAAACGGTCGGTATATCGTACGCTAATGGCGCTATGGCGAATGGCGCTGTCAATTTCAGATGGCGCTAACTGGGGCGTTGTGTTGTGTGACGTTGCGGTTAACGCATTCAATCCCAGTACCGGACATTTTTCATGATTTTTTTAAAGGCACACATAATATTGTGTCCTTGGGCTATTATATAGACATGGTAGATACCAAAATAAAGGTAGGGGTGATGGTCACTAATAGCTGATGATGTTTTTCCTGGTGTACCTGTTCCACGTTTGTTATGACGTAACAGACCGTGGTATCGTTCTTTTTTGGAATATTTAGCGATTTAGCGATTTTGGCTAATGTGGGTGCGGCGTGATGTTGATTTGTTTTCATAAACCGTCATAACAAATCCACCTACAAAATACTTTAATACCTTGTTTCATTTGTTTCATTTCCTGTCATGTCAACCACCCTCGAGGGGCCGGGAGGGGTGGGGTAAGGGGGCTTACATGTTTTGCTCCCCACCGCCACACCACTGCAATATGTTTCCAGTCCCACTCTTGTCTGTCATCCTGCTCGGACCCCTCGGGTTCCCGCTTTGACACGAAGGGGGCCCTCAAATGCTGTTTGTTCACTTGTCAGATGACATTTAACACGCTGTTTGGGAAGACAACAAGGCGGGGAGGTCCTGACCTGGCAGGGTGGTCCGGGTGGCTGGGATCAAACTCGCTCTGTTTTGAAAACACACAACTCAACATGGTTTGGGCCTGCCGAGGGTAATCACGGTTCGGTGCGTTACTGGCTTTGGGATTGGTTACATTCGAGTGAACGCCGTCGCTACTGGGTGCCCCAATTTCCCAAGCTGGGAAAATCCTAACGTTGCTTCAAAACAATAACTCCACTGCGGCACCGCTCCGTTGGTAATTGTGTCTGTATTTAATTATCACACCAAAAATAACAAATGTTCCCAAGAGATAATTGGACAATTATGCAAATTGGTTTCTCTCTATCGGGTCAGACTGATTTTTCTGTTTAACCAATCACATGATGATGCCTCGGATTTTACAGTTTTATCACAACATTTTAGACACTCATTAGATGCTTTAAATATTACCACATTATCTGCGTTAGCCCCAATAGAAGGGGCGCTCAAGTATTCGCTTTGGAAGTTGACGTCTTGTGACGTCGAGTGGTTAGCGCGCAGACCTCACAGCTAGGAGACCAGGGTTCAATTCCACCCTCTAGCCGGCACAATAACCCGCACAGAAAACTTTTTAGATCTTCCAGAATCTGCACCTATTCATTATTTCATTCATTAGAGCCCTCTAGACATGAAATAACACCCCTATATTGACTTTTAAACTACCAAAATGACCAAAATTTGTAAATAAAAGCAAATGAAAAACGTTTTAGGGGCTGCACGGTATACGAGTGCTTAGCACACAGGCCTAACAAATAGGAGACCAGGGTTCAATTCCACCCTTGGCTATCACTGTGTGGAGTTTGCATGTTCCGGTTTCCTCCCACATTCCAAAAAACATGCTAGGTTAATTAGCGACTCCAAATTGTCCATAGGTATGATTGTGAGTGTGAATGGTTGTTTGTCTATATGTGCCCTGTGATTGGCTGGCTGGCCACCAGTCCAGGGTGTAAGTCCCGCCTCTGGCCCAAAGACAGCTGGGATAGGCTCCAGCACCCCCCGCGACCCTCGTGAGGATAAGCGGTAGAAAATGAATGAATATTTAAGCATTATTAGAGCCCTCTAGACATGAAATAACACCCCTATATTGACTTTTAAACTCGTATTAGCCAAATTTGTAAATAAAATGAAATAAAACCTTTTAGGGGTTGCGTGGGTTTTTTTTCCGGGTACTCCGGTTTACTCCCACATTCCAAAAACATGCTAGGTTGGAAAAGCGCAATTACATTGTATATGTAAAAAGTGTGTAAAGTACACAATAGCACTTCTTTGAGGCACACACTGTATCAAGCCTAGACTATGCTAACACTTCATATAATAAACTGTAGTGGGACCTCTGAGATTTATTATTAACTATTAGCCCCAAAGCTAATTTAAAAGGATGTTTATTTGCTTATTTTTATTGGAATTTACAAATCGCAGTCACGGCTCTTGTGTTTGTGGTAATAATAATCCTGCAGTGTTGCCATCGGTGCGTCCGCGTGACCTACGTTGAACTTACAGTATTTGTCTGCCATATTTAGGTTAAGCCTTTTGTTGACTTGTAATTGAGGAGTGGCATTTTCTGTTTGTACCACGACCACTGAATGCACCATACGGATTGAAGCTGATAGTTTATTAAATGCGGGAAAAGGGTAAAAAAAAAAAGTATTTACAGCCAAATTTTTAAATTTAGAGACTCACACTAGGCTATTCATACCATGCTGGACTTGGACGTGGTGCACCCTCCCTCCTCTGGCCCCCGCTGGCTTACACTCACACACTGAGTATTCACACTTTGCTTGTCCTATCACTTTTATTCTGTAATATTTCTGGAATTTTTCTGACTTTGTGGATTACTTACACTTTTATTGTGAGTCATTTTGATGGTGGAAGGTGGCACCTGTTATTAAGAACTTGCGAGATGAACGATGACGTGGACAATTTGGAGTCGCTAATTAACCTAGCATGTTTTTGGAATGTGGGAGGAAACCGGAGCACCCGGAGAAAACCCACGCATGCACGGGGAGAACATGCAAACTCCACACAGAGATGGCCGAGGGTGGAATTGAACCCTGGTGTCCTGGCTGTGAGGTCTGCGTGCTAACCACTCGAACACTGTGCAGCCCCTAAAAGGTTTTATTTTCTTTTGTTTACAAATTTGGCTAATACGAGTTTAAAAGTCAATATAGGGGTGTTATTTCATGTCTAGAGGGCTCTAATAATGCTTACATATTAATTCATTTTCTACCGCTTATCCACACGAGGGTCGCGGGGGTGCTGGAGCCTATCCCAGCGGTCTTCGGGCGAGAGGTGGGGTACACCCTGGACTGGTGGCCAGCCAATCACAGGGCACATATAGACAAACAACCATTCACACTCACATTCATACCTATGGACAATTTGGAGTCGCCAATTATGATTGATTATTATTATTATTATAATAATGATGTATACTGCACGGTGGACAAGTGTACGAGAGTCTCACAGCTAGGAGACCTGAGTTCAATCCCACCCTCGGCCATCTCTGTGTGGAGTAGCGGTAGAAAATGAATGAATATTTAAGCCTTATTAGAGCCCTTTAAACATGAAATAGCACCCCTATATTGACTTTTAAACTACAAAAAATACCAAAATTTGTAAATAAAAGCAAATAAAACCTTTTAGGGGCTGCACGGTGTACGTCTGTGCTTAGCACACAGGCCTCACAAATAGGAGACCCGAGTTGTGTGGAGTTTGCATGTTCTCCTTGTGAAGAACACCTTGTGGGTTTTCTCCGGGTACTCCGGTTTCCTCCCACATTCCAAAAACATGCTAGGTTAATTAGCGACTCCAAATTGTCCATAGGTATGAATGTGAGTGTGACTAAGCATTATTAGAGCCCTCTAGACATGAAATAACACCCCTATATTGACTTTTAAACTACAAAAATTACCAAAATTTGTAAATAAAAGCAAATAAAACATTTTAGGGGCTGCACAGTGTACGTCTGTGCTTAGCACACAGGCCTCACAAATAGGAAACACGAGTTCAATTCCACCCTCGGCTATCTCTGTGTGGAGTTTGCATGTTCTCCCTGTGCATGCGTGCATCCGGTTTCTTCCCACATTCCAAAAACATGCTAGGTTAATTAGCGACTCCAAATTGTCCATAGGTATGAATGTGAGTGTGAATGGTTGTTTGTCTATATGTGCCCTGTGATTGGCTGGCCACCAGTCAGGGGGTATCCCAGCCGCTCACCCGAAGACAGCTGGGATAGGTTCCAGCATCCCCTCGTGAGGATAAGCGGTAGAAAATGAATGAATGAATGAGTTCTCCTCCTATTTTTTGTGGAAGTGGTAACTTTTTGGCTTCTTATTTTGTCTTTCCCCACCCTCGGCCATCTCTGTGTGGAGTTTGCGTATTCTGTGATTGGCTCTGAAGACAGCTGGGATAGGCTCCAGCACCCCTTGTGAGGATAAGCGGTAGAAAATGAATGAATGAATTAGGACCCGGTCCGCCTCTACCAGGCAGCTGAAAAGACACCATTAGGTTAGTATTTTTACAAGATGACCTCAAAGGTCACCTCAAGTTGTGTTTTGTTTTTATTTTTATTTTTTTTTACAAAGAGGGGGACTCCCGTGACGTCTCTTTCTCGCCGTCCCCCGTCTCCGTCCCGACACGTCTCCTCTCCATTCCTGCCGCCCCGGCGCACTTGAGCTTGCAGCCGCTTTTAACACCGGCGTCAAGTTACATAACGTCAGCCTCCGCTTTGACCGGGGCATGCCTGCACGGGCGCACACATACTGTACACGTACATTAACATTTGTTCACACGCTTGCGCCATTTGTGTGCCGGGTAGGTTGAGATAACGTGACCTTCACGCTGCACTCATTCTCAAAGCAAAGGGCCGACAGATGGCGTGTGTTTTTTTTTTTTTTTATGTGTATTTTTGTTCTGCAGTATAAATACAATGTCTGCATTCAGTCTATTTTCTGCAAGTATTTTTCACTTTAAGGTCTGCAGCCTCACCTCAAATAGCCCGACTTGCTCAGAGGCATCTGCCCAGATGGTTGGAAAAATGTGAGCGAGAGCAAAGGGGGGCGGGGACAAAGCAGGTCATTGGCTGGCCAAACTGAGGGCTTTGGCGGTGGGGGCGGGGGTAACGAAAGGGCAGCAGGTCAGTTGAGCACAATGAGGTCAGCTCTGTTTGCTCTATCCCTAACGACGAATACCGCACTCACCTCGAGCAAATACTGCATGTACACTACATCATGTACCACATGTTTACACCTGCACAATGCAGCAATTAATCAGCAATAATTAATCTGCAATTAATAATAGTTTGTTTACTTCCTGTATATAAAATGACACAGGTTTCTATATAAAATATGTTTTAAATATGTTATAAAATTTACCAGTGCATTTGGTAAACTGGTCAGTGATTTGGTACATGACAAAAAAAAAAAATTAAAAATTAAATTAAAAAAAAACTAAAAAATAAAATTAAAAAAATAAAAATATTTTAAAAATTAAAATTAAATTTTTAAAGATTTTTAAAAAATATATTAGGAATGTAGGAAGTGAACAAATGTAACAGTTACTGATTATAAAAGTACCAGATGGGAGGAGTAGGATTTAATAAGCTTTGCTTCTTCCTACTCCTTTTGGACATGCGGAATTGTGAACTGATTATGTGATGCATTCAATGATGCATGTTCAAATGAAATACTACCATTACCATTACCATTACACGCAAAAGCATTTGAAGCAGAACCAAAACAGTTTCCCGC
This sequence comes from Doryrhamphus excisus, assembly GCF_030265055.1. Lineage (NCBI taxonomy): Eukaryota > Metazoa > Chordata > Actinopteri > Syngnathiformes > Syngnathidae > Doryrhamphus > Doryrhamphus excisus. Next base: position 15,335,880 of record NC_080480.1, on the reverse strand, counting down.
TTTTAACAGAAGTCACATTACAACAATTTTAGGCCAACCATTAGGAATTAACAGCCCTTTTTTTTCCGTACACGATGCTCAATTTTCCAAATGACTCCCGAGTCCCATTTACACACCGCCAACAAAAACGGGAAAGCGGGCAACGTAATGACTGTTCTACACGGGATGCTTTTTGCACTCTTATGGTATCTCACTCACTACTAAGGTGGGTTCACCCCTTACAATTCATCCATTTTGCTGTAGCGCGTGTCCTTATTAGGGTCACGGGTAAGCTGGAGCCTATCACGGCTGACGTATAGACACATTCACGCCCATGGACGATTTGGAACACAATTTACATAAGCTATTTTAACAATAATGGCCATTTTAAGTCATGTAGTAAATGTATAATGCCATACAAAGCTGTATATTGGTTGCTCTAAAGCAGGGGTGGGCAAACTACGGGCCGGGGGCCACATCCGGCTCGCCAAGTGTTTGAATACGGCCCGCCTGTTCTTTACAAAGTATTTCATTTCAACTCAGCATACAAGTTGGCATCATGGCTTGAGCCAACCTTTGGATGGGACACAAGCAAATTAAAATTAAAATTAAAATTAAAATTAAAATTAAAATTAAAATTAAAATTAAAATTAAAATTAAAATTTAAATTTAAATTTAAATTTAAATTTAAATTAAAATTAAAATTAAAATTAAAAAAAATAAATAAATAAATAAATAAAAATATTTTTTATGTGTAAAATGTGTGTAAAAATATACGTGTAAAAATGGACTATAATACTATATCATCTTTTTTTTTGTCTAATTTTGTTAAATCCATGCGGCCCGCGAGTCAAAAAGTCTGCCCACCCCTGCTCTAAAGTATACTCAAGTTCACGTTCTATCGTTCTATAGTAGTAGTCTATAGTAACAATAATAATAATATAACATAATAATAATAATATAATAATAATAATAAAAAATATAATAATAATAAATTCAATACATTTAATTTGTAGCCCACTTTACGTCAAATAAATGATCTCAAAGTGCACATGTAGCAGATTGCATGACACTTTTACGTGTAAAATGTGTGTAAAAATATACGTGTAAAAATGGATTGTTTCATGTAAAATACTATATAGTTTATTTTTTGTTTTTTTTGTCTAATTTTGTTAAATCCACGCGGCCCGCAAGTCAAAAAGTCTGCCCACCCCTGCTCTAAAGTATACTCAATTTCACGTTCTATCATTCTATAGTAGTAGTCTATAGTAGTAATAATAATAATAATAATAAATGTAATTTATAACCCACTTTACATCAAATAAATGATGTCAAAGTGCACATGTAGCAGATTGTTGTTGACACTTTTAGGTGTAAAATGTGTGTAAAAATATACGTGTAAAAATGGACGTGTAAAATACTATATAGTCTGCCCCCCCGCCTGTGAATTCGGATGGGAGTAACCCCCCCCCCCCCCCCCCGATACTGTAGTTGTCCAAGGGTTCACTCTCTTGCTAGTGTTTGCTTTTTTTCCCCAGCTGAGCCGTGCCTTCATTTGCTCAAGCAGCATTGGGGGAGGGTGGGGGGGGGGGGGGGGTCAATGACACGAGCCATTATTTTCCGTAGCCGTAGTCCACGCCTCCGAATGCAGCTGCCACCTGCCATACATTATGGCTCCCTGATTGATCCCGCCTCATACTAAACTGCTGCTTCATCAGTCAACCACCGAAGTAGTCGGGCAGCGGCACTGATGGATAAGAGAGGTTTAATACCAGACGTGGGCGGATCGATACCAAATATTGATCCTCTGATACCAGGGTTTCTTCCACTGGTACTGCTTTATGTTGCAATAACTATATTTTGACACATTTTGAGGAAGAAAGAGTAGACTGATGTAAAGGTGACTATAGGGGTGTTAGTTTATGTCAAGAGGGCTCTAATGAATTTCATGGTTGAATACAGTCCATTGTTATTCAATAATAATAACAATAATAAAAACACAGGCTACTGTCCCATGACAAGTTAAAACTCAACTTCGAACCCCTGACGTCACTTCCTGTCCACCCCGCTTCCTGCTCTCCTGGAATCAGAACACATTTGTAGCAACACACACGTGAGCACAAGTCTTATTTATGTCTAAAATGACTTATTTTCTTGAGAATATTTGGCAATACGGGTGTAAAGGTGACTATAGGGGTGTTAGTTTATGTCAAGAGGGCTCTAATGAATTTCATGGTTGAATACAGTCCAAATAACAATAATAAAAACACAGGCTACTGTCCCACGACAAGTTAAAACTCAACTTCGAACCCCCGACATCACTTCCTGTCCACCCCGCTTCCTGTTCTCCTGGAATCCGAACACATTTGTAGCAACACACACGTGAGCACAAGTCTTATTTATGTCTAAAATCACTTATTTTCTCGAGTATATTTGGTAATACGGGTGTAAAGGTGACTATAGGGGTGTTAGTTTATGTCAAGAGGGCTCTAATGAATTTCATGGTTGAATACAGTGCATTATTATTCAATAATAATAACAATAATCCCTAATAAAAACACAGGCTACTGTCCCACGACAAGTTAAAACTCAACTTTGAACCCCCGACGTCACTTCCTGTCCGCCCCGCTTCCTGCTCTCCTGGAATCAGAACACATTTGTAGCAACACACAAGTCTTATTTATGTCTAAAATCACTTATTTTCTTGAGTATATTTGGTAATGCGGGTGTAAAGGTGACTATAGGGGTGTTAGTTTATGTCAAGAGGGCTCTAATGAATATAAGGACGGTCATAAACAGTTTTTCTTTGAAACTGTTACAAAAGTATTCAATTTGTAAATAAGGAATGCGATCCAGTTAACCGCGATAAACGAGGTATTACCGTATTCAGTGTAGTACTTATTGTAGTACATCTTGAATTTACATTAAAGAAGGGCTCTTTGCTTCAAAGTATATAATTGGTTTTTAATGAGCCGATAAGAGGTGTGAAATTCCTATTCAGGCTTGTGTGACAATTTAGAACATAAATACATAAAATATAGCAAATACCTCGTTAAATCCAACTTAAACGGGGCCAACGACAGATGCACCAACCGAGGTCAAAGTTGCGCTGGGACCGAGGGGGTTATTAACCAATACCGTGACTTCCAACGTGAGGATCAAAACAACAACAACAGTCGAAGCTCAGTTGACCCAATTAAAGCATCACAGGAGCACAGAGGATGCTTGTTGCCGCACGGAACCACATGACCCGCCAATGTTCTTGACAGCTCGGAAGGAAGAGACGGATAGACATAAGGTTCAACAAGAGGTTTCTTTGTGGCGCCCATTCCCGGCCCGCGGGACACGTTGCTAACGCCGCGGCCCACATCCCATCACGCTGCCCGCATGAGGAAATCACCCATCACTGTAAATCATGTGTGTGTGTGTGCAAGTGTCCACCCACATGGACCGGTCAACGACACGTGTAAAAGCCTGCATTTAAAGACGCTCACAAGGGGGGGGGGGTCATGTGATGATGGAGAGCACACTCACTAAAAAAAAACAGGCTTTGCTACATGTCTTAAACTAAGCGGTCAACGTGGAATATTGTGTTGTGTTGCTATAGAGACAGACACACAAGGATACATACAGTACTTACGCCAATAATAGAGCGGAATTGTGTAAAGAAGAAAAAAATAGCCCACCGATGCCCTCAGGACCCCAGTTAGCGACCGCTAGCTAGCATCGGCGTAATGGTGCTCCTTTCAGGGTGCCGCCGTGATTTATTCATTCATTCATTTTCTACCGTTTATCCTCACGAGGGTCGTGGGGGTGCTGTCTTCAAGCGAGAGGCGGGACTTATACCCTGGACTGGTGGCCATCCAATCACAGGTCACATATAGTGCGATGTAGGATGTAGGAATATTTTACTAGTTAAAGTGTCAAAAATTTGTTTTTATGACTAACACTATTAGAGCCCTCTAGACATGAAGTAACACCCCTATAGTCACCTTTAGACTTTCATTCATTCATTTTCTACCGCTTACCCTCACAGGGGTCGTGGTGGGGGGGTGCCGGAGCCTATCCTAGCTGTCTTCAGGCGAGAGGCTGGGGTACACCCTGGACTGGTGGCCAGCCAATCACAGGGCACATATAGACAAACAACCATTCACACTCACTTTGATACCTATGGACAATTTGGAGTCGCTAATTAACCTAGCATGTTTTTGGAACTCTACACAGAGATGGCCGAGGGTGGAATTGAACTCAGGTCTCCTATTTGTGAAGCCCGTGTGCTAACCACTCGAACACCGTGCAGCCCCTAAAAGGTTTTATTTCCTTTTATTTACAAATTTGGGTAATACGAGTTTAAAAGTCAATATAGGGGTGTTATTTCATGTCTAGAGGGCTCTAATAATGTTTAAATATTCATTCATTTTTTACCGCTTATCCTCATGAGGGTGGCGAGGGGGTGCTGGAGCCTATCCCAGCTGTCTTCGGGCGAGAGGCGGGGTACACCCTAGACTGGTGGCCAGCCAATCACAGGGCACATATAGACAAACAACCATTCACACTCACATTCATACCTATGGACAATTTGGAGTCGCTAATTAACCTAGCATGTTTTTGGAATGTGGGAGGAAACCGGAGTACCCGGAGAAAACCCACGCATGCACGGGGAGAACATGCAAACTCCACACAGAGATGGCCGAGGGTGGAATTGAACTCGGGTCTCTGAACTGTGAGGCCTGCGTGCTAACCACTCGTCCGCCATGCAGCCTGAGAAGAAGCACATAAAAGCAAAAAAAAAAAATCATTAAAAATACCACTTCCACATGGAATGAGAGGAGATTTTTTTTTTTTTTTTTTTTACACCCTTGACTGGTGACCAGCCAATCACAGGGCACATATAGACAAACAACCATTCACACTCACATTCATACCTATGGACAATTTGGAGTCGCTAATTAACCTAGCATGTTTTTGGAATGTGGGAGGAAACCAGAGTACCCGGAGAAAACCCACGCATGCACGGGGAGAACATGCAAACTCCACACAGAGATGGCCGAGGGTGGAATTGAACCCTGGTCTCCTAGCTGTGAGGTCTGCACGCTAACCACTCGACTACCGTGCAGCCCTGCCGCCATCTTAGACAAGCGTATTGTGTGTGTGTTCAGTCCTCTGTCTCTACATGAATTACTATTGCTGACTTATTGTCGCCATATTGCGCTGAGCAGCCAGGACAGACCATTCTGCATTGCGTTCCTTCATAGTGGGGAAGGTTGCCTTAAAGCAGGGGTGTCCATGGGCGGACTAGCCATCGGGAGTAACGATAACGATCAATAATGGGCCGATTATTATTTATTTATTGTTGTGCCATGCCTTGGTAACTACGGTAACAAAAATCTCTCCTTAAAAAAGCTACAATGAAGATCAGGTTTTTTTTGTTGCGTGTCGGCTCAAAAGAGAGCGCTCGGAATGGTGGGTGGCACCTCAAGTTTCCTCACAGGAAGTGCTTACGTTAATGAATGGCAGTTTTCCCTGAGAGGAAGGAGTGGGTGCATGAGTTGATTTTTTTTTTTTTTGTTTTGTTTTTGTCACCCCCACCATCGTACCGCACCACGTTCACGTCGCCCGAGTCCCTCGGCGGAATTAAAACGCCTTCCTGCTGGGCTTTAAACGCATCTGTGACATGCCGCTTCTGCGCTGTAAATGTCGCAGGATAATGGGAGACGAGGCGCACTCGGGGCTCGTGTTGTCATGTTAAAAATACAATGCACGGTGTGCATGTTTTTAAAAGGATGCCTACTGCTTTGAATGCTGTTTTTTTTTTTTTTTTTGCTCTGTAATTTGCACGATTCATTTATCTGAGACGATCTTGAAGCTGAAGAATTTTCTTTTTTGGGATGTTTTTGTCATAATTTTATACATTAATTCATTATTCCTGTCCTTTATTTATACATGCAAGTCCCAACTCAACAAAATAGGGAAATTATAGTTCAAAGATCCTCTATCTAATTTGGTTTGATATTTTTTCAAAAGTTAAAATACATCAAAGAAGCCACTCTGCGTCCTTTTGATGTGTTAGCATATGGAAAAAGTTTGTTTATGAGCACCGTACGTGTGAAGGTTTATCTCCTCCCTTTCTTGTTTGCTCCACTTTTGAGTGAAGAGGCGCCGGCTTTTGAAGTTGCGGCTTTTCATGACGTCATGAAGGGAAAAACGTCTTTGACCCGCCGCTAGCTAGCCAAATGAGCTACATGCATAAACCCGTGCAGGGGATTGTTGTGTTAAAAGCTAAGCAAAAAAAAACAAACAAACAAACAAAAAAAACAGGCTTCGCTACACATCTTAAATTAAAATTAGCAACTTGTCAGTCAGCTACAGACGCCGGAGCTGTAAATTTGATTATTATTTGATTTTAGTAATGTTAATGGTAATGGTAATGGTTGTATTTCATTTGAACATGCATCATTGAATGCATCACATAATCAGTTCACGGTTCCACATGTCCGAAAGGAGTAGGAAGAAGCAAAGCTTATTCAATCCTACCCCTCCACCTGGTACTTTTACAATCAGTTACTGTTACATTTGTTCACTTCCTGCTTTCCTAATATAGTTTAAGTTTTTTTTGTTTGTTTTTTTTTTTGTCACGTACCGAAGTACGAGGTGATATGACCATACAATGACATAATGTGTACCATAGTAAGTGTCAATATAGTGATATATATAGCACATCATGACTGGTTCAAGACCTTGTATTTAGCAAACATCATTGTATTGTATTGTTTCTTGAATTGGCTCATTGTTGTGCATTGTTTAAGGGTCTTACTTTGAGGGTCTTATTTGGTTTACAAACTATATCAAAGTGGCTTTGCATGCGTTCACTTTTCACTATAAAGCCATCGGTGAAAAGGTTTGGACGTCCCTGATGTAAGTGAACGAGGCATTTAATGGTGTTTGCAGGAAATACACGGCGTATTAGTATGGCCTGGGAGAAGGCTGAGTGGTGAGACATTGTCCTGAGGCTACATAAAGCCTGAAATACAACAATGGTGCCTTGCTGCAGAAAGAACAGAAATGGAAGCAAGGTTTCCATCGTTTCATCGGAGGCTGGTCTTTCTGGTCTTGAGTGTGTTTTGAGTAAAAAGAAGTTTTTAAGTGTTCTATTGTCCACATTGGTCTCGAGATTTTTAATAACCATTTGAGGAGACTTACTCGGCTTCCGCGAAAACTATGTTGTTTTGTTGAATCGGTGCACGGTAGAAACTGCATCTGCATGAAACCATCTTTAGACCAGTTTTAGACCATCCAATAAGAAAAGACCCTCTCACACAAACACTAGTCAAAGATCCTCTATATGACAGGAGTGTTCTGCGGTGTTTGAGCATAACTACTACACAAACACTAGTCAAAGATCATCTATATAACAGGGGTGTTCTGCTCTATTTGAGCACAACTACTACACAAACACTAGTCAAAGATCCTCTATATGACAGAAGTGTTCTGCTCTATTTGAGCACGACTACTACACAAACACTAGTCAAAGATCCTCTATATGACAGGAGTGTTCTGCTCTCCTTGAGCACGACTACTACACAAACACTAGTCAAAGATCCTCTATATGACAGGAGTGTTCTGCTGTCTTTGAGCACAACTAGTACACAAACACTAGTCAAAGATCCTCTATATGACAGGAGTGTTCTGCTGTCTTTGAGCACAACTACTACAAAAACACTAGTCAAAGATCCTCTATATGACAGAAGTGTTCTGCTCTATTTGAGCACGACTACTACACAAACACTAGTCAAAGATCATCTATATGACAGGAGTGTTCTGCGGTGTTTGAGTACAACTACTACACAAACACGAGTCAAAGATCCTCTATATGACAGGAGTGTTCTGCTCTCTTTGAGCACAACTACTACAGAAACACTAGTCAAAGATCCTCTATTTGACAGGAGTGTTCTGCTGGCTTTGAGCACAGCAAAAATGCCTCTCAAAGATCTTCTATATGACAGGAGTGCTATGCTGTTTTTTTAGAACTTATTGCAAAAACACTAGTCAAAGATCCTTTGGATGACAGGAGTGCTCTGCTGTTGTTAAAAAACTACTGCAAAAATACCTGTCAAAGATCCTTTCTATGACAGGAGTGCTCTGCTGTTGTTAAAAACCTACTGCAAAAATACCTGTCAAAGATCCTTTGTATGACAGGAGTGCTCTGCTGTAGTTAAAAACCTACTGCAAAAATGCCTGTCAAAGATCCTTTCTATGACAAGAGTGCTCTGCTGTTGTTAAAACCTACTGCAAAAATACCTGTCAAAGATCCTTTCTATGACAGGAGTGCTCTGCTGTTGTTAAAAACCTACTGCAAAAATACCTGCCAAAGATCCTTTCTATGACAGGAGTGCTATGCTGTTGTTAAAAACCTACTGCAAAAATGCTTGTCAAAGATCCTTTGTAGGACAGGAGTGCTCTGCTGTTGTTAAAAACCTACTGCAAAAATGCTTGTCAAAGATCATTTGTATGACAGGAGTGCTGTGCTGTTGTTAAAAACCTACTGCAAAAATGCCTGTCAAAGATCCTTTGTATGACAGGAGTGCTCTGCTGTTGTTAAAAACAGGCATTTTTGCAAAAATGCCTGTCAAAGATCCTTTCTATGACAAGAGTGCTGTGCTGTTGTTAAAAACTTACTGCAAAAATGCCTGTCAAAGATCCTTTCTATGACAAGAGTGCTCTGCTGTTGTTAAAAACCTACTGCAAAAATACCTGCCAAAGATCCTTTCTATGACAGGAGTGCTCTGCTGTTGTTAAAAACCTACTGCAAAAATGCCTGTCAAAGATCCTTTCTATGACAAGAGTGCTCTGCTGTTGTTAAAAACCTACTGCAAAAATGCCCGTCAAAGATCCTTTGTATGACAGGAGAGCTCTTCTGTAGTTAAAAACATACTGCAAAAATGCCTGTCAAAGATCTTTTATATGACAAGAGTGCTCTGCTGTTGTTAAAAACAAAGATCCTTTCTATGACAAGAGTGCTGTGCTGTTGTTAAAAACTTACTGCAAAAATGCCTGTCAAAGATCCTTTCTATGACAAGAGTGCTCTGCTGTTGTTAAAAACCTACTGCAAAAATGCCTGTCAAAGATCATTTCTATGACAGGAGTGCTCTGCTGTTGTTAAAAACCTACTGCAAAAATTCCTGTCAAAGATCCTTTGTATGACAGGAGCGCTCTTCTGTTGTTAAAAACCTACTACAAAAATTCCTGTCAAAGATCCTTTGTATGACAGGAGTGCTCTGCTGTTGTTAAAAACCTACTGCAAAAATGCCCGTCAAAGATCCTTTCTGTGACAAGAGTGCTCTGCTGTTGTTAAAAACCTACTGCAAAAATGCCCGTCAAAGATCCTTTGTATGACAAGAGTGCTCGGCTGTTGTTAAAAACCTACTGCAAAAATGCCTGTCAAAGATCATTTGTATGACAGGAGTGCTGTGCTGTTGTTAAAAACCTACTACAAAAATGCCTGTCAAAGATCCTTTCTATGACAAGAGTGCTCTTCTGTTGTTAAAAACCTACTGCAAAAATACCTGTCAAAGATCCTTTGTATGACAAGAGTGCTCTGCTGTTGTTAAAAACAGGCATTTTTGCAAAAATGCCTGTCAAAGATCCTTTCTATGACAAGAGTGCTGTGCTGTTGTTAAAAACTTACTGCAAAAATGCCTGTCAAAGATCCTTTCTATGACAAGAGTGCTCTGCTGTTGTTAAAAACCTACTGCAAAAATGCCTGTCAAAGATCATTTCTATGACAGGAGTGCTCTGCTGTTGTTAAAAACCTACTGCAAAAATATCTGTCAAAGATCCTTTGTATGACAGGAGTGCTCTTCCGTTGTTGAGCACCTGCTGCACCGACATGAGTCAAAGATCCTTTATATGACAGGGACGCTCTGTTGTTTTTAAGGACCTACTGCAAACATGCACACGCAGACACGGCCAAGATCCAGTAAGTGGAAATATTTCCACGGTTTGGTTTTCTTTGAATGAACGTCCCACGCCGCAGGCGCCTCGTGTCATCTGGCTAAGTCATGAGACGCTCTTGAAAATCGTTATTTTCAGTCGAGGGTACACGTTTTTTACCCCTGGGTGGAAGCTGGACAAGATGGTGATGGTAACTGTGATGGTGTGTGTGTGTGTGTGTGTGTGTGACCACAGTCACCACAAACTACACACCACAAACATCCCCACTCACTCATTTCTCACCTTCCACCGATGGTGACTGTGCCAGTTATTGAGAAGGGGGCGAGTGTTAACGGTAAAGCTACTTTGTATTATTGACCCGACGCAACGCTTCCCCTCGGCCACCCCACAGTATGCAAACCACTTCAAAAAAAAAAATGCTGCGGTTTGGAGAGAAAGTGGAAACATTAGCAGTTTTTTCTCCAATTGGTACCTTTTCAATTTAGTTTTTAAATTTGTTTTTAAAGGAACGATGACAGGTTTGGCTTATAATCACGAGACAAATTCCACATACGGACAGTTGGTTGTCATGGCGGCCATGTTTTTCCCATCCCAACTGACTTCGGGCCACCCTGGACTGGTGGCCAGCCAATCACAGGGCACATATAGACAAACAACCATTCACACTCACATTCATACCTATGGACAATTTGGAGTCGCTAATTAACCTAGCATGTTTTTTTGGAATGTGGGAGGAAACCGGAGTACCCGGAGAAAACCCACGCATGCACGGGGAGAACATGCAAACTCCACACAGAGATGGCCGAGGGTGGGAAAAGACAAAATAAGAAGCCAAAAAGTTACCACTTCCACAAAAAATAGGAGGAGAACTCATTCATTCATTCATTTTCTACCGCTTATCCTCACAAGGGGATGCTGGAACCTATCCCAGCTGTCTTCGGGTGAGCGGCTGGGATATCCCCCGGACTGGTGGCCAGCCAATCACAGGGCACATATAGACAAACAACCATTCACACTCACATTCATACCTATGGACAATTTGGAGTCGCTAATTAACCTAGCATGTTTTTTTGGAATGTGGGAGGAAACCGGAATCCCCGGAGAAAACCCACGCATGCACGGGGAGAACATGCAAACTCCACACAGAGATGGCCAAGGGTGGAATTGAACTCAGGTCTCCGAACTGTGAGGCCTGCGTGCTAACCACTTGTCCGCCATGCAGCCTGAGAAGAAGCACATAAAGCAAAAAAAAAAAAAAATCATTAAAAATACCACTTCCACATGGAATGAGAGGAGAATTTTTTTTTTTTTTTTTTTTTTTTTACACCCTGGACTGCTGGACTGGTGGCCAGCCAATGACAGGGCACATATAGACAAACAACCATTCACACTCACATTCATACAACTCACATTCATTCAATTTGGAGTCGCTAATTATGTTTTGGGAATGTGGGAGGAAACCGGAGTACCTGGAGAAAACCCACTCATGCACAGGGAGAACATGCAAACTCCACACAGAGATGGCCGAGGGTGAAATTGAACTCGGGTCTCCGAAACTGTGAGGCCTGTGTGCTAACCACTTGTCCGCCATGCAGCCTGAGAAGAAGCACATAAAAGCAAAAAAAAAAATCATTAAAAATACCACTTCCACATGGAATGAGAGGAGACTTTTTTTTTTTTACACCCTCCGACTTATGTATGTTTTTTTCTTCTTAATTATGCATTTTTGGCGACTTTTGTGCGACTTATATTCCGGAGCGTTTATAAAGTCCAGAAAATACGGTATTATAATTTTACAGTGGGTGTCTAGCGTGCATTGTGGCCAAGTGGGGCAGCGACCCACCAGATGAAACAACTTGTTGTGTATGGAAGTGAATGCACATAAATGCTAGTTAGCTTGGTAGCTGTTTGAAACCAAAACAATGAGTGATTGTGAAAAATAGAGCATAAGGAAACCTATGCAAAGTTCAGGTCATGTAGAGTTCATAATATGAGTATATATATATATATATATATATATATATATATATATATATATATATATATATATATATATATATAATATTTTGTGGTTTTATTTGTGTCAGACAGGAAGAGGAACATCACATATTTACATTTTTATGAATTGTATGAATTTTATGAATGTTATGAATTGTGTCATTTGTGGCTGTATATGACGTAATAACACGCATTATGTTCAATGAATGAAACATATTATTTTTACATAATAGTTTATGATTTGATGTGCTGATATGATCTCGACTTTTGCGTCAAACCAACAAAGTGAATGTCCTCAACTTATGAATTGTACTTCCTCGTGTATGGCGGCCGTGCGTATGAAACACGCAATCTGCACAATGAAAACAAAGACGGAGTTCAAGTCCCTAAAAGACTGGAACTTTGGAAAAACATCCACTTGATTGGATTATCTTCACTTCCTGATGCCTCACATTAGTTTCACATTCTTGGAGTATATTTTTTATCGTTTTTTTTTTTAAACCGACACAATGATCCAGGCTCCCGGACTGACCCCCCCCCCCCCCCCCCCCCCCTTCTGTTCTCTCTTGGCAGGGTGTTGAACATGGCAGTGTGGATCCAGGCCCAGCAGCTCCAGGGAGATGCTCTCCACCAGATGCAATCTCTGTACGGGCAGCATTTCCCCATCGAAGTGAGACATTATCTCTCCCAGTGGATCGAGGGCCAGCTTTGGTAAGGAAAGAATCCAAACGTATGAAGGAAATTGTGGGAATATTTGGTTCATCCCGATGGTGTCGGATGGGTTTGAGGTCAGAACTCCGACCAACATCTTTGCTAACTGTTCCCACAAAGCTAGAAGCATGGAATAGTATGGAGGGGTGAGGAGGGGGGGTCAAAATAAATATAAATTAATAAATCATACTGTGGTTCAATACGGCAAAATTAAATTTAGTATTTCCAAGCATAAAAATGGACAAGTGAACTAACATGCAAATATAAGGCATTCACAGTATATACAGTATTATTATTATACACTGGCCACTAGGTGTCAGTAATGAGTACACACAGCCTTGACACAGGTTTCAATTATCTCAAACGGCACGGCGGTCCAGTGGTTAGCTAAGAGACCAGGGTTCAATTCCACCCTCGGCTATCTCTGTGTGGAGTTTGCATGTTCTCCGGGTACTCCGGTTTCCTCCCACATTCCAAAAAAAACATGCTAGGTTAATTAGCGACTCCAAATTGTCCATAGGTATGAATGTGAGTGTGAATGGTTGTTTGTCTATATGTGCCCTGTGATTGGCTGGCCACCAGTCCAGGGTGTAACCCACCTCTCGCCCTATTTTATAGGGTATTACAAATACAAAAGTGACTATAGGGGTGTTATTTCATATCTAAGAGGCTCTAATAATGTCACAAATGTATTTAAAAGGTCATAAACACGTTAACTATGACTGGCCACCAGTTCAGGGTGTACCCCGCCTCTCGCCCAAAGACAGCTGGGATAGGCTCCAGCACCCCCGTGACCCTCGTGAGGAAAAAGCGGTAGAAAATGAATGGATGAATGTCTATTTTACAGGGTATTACAAATACAAACGTGACTATAGGGGTGTTATTTCATGTCTAAGAGGCTCTAATAATGTCACAAATCTATTTAGAAGGTCATAAACACGTTAACTATGACTGGCCACCAGTCCAGGGTGTACCCCGCCTCTCGCCCAAAGACAGCTGGGATAGGCTCCAGCATCCCACCCCACCCCCGCGACCCTTGTGAGGAAAAAGCGGTAGAAAATGAATGAATGAATGTCTATTTTATAGGGTATTACAAATGCAAATGTGACTATAGGGGTGTTATTTCATGTCTAAGAGGCTCTAATAATGTTACAAATGTATTTAAAAGGTCATAAACATGTTTTTCTGTGCTCTTAACTATGAGGGTGTACCCCACCTCTCGCCCAAAGACAGCTGGGATAGGCTCCAGCACCCCCACGCAACCCTCGTGAGGAAAAAGCGGTAGAAAATGAATGAATGAATGTCTATTTTACAGGGTATTACAAATGCAAAAGTGACCATAGGGGTGTTATTTCATGTCTAAGAGGCTCTAATATTGTTACAAATGTATTTAGAAGATTTAGATAAACACGTTTGTCTGTGATCTAACTATGAAAATATTTGATTGATCACATGTGGAACCAGTTAATCGCGAACGTCCACCCCCACTAGGGACAATATCGACTTGGAGAACCCACAGGAGGAGTTCAAGGCCAAACGCTTGCTGGACAGTCTGATCCAGGAGCTGCAGAACAAGGCGGAGCACCAAGTGGGCGAGGACGGCTTCCTGCTGAAAATTAAACTGGGACACTATGCCAGCCAGCTCAAGGTGAGTCCTGAGTCCCGAGTCCTGTATTGTCCAGATTTGTGAAATTCCATATCAAACAGACACATTTTATGGAGTAAATCTTTGCCGGTTTCCGCCCCCCGGATGCCCCGGTTGTCACCCTCCGTTGCTTGTTGAGGTTCTTAGAAATAGAACACAGGAGCACCGAATGTTTCAGAACAGTTTGTATCCACCGCAAAAGGAAAAACAAGAAGACCAGTCCAAGTTGAGGGCCTTGGTCGCCGGCCAGTCCAGCGTTGCTATTTATGATCTCTGCACTGAAAGCCATTCTTCTGTTTGTCTTCTGCTCTACTCCTGGAAACCAGGCGGCCAAACTGGGCGAAGGGGCGCTTCTGTTCCCGTCCCGAAACGCTCTTCTTCTGCTTTCGGGAAGCATGACGCAACCAGGAAGATCTCACTCACTTGTCCTTATCCTGTTCAGTATTAAAGGAAATCAAAGTATGCTAATACGCCCATAAATGAAGTGCCCCCGTATATTATATTAGCCCCCCATCCTCTAATGGACTTTCATGTGTCCCCGTCCGCAGCATCAGACTCGGGTAGCGCCTTGATTGAGCGGCTAAATTGGCGAATCCGGGGGCGCGGCAGGCAGGCGGGCGGGCGCTCGGTCGCTCGCCTCGTCGGGAGGCTAACAGGCCTTAACACGGCACATGTGCTCCTTGTCTTTCAGAGCACGTATGACCGGTGTCCTCTGGAGCTGGTGCGCTGCATCAAACACATCCTCTACACGGAGCAGCGGCTCGTCAGGGAGGCCACCAATGTGAGGAGGATGCATGTGTGTGTCCTGTCAACACGGCACGCACACCTTTTTTCCACCTTCACCACGACGACGACACACTTACGTATAAACTGGATCTTAAAAGTTTGGATTTGATCTTGTCAAAGGACTTCAGAGTAGTCGGTAGCCATGTATACATGGACATGAATATTCCAATTGCATTCGGTTTATTTGCTCAAACGGAAGGAATTGAACCTTTGTATACGCTTATTATAATATTCCCCAATCCGATTGAGGTATCTTCATTCATTCATTCATTCATTCATTGGCCAGCCATTCACAGGGCACATATAGAAAAACAACCATTCACACTCGCATTCATACCTATGGACAATTTGGAGTCGCTAATTAGCAACTAGCATGTTTTTGGAATGTGGGAGGAAACCGGAGTACCCGAAGAAAACCCACGCATGCACGGGGAGAACATGCAAACTCCACACAGAGATGGCCAAGGGTGGGGAAAGACGAAATAAGAAGCCAAAAAGTTACCACTTCCACAAAAAATAGGAGGAGAACTCATTCATTCATTCATTTTCTACCGCTTATCCTCACAAGGGTCGCAGGGGATGCTGGAGCCTATCCCAGCTGTCTTCACACCCTGGACTGGTGACCAGACAAAATAAGAAGCCAAAAAGTTACCACTTCCACAAAAAATAGGAGGAGAACTCATTCATTTATTCATTTTCTACCGCTTATCCTCACAAGGGGTGCTGGAGCCTATCTCGAGAGGCTGGGATACACCCTGGACTGGTGGCCAGCCAATCACAGGGCACATATAGACAAACAACCATTCACACTCACATTCATACCTATGGACAATTGGAGTCGCTAATTAGCAACTAGCATGTTTTTGGAATGTCGGAGGAAACCGGAGTACCCGGAGAAAACCCACACATGCACGGGGAGAACATGCAAACTCCACACAGAGACGGCCGAGGGTGGGGAAAGACAAAATAAGAAGCCAAAAAGTTACCACTTCCACAAAAAATAGGAGGAGAACTCATTCATTCATTCATTTTCTACCGCTTATCCTCACGAGAGGATGCTGGAACCTATCCCAGCTGTCTTCGGGTGAGAGGCTGGGATACCCCCTGGACTGGTTGCCAGCCAATCACAGGGCACATATAGACAAACAACCATTCACACTCACATTCATACCTATGGACAATTTGGAGTCGCTAATTAACCTAGCATGTTTTTGGAATGTGGGAGGAAACCGGAGTACCCGGAGAAAACCCACGCATGCACGGGGAGAACATGCAAAGGGTGGGATTGAACTCGGGTCTCCTAGCTGTGAGGTCTGTGCGCTAACCACTTGACCACTGTGCGTAAAGTTTGTTTTTGATCCAAACTAAATTTCAAGGCTGAATGAACGGAAAACTCGCAATATGGAATTATTCCAACAAGTGAAAAAAAAACTCAGGGAAGTCGGTATCACATGATGTTGATGTTTACGTTTTTACTGCACATTGGAATATTCCTTTTCCATGTATACCATTGTTCTCGGAAAGGTCATTCGGAAAGAGAAAAAACTCTAATGTCCGGCTTGTGTCCACTGAAAATGAGTCAACACACATGACACCATGCTTGATTGGAGACGCTATAATCTTGCTATACAAGCTGTACGCTGACTACTTTAAAGCGATTCCATGTTAAATTAAAATTGTCCCTTTTGTCATGTAATTGGACCCGTAAATGAGGGTGTTATTTCATGTCAAGTATTCCATAATGATCCAACTGTAAGGACGGGAAATCAGATGTGGAATAATTATCTGCATGCCTTGAGTTCTAAAACCGAGGAGCCAGCACCGCGTGAAACATCTCAATCTCGGTAACTCCTGCAGTGAAATTGATTTCCCGTCACAATGCAGCTCTTTTATTAGCGGACGACATACTGATTCATTCTACCTTTTGGCCTTTCTCGCCGCACGAGTATGCTAAGTTCTTCACCCACCTCGACGTCCTCTCAAAACCTCTTTGTTTGCAGTCGAGCTCCCCGGTCGGCGGCCTGATGGACAGCATGTCTCAGAAGTACCAGCAGATCAACCAAGCCTTCGAGGAGCTCCGTCTGCTGACCCAGGACACGGAGAACGACCTGCGCAAGCTCCAGCACAACCAGGAGTATTTCATCATCCAGTACCAGGAGAGCCTCCGCATCCAGGGTGAGGCAATCACTGAAACTTTAGCCAAAAATCCTCATCCTGCAAGACATCAGCATCCAAGCGGTATTTATATGACGCCAACACAAAAGGGTACCAAAGAGGAAAGATGTGATGATAACCATAGAACAGGAAATGGAACATATCACAGTTATTTGGTGTCGTTTTACGAGTAGTACATGTAGAACATGTTCTACATGTTCTCGATCAATGACCTCGGTCGACACGGTGGTTGAGTGGTTAGCACGTAGACCTCACAGCTAGGAACACCAGGGTTCAATTCCACCCTCGGCCATCTCCGTGCAGAGTTTGCATGTTCTCCCCATGCATGCGTGGGTTTTCTCCGAGTACTCCGGTTTCCTCCCACATTCCAAAAAAACATGCTAGGTTAATTAGCGACTCCAAATTGTCCATAGGTATGAATGTGAGTGTGAAGGGTTGTTTGTCACTTGACCCTTCGTGAGGGTAAGCGGTAGAAAATGAATGAATGAAAGTCTAAAGGTGACTATAGGGGTGTTATTTCATGTCCGGAGGGCTCTAATAGTGTCAAAAGCCATATTCAGGAGGTCGTAAACACATTTTTTGACGCTCTAAACTAGTAAAATATTCCATTTATAAATATGGAATCCTACATTGCACTGCACGGTGTATGAGTGGTTAGCGTGCAGGCCTCACAGCCAGGAGACCCGAGTTGTGCCCAGTGATTGGCTGGCCACCAGTCCAGGGTGTACCCTGCCTTTCGGCCGAAGACAGCTGGGATAGGCTCCAAAAAAGCGGTAGAAAATGAATAAATAATAAATAATAAATAATAAATAATAAATAATAAATAATAAATAATAAATAATAAATAATAAATAATAAATAATAAATAATAAATAATAAATAATAAATAATAAATAATAAATAATAAATAAATAATAAACTATATTAGGAAAGCAGGAAGTGACCAAATGTAACAGTTACTGATTTGTAAAAGTAAACTGTATTATGGAAAGCAGGAAGTGAACAAATGTAACAGTTACTGATTGTAAAAGTAAACTATATTAGGAAAGCAGGAAGTGAACAAATGTAACAATTACTGATTGTAAAAGTAAAATATATTAGGAAAGCAGGAAGTGAACAAATGTAACAGTTACTGATTGTAAAAGTAAACTGTATTATGGAAAGCAGGAAGTGAACAAATGTAACAGTTACTGATTGTAAAAGTAAAATATATTAGGAAAGCAGGAAGTGAACAAATGTAACAGTTACTGATTGTAAAAGTAAACTGTATTATGGAAAGCAGGAAGTGAACAAATGTAACAGTTACTGATTGTAAAAGTACCAGATGGAGGGGTAGGATTTAATAAGCTTTGCTTCTTCCTACTCCTTTTTGGACATGTGGAACTGTGAACTGATTATGTGATGCATTCAATTGTAATCTGATGCATGTTCAAATGAAATTCAACCATTACCATTACGAATGTTTACGTTCAGCCCAGCTGTCCAGCCTGGCCACACTGCCCCCTGCTGACCGACAGTTACGAGAGCCCACCCTCCTGAGCAAGAGAGCCACAGTGGAAGCATGGCTGACCAGGGAGGCCAACACACTACAGAAGTACAGACTGGTATTGGCCTCTTCTTCTTCTTCTTCTTTGGTGATTTCATCTCAGCGGGATTTGGGTGCGAATGAGCAAAATCTTGATTCTTTGTCCCAGGACTTGGCAGAGAAGCACCAGAAAACACTGCAGATGCTGAGGAAGCAGCAGACCATCATCCTGGACGACGAGCTGATCCAGTGGAAGAGGCGGCAACAGCTGGCGGGCAACGGTGGCCCCCCAGAGGGGGGCCTGGACATCCTGCAGTCCTGGTGAGTTCGGTGCCAGAATCACTGAGGTCAAGCTCGTAATGGACTGCCGTTGTGTTTAAGTCCGGACTTTATAGGATCCTAATAAGAAAAACCCTAAAAGCACAATTGTCCTCTTCCTTTTCTGGGATTTAGGTGCGAGAAGCTGGCGGAAACAATCTGGCAAAACAGGCAGCAGATTCGGAGGGCGGAGCATCTACGACAACAACTCCCCATCCCCGGTCCTATTGAAGAACTACTCAATGAACTCAACAGCACCATTACAGATATCATCTCAGCCTTGGTCACCAGGTACAGCTTTATTATGTTCACTATGTTGTGTAATGCGCATGTAAAGACTACATATAGGGGTGTTATTTCATGTCCAGAGAGCTCTAATAATGTTCATTCATTCATTCATTTTCTACTGCTTTTTCCTCACGAGGGTCACAGGGGTGCTGGAGCCTATCCCAGCTGTCTTTGTACACCCTGGACTGGTGGCCAGCCAATCACAGGGCACATATAGACAAACAACCATTCACACTCACATTCATACCTATGGACAATTTGGAGTCGCTAATTAACCTAGCATGTTTTTGGAATGTGGGAGGAAACCGGAGTACCCGGAGAAAACCCACACATGCACGGGGAGAACATGTAAACTCCACACAGAGATGGTCGAGGGTGGAATTGAACCCTGGTCTCCTAGCTGTGAGGTCTGCGCGCTAACCACTAGCCCACCGTGCCGCCCTCTAAACAGGTTTTTTATTAAAATATTAGAATTATAAATAAGGAATACTACTTCAGGGAAATGTACTTATGACGGACGGTGTAGAAACAATTAACCACAATAATATAGCAAATTAATACGATTAATTAATTAATATGATAAGATATAATAAAGCTAATATTTTTTTTTTTACCAGGGTGTCCAAACTTTTTTCATCAAGCGCCGCATACAGAAAAATCAAAGGATGCAGGGGACCACTTTGATATTTTTATTTGTATTTTTTATTTTATAAAAAGGCAAAAAAATTATATATATATATATATTTGCATATCCTGTATTTAATGCAAAAAGCTTTGTGCTAGTAATTATTAATGTCAACATGTTAGCTTTTGTTGTATTTGTACCATTTTTGCTGCGTTTAATTTTTTTTTACTACATGTTGCAAGCGGGCTGCACGGTGGTCGAGTGGTTAGCGTGCATACCTCGCAGCTAGGAGACCCGAGTTCAATCCCAATGTGTGGAGTTTGCATGTTAATTAGCGACTCCAAATTGTCCATAGGTATGAATGTGAGTGTGAATGGTTGTTTGTCTATATGTGCCCTGTGATTGGCTGGCCACCAGTCCAGGGTGTACCCCGCCTCTCGCCCCGAAGACAGCTGGGATAGGCTCCAGCACCCCCCGCGACTTGTGAGGATAAGCGGTAGAAAATGAATTAATTAATGAATATGTCGCGGGCCAATCACAAACAAGTCAAAAGCCGCAAATGGCCCATGGGCCGCACTTTGGACAACCCTGTTAACATCTTTCTTCTCAACCCCGGCAGCACCTTCATCATTGAGAAGCAGCCCCCACAGGTGCTAAAAACCCAGACCAAGTTCGCCGCCACCGTGCGCCTCCTGGTGGGCGGCAAGCTGAACGTGCACATGAACCCGCCGCAGGTCAAGGCCACCATCATCAGCGAGCAGCAGGCCAAGGCGCTGCTGAAGAACGAGAACACCAGGAAGTACGTTGGGATCGGGTTCCTACTGCCGTAGACCAGAATCTAACGCCGATCCTTTTTTACCCTCCAGCGACAGAAGCGGAGAAATCCTCAACAACAACTGCGTGATGGAGTACCACCAGACGGCGGGTACGCTTAGCGCCCACTTCAGGAACATGGTAAGTGGCGCCCTCTTTGGTTTCCTGTGTGTGACGACGTCGACTCAAGGCACCGTTTCTTGTCCTTGGTACTTCTAGTCCTTGAAGGGAATCAAACGGTCGGACAGAAGAGGAGCGGAATCGGTCACCGAGGAGAAGTTCACAATTCTCTTCGAGTCGCAGTTCAGCGTCGGAGGCAATGAGCTGGTCTTCCAAGTGAAGGTAGACACAGGCGGGCAAGGAGCACCACGGTGATGGATATGTCCTCCATTAGTAACCATCTTCATCATGTTGGTCTGAACAGACGTTGTCGCTGCCGGTCGTGGTGATCGTGCACGGTAGCCAAGACAATAACGCCACGGCCACCGTGTTGTGGGACAACGCCTTTGCCGAGCCGGTAAGTCGACCGCACGTGTCACTAAGTCACACGCCACCATTAAAACCATCTGAAGCGCTTATATAGAGGATCTTTGATTTTACATGGTTTTACATTCCTGTTATACAGTCCTAATGATCTTTGACTAGTGTTTGTGGAGTATAGCCTTAAAAACAGCACTGGTTCTTTTATATAGATGATCTTTGACTGCAGGATTTTTGTAGTAGGTCCCCGTATATATGATCTTTGACTTGCATTTAGGTCCCTATATCGATGATGTTTGGCAGTAGGTTCTCAAAAACAACCGAAGATTCCTGTCAGACCGAATACAGGATTTAAAAATAGCAACGTTCCTGTCATAGATGATCTTTGACTGTCGTTTTTGCTGTCGGCTCTCAAAAACAGAGCAACTCTGTCATACAGTATAGAGACAGTACAGTAAAAAAACACCATACAGTAAAAACAGCAGAGTAATTCCTCTCATACCATATAGAGGATCTTTGACTGGGGTTTTTACATTATGTTATCAAAAACAACACAACATTCCTGTTATACAGTACAAATGATCTTTGTGTAGTAGAGCCTTAAAAACAGCACTGGTTCTTTCATATAGATGATCTTTGACTGTAGGATTTTTGTAGTAGGTTCTCAAAAACAACAGAAGATTCCTGGATTAAAAGGATTAAAAATAGCAATGTTCCTGTCATAGATGATCTTTGACTGGCATTTTTGCTGTAGGCTCTCAAAAACAGAGCAAAAAAAAACACCATACAGTATAATGATGTTGCCGTTGGTCCTTAAAAACAGCAGCGCAATTCCTCTCATACCATATAGAGGATCTTTGACTCATGTTTTTACAGTAGGTACTTAAAA
Source organism: Doryrhamphus excisus (assembly GCF_030265055.1). Lineage (NCBI taxonomy): Eukaryota > Metazoa > Chordata > Actinopteri > Syngnathiformes > Syngnathidae > Doryrhamphus > Doryrhamphus excisus. The sequence continues at coordinate 15,313,697 of NC_080480.1, read as the reverse complement.
ACAACAATGTTCCTGTCATATAAATTATCTTTGATTAGCGTTTTTGCAATGGGTTCTCAAAAACAGCACAGCGTTTCTGTCGTACAGAATAGAGGATCTTTGATTAGTGCTTTTTGCTGTAGATACTTAAAAACAACTTTAGACACGGGTCTAAAGATATAGCTTATGAGTGGTTCAGCCGCCATGACACCCAGCAGGGGGTGAGCGTTACCCAGAAGCGCTGCTGACACGCCTGACTTAGCACAGCATGGCGGCAACATTTCATACGCAGGGTCGATAAATTCAGCCCCCGGCTTCTTTTTATTAGATTCTCCTTAGCTCAGGACACTGTCCGTTTTTTTTTTGCACCGCAGGACGTCTGTAGCTTTAATGCTAATGAGCTGTGTTCGTCACCCCGGGAGGCGATATTTGTTATTTGGTAGAAGATCATTAATCGTCCCGTCTCTTTTTTTCCCCCTCTCGCAGGGCCGCGTTCCATTCCTGGTGCCGGACAAGGTGCTGTGGCCTCAGCTGTGCGAGGCTATTAACATGAAGTACAAAGCGGAGGTGCAGAGCAACCGCGGCCTCTCCGACGAGAACCTGGTTTTCCTCGCTCAGAAGGCCTTCAGCAGCTCCAGCACCTGTGTGGAAGAAGACCGAAACATGACGATGACCTGGTCGCAGTTTAACAGAGTCAGTTCCCACAAAGAAGAATCCGTGTCCGTCGTTTCTGAAGGAAAAAAACAAAACAAAAAAAAACGTGAATTACCGCACATTGAAAAAAATGGCATACAACATTGAAGTGGTGGGCGGCACGGCGGTCGAGTGGTTAGCGTGCAGACCTCACAGCTAGGAGGACCAGGGTTCGATTCCACCCACGGCCATCTCTGTGTGGAGTTTGCATGTTCTCCCCGTGCATGCGTGGGTTTTCTCCGGGTACTCCGGTTTCCTCCCACATTCCAAAAAACCATGCTAGGTTAATTAGCGACTCCAAATTGTCCATAGGTATGAATGTGAGTGTGAATGGTTGTTTGTCTATATGTGCCCTGTGATTGGCTGGTCACCAGTCAAGGGTGTAAAAAAAAAAAAAAAAATTCTCCTCTCATTCCATGTGGAAGTGGTATTTTTAATGATTTTTTTTTTTTTTTGCTTTTATGTGCTTCTTCTCAGGCTGCATGGCGGATGTGTGGTTAGCACGCAGGCCTCACAGTTCAGAGACCCAAGTTCAATTCCACCCTCGGCCATCTCTGTGTGGAGTTTGCATGTTCTCCCCGTGCATGCGTGGGTTTTCTCCGGGTACTCCGGTTTCCTCCCACATTCAAAAAACATGCTAGGTTAATTAGCGACTCCAAATTGTCCATAGGTATGAATGTGAGTGTGAATGGTTGTTTGTCTATATGTGCCCTGTGATTGGCTGGCCACCAGTCCAGGGTGTGAAGACAGCTGGGATAGGCTCCAGCATCCCCTGCAACCCTCGCGAGGATAAGCAGTAGAAAATGAATGAATGAATGAGTTCTCCTCCTATTTTTTGTGGAAGTGGTAACTTTTTGGCTTCTTATTTTATCTTTCCCCACCCTTTGCCATCTCTGTGTGGAGTTTGCATGTTCTCCCTGTGCATGCGTGGGTTTTTTCCCCGGGTACTCCGGTTTCTTCCCACATTCCAAAAACATGCTAGGTTAATTGGCGACTCCAAATTGTCCATAGGTATGAATGTGAGTGTGAATGGTTGTTTGTCTATATGTGCCCTGTGATTGGCTGGCCACCAGTCCAGGGTGTACCCCGCCTCTCTGCCCAAAGACAGCTGGGATAGGCTCCAGCAACCCCCCGCGACCCTCGTGAGGAAAAAGCGGTAGAAAATGAATGAATGAATGGAACATTGAAGTGTCGTCTGCAGCATCCCCCTCGGCGCTATTCTGTCGAGATGAGCTCATCGGTCGGAACGGTGCTCATCTTAATGGCTCTGTTTGTCCACAGCCTCAAAAGATGGAGGCTCATTTTCTCGCCGGGGCGGCGGGAAATGGCGCGCCGCGTTCGCCGCACGGGCAATTACGCATCATTGGATTACAACAACAGCAGTTTTTTTGTGTTTAAATCACACACACACATATGTATAAATATTTTTTTTTTATTTATAATTTTTTTTTAAATTCGCTGTTCATGTTGCAGGAAAGCTTACCCGGCAGGAACTTCACATTTTGGCAGTGGTTTGACGGCGTAATGGAACTAACAAAAAAGCACCTGAAGCTGCACTGGAACGACGGGTGAGGACCTCCATGGCAACCTGATGATGCATGGTGCGTTTAAAGACATGTCTATATTTATCACCCCCCCCACCCCACCCCCTCCCACCCGCAGAGCCATACTAGGCTTTGTGAACAAGCAGCAGGCTCAGGACATGCTGATGTCCAAGCCCAACGGCACCTTTCTCCTGCGTTTTAGCGACTCGGAAATCGGAGGCGTCACAATCGCGTGGGTGGCGGAAAATCCCAACAAAGCAGGTATGACCGTAAAAAAAAAAAAAATGTTGCGTTCAAATGCACCACGTCAAAATGTATGATGTTCTTCCCCGAAGGTGAGAGAATGGTGTGGAACCTCATGCCCTACACAACCAAAGACTTCACGATCCGCAGTCTCGCCGACCGCATCAGCGATCTCAACCATTTGTTGTTCCTCTACCCGGACCGTCCCAAGGATGACGTCTTCTCGAAATATTACACCCCCCCGCTGTGTACGTCGAAGCGGCGCCACCGTACCCGACTCTTGTTAGCGTAGCTGATTCTGTTTTTCTCTTCGCAGCCAAAGCGGTGGACGGATACGTGAAGCCGCAAATCAAACAAGTGGTTCCTGAGTAAGTGTGCCGCCCACATCACCCCCCCCCCCCCAACCACCCGCCCCCCTTTCCGCACAGTTCTCACCTTCTACAGTTAACGTTATCACATATTGGATCCTGAATTACAGATCAGTAATTAGTTAGCCGTTAGCCGTTGGAGGAGGCCAATTAAGCACGCTGAGGGGCTCCTGAGCGATCGTGTCCTCCGCTCATCATCTGAGTTAGCCTCGTTAGGTCGGCCCCCGGGCGCCCGTCTGCGATCGCTCGGACGTAATGATGCGGCAAGACGAGGAAATCACGCTGCGGAGTGTTAGCTTAGACCACCGCTGCGGATCAAAGAGACTCATGGGATTTTATTCATTCATTCATTTTCTACCGCTTTTCATCACGAGGGTCGCGGGAGGGGGTGCTGGAGTCTATCCCAGCTGTCCTCGGGCGAGAGGTACATATAGACAAACATGGCTTTTAACATTATTAGAGCCCTCTAGACATGAAATAACACCCCTATAGTCACCTTTAGACTTTCATTTATTCATTTTCTACCGCTTACCCTCACGAGGGTCAATCACAGGGCACATATAGACAAACAACCATTCACACTCACATTCATACCTATGGACAATTTGGAGTCGCCAATTAACCTAGCATGTTTTTGGAATGTGGGAAGAAATCGGAGTACCCGGAGAAAACCCACGCATGCACGGGGAGAACATGCAAACTCCACACAGAGATGGCCGAGGGTGGGGAAAGACAAAATAAGAAGCCAAAAAGTTACCACTTCCACAAAAAATAGGAGGAGAACTCATTCATTCATTCATTTTCTACTGCTTATCCTCGCGAGGGTCGCAGGGGATGCTGGAGCCTATCCCAGCTGTCTTCACACCCTGGACTGGTGGCCAGCCAATCACAGGGCACATATAGACAAACAACCATTCACACTCACATTCATACCTATGGACAATTTGGAGTCGCTAATTAACCTAGCATGTTTTTGGAATGTGGGAGGAAAACCGGAGTACCCGGGAAAAAACCCACGCATGCACGGGGAGAACATGCAAACTCCACACAGAGGGTGGAATTGAACCCTGGTCTCCTAGCTTGAGGTCTGCACGCTAACCACTCTTCCGCCGTGCAGCCGGCTTTTATTTTATTTTATTTTATGTGTGTGTGTGTACAGGTTTACAACATCCAATCCAGATCCAACAAGCGGGAATCCAACCTACATGGACCCCGGCGCCTCCCCCGCCGCTATCAGCCACCCGCACACCTACGGCATGTACCCTCCGATGTAAGTCTTGACGCCTTAACAGGCTGCGGTAAAAAATGAATAAGATATGCCTTTATTCGTCCCTCAGAAATTTGTATAGAATGTAAAGCTTGGGCTCATCCGCGATTTGAACCCAGGACCTCTCACACCCGAAGCGAGAATCATACCCCTAGACCAACAAGCCCTGGATACATATAGCAACTAGCTAAAAGTGCAATACACTTCAGTTCTAACTACAGTAGTTCTAGCTAGCGAGCTAGGGTAGAAACCGAGCTAACAGCTAGTACATTTCGGCCCCAAGCTAGTTTACCGCCTTAACGGGCTGCGGTAAAAAAAAATTAATAGCAGCTAGCTAAAAGTGCAATACACTTCAGTTCTAACTACAGTAGTTCTAGCTAGCGAGCTAGGGTAGAAACTGAGCTAACAGCTAGTACATTTCGGCCCTAGCTAGTTTGCCGCCTTAACGGGCTGCGGTAAAAAAAAATTAATAGCAGCTAGCTAAAAGTGCAATACACTTCAGTTTTAACTACAGTAATCCTAGCTAGCGAGCTAGGGTAGAAACCGAGCTAACAGCTAGTACATTTCGGCCTTAGCTACTTTGCCGCCTTAACGGGCTGCGGTAAAAAAAATTAATAGCCGCTAGCAAAAAAAGTGCAATACACTTCAGTTGTAACTACAGTAATTCTAGCTAACGAGCTAGGGTAGAAACCGAGCTAACAGCTAGTACATTTCGGCCCTAGCTAGTTTGCCGCCTTAACAGGCTGCGGTAAAAAAATTAATAGCCGCTAGCTAAAAGTGCAATACACTTCAAAAGTGCAACAACTACAGTAGTTCTAGCTAGCGAGCTAAGGTATAAACAGAGCTAACAGTACATTTCGGCCCTAGCTAGTTTACCGCCTTAACGGGCTGCGGTAAAAAAAATTAATAGCCGCTAGCTAAAAGTGCAATACACTTCAGTTCTAACTACAGTAGTTCTAGCTAGCGAGCTAAGGTATAAACAGAGCTAACAGTACATTTCGGCCCTAGCTAGTTTGCCGCCTTAACGGGCTGCGGTAAAAAAAAAATTAATAGCAGCTAGCTAAAAGTGCAATACACTTCAGTTCTAACTACAGTAATTCTAGCTAACGAGCTAGGGTAGAAACTGAGCTAACAGCTAGCACATTTCAGCCCTAGCTAGTTTGCCGCCTTAACGGGCTGCGGTAAAAAAAATTAATAGCCGCTAGCTAAAAGTGCAATACACTTCAGTTCTAACTACAGTAGTTCTAGCTAGCGAGCTAAGGTATAAACAGAGCTAACAGTACATTTCGGCCCTAGCTAGTTTACCGCCTTAACGGGCGCGTGTCCTCCATGCAGGAGCGACTCCATGCTGGATGCTGACGGCGACTTCGACCTGGACGACACCATGGACGTGGCGCGGCACGTGGAGGAGCTACTGCGGCGGCCCGTGGAGAGCCACTGGGGGGGCCAGCAGTCCTGACCCACCAAATGAACCCTGCTTTCATGCTTTCAATATCCATTATCATTTTTCTCTTTCCCCCCCCCCGAATCCATACCCGAATAGCTAAAATGTGAAATGTTAATAATAATAATAACGGTTTTGTTGTTTTCGGTGTGAGAGCATGCGTGACAAATTCCTCTTTTGTTGGTTTTATGTGTGCGTGTCCATAAGTATTTGTACAATGCAAAAACCCATACAGTATTACAGTATTGTTTTTAGAAAAAAAAGAAAAATGGTGTTTTTCACGGTGCATGCATTGACTTCTCGGACAAAGGACTTGGAAGTAGCCGTTACTGGCCCGGCTGGGATGATGTTCTTCTTCTCCTGGAACCGATGCTAGAAGCTTCTACACGACGCTGCCTGCTCATCCTCTCAGGTCCTCCTCTCCCTTTTTACCTTTGCCTTATTACACTTCTTACTACTGCACTCGGTACTACGGCCATTTTTTTTTTAGTTTTAGGCTGCTTTTGCTTGACGTTCAAGGCCTGCCGTTTTGTGTCGGAATATCCGCCGCTATGACACATTTAGACCTCATGGAGACGCCATTTTGTATAGCATGAACAGGAACGCGTCTTTTTCTCTCGCACCTCAGGAAATAAAACCTCGAATATTTAGGTTGTATGCAGAAAATATGCGTTTATTTCCTTCAGTTTGATACCGTTGAATGTAAACACTTTTGACTTGAGCCAGTTGGGTATGATTCCTTTTGGCGTTTGCTGCCCAAACAGGTAGAATGTGTTTGTTTTCCGCAGGCCTTCAATTTTGACCAAATATTTTTTTTCCGACTAAACGGGCTGTCAATCAAAGAGTCAATCAAAAATATAAGCATCCGACTGTTGGCACACATCATTCAGACCCATTCAGTTTATTGCCTAAGTGAGTTGGTGTGGAATTCAGACAGTCCCAATTTTATTTATCGCTGCCTAAACGGGTTGCAGTATTGAGTTAGCATAAGGCGTGTTTTCTTCAGGTCAAATAAGAATAAATGCTCAGTTGTGGAAATGGAAATTTGGGAACCTAAAGTTGTAAGCAACATTAATTTTGGTCCAGCTAGTTTGCCACCTAGATGGGCTGCTGGTCCGAATGGAAAGCGTTATCAACCAGGTTGGGGCACTTTGTTTTCTACAACTCCGAAATGAAGTACTGTAAAAAAATTAGCCAGAGGTGGAGGTCATTTTCACCAAATGACTTTTCCCGCCTAAACGGGCCTGCGACTACTTTTGGAGACAGGCGGAAAAGTCATGTTTTTAACCCAAGTAGTTTACTTCCTCATTGGGCACCCATAAAAATGTATGGCCTTTGCAGCTGGTGTAGTTCATGGCGGCTTAATTTAATTATGCTGCTTAGACGGGCTGCTGTCCGAATGAAAAACGTTATCAACTAGGTTGGGGCACTTTGTTTTCTACAACTCCTAAATAAAGTGCTGTAAAAAATTAGCCAGAGGTGCAGGTCATTTTCACCAAATGATTTTTCCCGCCTAAACGGGCCTGCGACTACTTCTGGAGACAGGCGGAAAAGTCATGTTTTTAACCCAAGTAGTTTACTTCCTCATTGGGCAGCCATAAAAATATGGTCTTTGCAGCTGGTGCAGTTCATGGTGGCTTAATTTAATTATGCTGCTTAGACGGGCTGCTGTCCGAATGAAAAGCGTTATCAACCAGGTTGTGGCACTTTGTTTTCTACAACTCCGAAATGAAGTGCTGTAAAAAAAAAATAGCCAGAGGTGCAGGTCATTTTCACCAAATGACTTTCCCCGCCTAAACGGATCTGGGACTAGTTCTGGAGACAGGCGGAAAAGTCATATTTTTAACCCAAGTAGTTTACTTCCTCATTGGGCAGCCATAAAAATGTATGGTGCAGTTCATGGTGGCTTAACTTAATTATGCTGCTTAGACGGGCTGCTGTCAACAAAGTAAACTTGGTAAATTCCAAAACAAAATTAGCCATTAGCTTAGTTCATTCTGATTCCGAAATGGGCTGCCCACATAAAAAAGTGTTCACAGCTGGCTGTGATCTTTTTGCTGCCTAAATGGGGGGGGGGGGGGGGTAGAAATTGAAAGTGGCAGCAACCAGCCAGAGATGCAATAATTATTCTCTCTAAACTATTCTGCCTAAATGGGCTGCCTCCAGAAATCAAAAGTGCGCGTAGTTTATATTTAACCTTAGCCGTTTCCTGCCTAAATGGGCTGCCATTAACAAGAATCAGACAAAAAGCTGTTAGCGTTAATAATTATTCGTTTTATTGATACATTTTTGCCCACTGCTACCACCGCTAACAGTGCTGCCTAAACGGGATGTGGTAGAAAGCTGGATTATTGGGTTTTTTTCCCATTTTAACGCTAGCATACCTACTTACCATCAAAACGACTCGACTCTATTCGGTTTTATTAAAATACATTTCAATGACACCCTTTATGTCTTTTTCCCAACCCCCCCACACCCCCACGTTCAATCTGAGCTTTGTCGTCGTTGTTGTCTTTTGTGTCTTGTTCCATGTCTGATTATGCTTCTGGCAGGCAAGAAGATGACTGGCATTGAAAAATGAAGAAAAATAAAAGTTTTATAAATGTCAACTGGAGCCTCCGTGGAGAGGACGCATTGCGGCGTTCGACTTTGTCACGCCATTCGTGGACATTCGTAGCGGACGTTATGCGGAAATGAAAGGCTTGTGTGCAACCTTGCAATGACACACTGAGCTTATTAAACCTTTTATTTTGTTTCAATACACTGTATTGTTATTATTACTATTAACCAGCATTCTCCCACAAAACAGAAGACACAACATGGCTTCGACTATTGAATATTGGATTTCATATTTCTATAAAGGAGAAGCACCTAATTAGAGCAGAAAAATATTTTATATTAAATATAAATATTGACTTAATTGAGCTGAGCTGAACCGTCAATGGAAAGAAACCTGCACTTTTTTGCCCTCTGGTGGACAAAAGAGGAACAGCTCAGCGTGGGCGAACAATTAAAGGGAGATAAAAAAAAATGATTGAAATGTTTTATTAAATGATGTTAAAAATTAATTATCTCAACTGACTGCTGCCTTGAATTATTTTATTATTATCACTATCGAGTTCAGTTTTTAATTATTTAAACAATGCTTATCAGAGACCAGCTCTGATTAAAACAATTGAATGACATTTTTATTTGTTTTTATGAAACAATTATAATTTTGTTACTGTAGGTTATATTTAATCATCATTATTATTATTATTGCTTAAATGTTACAGATTGTTTTCAAATCATAGCATAACCAGAAGATTACATGCTATACCGCCCACAGTCACTAGGGGGCGTAAATGCATCGTGTCATGCTGTGCTGTAATGTATCATTCCATTCTACAGTTAGTAGTTTCCCTTTTTAATTTATATAATAAAATCAATTTATATAATTTAATTTTAATTTATATAATAAAATCAATTCCTTCATTTATTGATTTATGTATCTATCGTCATTTTTTAAAAATAATATAAATAATATAAATAAAAGCTAATGAGATCCGGGTTGTATTTACGCCTTGGCATGCGTTACCGTTTTTTACCACTTGGTGTCAGTATAACAGCAAATGATTGAAGTGATTGTTTTGGGGTTGAAACTCAAGAAATTGATTCACATTCATTCAGGGGCAGCGAACATGTCAAAACTTTTACTTACCATGTAAAAACGTCCTTTTTTGGTGTCTTTTCTTCATTTAGGCCATGTTAACTTGAATGTTTCGCTGTGTGTGTTTGTGAGTAATCCAACAGAACAAAACAACACAACACAACACAACACAACACGATAGCACAACTCAAATCCTCCATTAAACTGCATTGATTCGTACATTCTTTAAATGTATCGTACGTTAAAAAATCATTAAAAAATCTGCCAAATCAGCATTTTTTCCCTCCTTTGACAACAAACAGAATGCCTAATTTGTTGTATAACGACACACAAGCGTCATGAAACATTCATTCACTTCCTGCTTGCTTTTTTTTTTTGCTTCTTTGGTGATCACGTGAGCAAAGACAGGAAGTGCGGGTGGCATACCTCAGGAAGACACACCCCCAAACTGCAGAGGACTTGCTCCTCTTCCTGCACACACACACTGGCCACAACATTAGGTACACCTGCACTCTGCCAGAGACATGTTTCCAAAGCATTTCTCCCATAAATGGATTTATTTATCTGTTCCTGGGTCAAACTGTAGCCTTTGTTAGCTTTACAGGCCAAATGTTTGAAGTGTAAAAAGAAGTGAAGCACTGTTGTTTATATGATGTCACTTTCATTGCTGAGCTACCCCTACTTTACTATGGTTATCGTCGCATTTTCTGTGTTGCTGGTGTTGTCATAATACGACAGGAGGTACTTAAAATCAGCACAGCACTCCTGCCTCTGACATATAGAGGATCTTTGACTAAGATTTTTGAAGTATTTCTTTAAAAAATAGTGCTTCTGTCATATATAGGATCTTTGACTTGCATTTTTTTTCCCAGTAGGTGATTAAAAACAGGTGAGCCTTCCAAAACACATAGAGGATCTTTGACTTACGTTCCTGAAGCTTGAAAACAACAGAGTGCTCCTGTCAGATAAAGGATCTCCGACAAACGTTGTTGAAGTGCGTCCTTAAAAATAAATTCTTAAAAAAATAAATAAATAAATTCAGAATGTGCTCATCATACAAAGGATCTTTGGCTAACATCAGATAGAGCATCTCTGCAGTAAGCGCTTCAAAACATCAAATAGAGGATCTTTGATTTTTGAAGTATGTCTTCGAAAGCAGCAGTGTGAGGATCTTTGGCAGGTTCTTAAAACTGCAGAGTGCTTTTGTTGTGTTTTTTTTTTCCAGCAGGTCTTTAAAAACAGTGCTCCTGTCATATAAAGGATCTTCGACTGGCGTTTTCTTGTGTTAGTTTGTACTAAGCGGTTAAAAACAGCAGAGCGCTCCTGTTATGTAGAGGATCTTTGGATTTCTCCATTACATTTGTTAAGGTAGGCGGTGTTAAGACGACATCAATGCCGTTTCTGCGCCCTTTGACCCCTACTTGTCTCCATCTAGGTGTTTTAACATTTCAACTAGCATGTTTTATTTTGCCTCCCCCCACTCCCCCCCCAATTCTAACCACTCTGCCTTGGCTGCCAGCTGGGATTAGAGGAAGTGATCAATAAGCGCCTGTCATCAATAGCATCCATGCTGGCTGGCTCCAGCATCAGGAACAGGAAGGGGAGGGGCCATGAGAGCCCCCAAGCTATGATGGCAGACAAGATGAACTATCTTGACACGGAAAACATTAACATTAACTATTATTATTATTATTATTATTATTATTATTGTTATTGTTATTGTTATTGTTATTGTTATTGTTATTATTATTAGGGTCCTTTGGGAACTTTGACCTATTAAAACTTTGTTATCCATTTCTGGCCTGTAGAGGGCGCCCATCTGACACCCATATCCTGACCTGCACCACCCCCTGCCCCCATCCTGGTGGCCCCCCCCTCCAGAGCATGGGTCCGTAGCGCCCCCGGTGAGTTATAATTCTTTAATATCATGAGTATTCTGCCAAATAAATTACATTTTGCAGGCTTTAACATTCTCGAACACTCACCAAAGTTAGCGCTAACTTAGGCTAGTCATAAATCTTTACTGTTATTATTAATTCGGCAGTTAAATATACACAAATATTAACTTTTGGCTACAAAGCCCGAACTAAATTTCTCTTAGGGGGGGTTAACATACGTGAGAAGTCGCTAAACTTTGCTAGCATGTCTACCCTGGTGAATATTTACATATTTTCAGGCCGATAGCGATAACGCTAATGTAAAGGGAGTCGGCCATTTTGTTTAGGACCATTTCCAGATGCTATTCTTATTATATCCAAGGGATATTTTGCCACATTAAAGTGAGTCAGGCTTTAAAAGCAGCACTTTTGCTAAATAATTTCTGATAATACATAATAGATGAGCAAGGCGGACCAGGAAGGAAGGATTTAAGGAAGGAAGGAAGGAAGGAAGGCAGGCGAGGAACCTCTCCTGTGTCTTTCTGTCTCATTGCATCACATCGTCCTCTGGTGTCTTTTCCTTTTAGTTGGCTCCAGCGCTGCAACATGAGAGCGGGCGGACGGTGTGTTGTTCTCTCACACATGGAGCCACTTAGCATCGCCAAGGAAGGTCTCGCCTCTTGGGGAAACGTTTTAAAAGTGACCTTTAACCCCACCTCCAAACACACCCACTCGCCCTACCCCTCCTCCAGGCAGATAGCGGCGACCTCTGACACGTAATTACTCTTAAGAATAAGTCATACGGGCGTTTACTTGATATTTGCTATCAGAATGACCACCATCATGCAGGGATTATCGATGACATCACACAACAAATGCAGTAACCAAGGTTACCGTTGATAATACAGTTTAACCATTTTTTACCCAGCCGCCTTGAATGCAGCATTTGCTTTATTGACCTTGCTTTGTGCTGGCGTTAAATAGTCAAAACATGCACCTCTACTTTTTTGCCTGTAGTACCATATACTGAACATACATTGGTTGAAAATCATGGTGGGCGGGACTTACCAACAAGGAAGTAAGTCAATCAGCATTTATGCTAACATGTCTTCTGAAGCATGACCACAACCCATAGGGGGCGCCATTACATATACTGAACATACATTGGTTGAAAATCATGGTGGGCGGGACTTACCAACAAGGAAGTAAGTCAATCAGCATTTATGCTAACATGTCTTCTCAAGATTGACAGCAACCCATAGGGGGCGTCATTACATATACTGAACATACATTGGTTGAAAATCATGGTGGGCGGGACTTACCAACAAGGAAGTAAGTCAATCAGCATTTATGCTAACATGTCTTCTCAAGATTGACAGCAACCCATAGGGGGCGTCATTACATATACTGAACATACATTGGTTGAAAATCATGGTGGGCGGGACTTACCAACAAGGAAGTAAGTCAATCACCATTTATGCTAACATGTCTTCTCAAGATTGACAGCAACCCATAGGGGGCGTCATTACATATACTGAACATACATTGGTTGAAAATCATGGTGGGCGGGACTTACCAACAAGGAAGTAAGTCAATCAGCATTTATGCTAACATGTCTTCTCAAGATTGACCGCAACCCATTGGGGGCGCCATTACATATACTGAACATACATTGGTTGAAAATCATGGTGGGCGGGACTTACCAACAAGGAAGTAAGTCAATCACCATTTATGCTAACATGTCTTCTCAAGATTAACCACACATATACTGAACATACATTGGTTGAAAATCATGGTGGGCGGGACTTACCAACAAGGAAGTAAGTCAATCACCATTTAAGCTAACATGTCTTCTCAAGATTGACCGCAAACCCATAGGGGGCGCCATTACATATACTGAACATACATTGGTTGAAAATCATGGTGGGCGGGACTTACCAACAAGGAAGTAAGTCAATCACCATTTATGCTAACATGTCTTCTCAAGATTGACCGCAACCTATAGGGGGCGCCATTACTGGCACTTACAGTCTGTTGGTAGCTAAAATCGAGCAAAATAAACACTTTAACTGAAAAATTGAGGGGGGGGGCAGACTGGGCTTTTGAGCGAGTTGTTTCGATACCGAGTCAAATTAGCGATACCGATTCTTCTTACTTGAAATTTAAAGTAAAGAAAAGAAAACTACTACTAATTAGTAATCGGTATCGATATTTTATGTATCGCCCCTTTACTTTAAATCCAGTAGCTGGTTCGCTTTACGCTTGCCCCCCTCGTGTAAAATGGGTACAGTGCGCGCGCACGCAGTCTAGCGTGAACCGCGCACGCTCCCCACAGTGTCCTCGTCGCGCTCGGGCTCGCCAGTCTTGAATTTGTCCCGCGGATGCACGCCGAAGACGAGAAGACAGTCCAACCAGCAGAAGTGGATCAGTAGTCCCGTCCAGCTCTTCGGAACCAGACCAGCACGGACAACAGGACGCGGAGACCAAAGTGGGGAGGACAGGACGGTGCGGAACCTCCGGACCTCTTCTTCCGACTATAGAGGGCTTGCAGGCGAGAAGGACAGGAGGGGGGGACACCGGCTCCGTGTTCCGGGGAACCAACAAGTCCGAACAGCCTCTCCGGATGAAAAACAACATGCTGTGACACCGCGGAGCTGCGAACCATGGCGGGGCTCCACGCTTCTTCGGATCCGTCGGGACATTTTTTGGACTTGAACCGGCCCACCGCCGCCGTCGCCGCTATGGCCGCGGGGCTCGGCGGGGACACGGCGGCTCTGCCTCCGGCCGGCACGCGTCCATACCTGGAGGTGTCCGCCGGCGCTGCCCGGGGCTACGAGGGAGTTTACAGCAACGGGCGCTACCGGGAACACGGCAGCCCGACTGTGGGCGCTGGCAGCCGGGATCCGTCCTCGGAGAGGAGCCAGGGAGGAGCGAACACACCTTGCGGCATCATGAAGGTTGGTGGTGGTCTCAAGGTGACACCTAGCAAGGAGCTTATTAATGTGTGTGTATTCACAGCCATCCACGGCTCGCCCTGTGGATCTTCACTCCACTTCTGCTTACAAGTTGGAGATAATGAGTGAATAAATGTGTAGACATGAACCAAACTTGATGGCGGCCATTGCATCATTAATGACAGAAGCTTAAAGTAAAGCCTTTAATGATTTACCTCATTAAGGGAGAATGTTTTTTTTTTAATGCACAGTAGTATTTTATTTTACACTGAATAGTCTCATTTGAAAGTTCAGCATCATGAAGCTTTATGCGCTTCTTCATCAGTAGATACTAACAGTACTTTGCAAAAGTCATGGGACACTACTAGCTTTATTATTTGTCGTTGTTCGGAGGCCTGACCCCATCCCAACAAGCATTAAAATGTTCAAATCAGACTATTTAGTGTATATCGGAAATACTACACCATTTGACTGTATCACAGACAAAAGGGCTCACTCCGTTCATGCCGTTCTTCTATGAAGCAAATGTTGAATAGTAACGGTTTAATTTAATTTCAACATACATCAGATTACAATTGAATGCATCACATCATCAGTTCACAGTTCCACATGTCCGAAAAGAGTAGGAAGAAGCAAAATTTATTCAATCCTACCCCTCCATCTGGTACTTTTACAATCAGTAACTGTTACATTTGTTCACTTCCTGCTTTCCTAATATAATTTAAGTATATTTTTAAAATTATTTTGTATTTAATTCATTTTCTACCGCTTATCCTCACAAGGATGGGATGGGGGGGGGGTGCTGGAGCCTATCCTAGCTGTCTTCAGGCACATATAGACAAACAACCATTCACACTCATATTCTTACTTATGGACAATTAACCTAGCATGTTTTTGGAATGATGCACAGAGATGGCCGAGGGTGGGTATTTTGTATTTTTATTTATTTATTTTTGTCACATACCGAAGTACAAGGTGATATGACCATACAATGACATAATGGGTACCATGGTAACCGTCAATATAGTGATATATATGTATATATATATATATATATATATATAGCACTTCATAACTGCTTCATCCTTGAATTTAGCAAACATCAACTGCTTGTATTGTTTCTTGAATTGGCTCATTGTTGTGCATTGTTTGAGGTCCTTACTCGATCCATCCCATAGTTTGATTCCACATACTGAAATGCTATGGCTTTTTAACGTTTAACATTAATCTGTCACGTTTTAATCTTGTGATATCGCAATTCAAAAGAGTAATATTTGGTTCCCAAAACACACAAAAAGTACACAAATGTGGAAACTCAACCTCAAAAAATGCAATAATGTGCTTTTAGGGGGCGTTCACTTGTCATATTTGGTCTGTAGTTTTGGTCAAGTGGTCAAGTGTGAATACTGACTGCACCAACGCACCAAAATGCCAGTTATGATGTCACACTGAACACTAGCGAACCCCACTCAAGTGTTTTTAAATATTTTTTTACCGAATGTCAAGCGTGAGCAGCACCTGACACTCTGATTTTTTCCCCATAATTGGCTTCCTGTGGCGACGACGCTCTCTGCTTCCAAACAAACATGTTTGGGCAAAAGACCTCAGCATGAACAATGTTCTGCTACTGCTTTTCCTGCCACTCTTTCAATGTCGTCAGCTAACTCACCGGAATCCAAATGTAGCTGCGCTTCAAACGCTTCCATTCCCGAGGCTTCATCTGTCTTCTATTTGCCGTGAAAACATTTGATCTTCCTTTTAAAAGCACGCTCTGGATCAGTTCACCTTCATGTTGAAAGTGTGATATGGTCGCAATTAAATCCAAAGCTCTGATGCAGAGCTAAAGGATCTACAAGATGATTTATTTCAATCCTTAATTTGTATCTTTTTATGATGATTAAAATCAAATAAATTATTAATTGTGGCCAGATGTCAGGTTTCAGAGAGTTTTTTCTAACACAGACTGACTGTGATGTCACAGTGAGCCTGTTTTTCCTTATATGGTTATGCCCGGGTATAAGCTGTAAAACTGGGACCAATCCTAGCGCAGTGGGCGTCCCTGGAGGCGGGCCGTGGGTGCAGTAAATTAAAACACACCATTTTGGCTCCAAATTGTCCATAGGTATGAATGTGAGTGTGAATGGTTGTTTGTCTATATGTGCCCTTTGATTGGCTGGCCACCAGTCCAGGGTGTACCCCGCCTCTCGCGCCAAAGACAGCTGGGATAGGCTCCAAAAAAAAAAAAAAGCGGTAGAAAATGAATGAATGAATGAATGAATGACACCATTTTGGAAATCCAAGGAAAGCTTGAATAGGTGCAGATTCTGGAAGATCTAGAAAACTTTGTGCAGAAAATCGTGAGTCAACAACTCAATACAAAAGGGCTGATAATTAGCATAATAGGTCCCGTTTAACACACCTCATACGCACTTGGTCTGCAGAGAATAAGAAGATGCAGCAAGAGGGATCAGTGTTGTCAACATATTGACTTTGTTGGTATGTTTAGCGGGTAAGCTAGATACTCTAGAGTGACAGAAGTTGTTCTAAATGTATTTGTTTTGCCTTTTTTGTACTCACTTTTTGTCTCCCGCAACGTTATTTTTCACTCCGACAGCGTCCATTGCAGTTATATGCAAATTAATCTAAATTATGCAAATTTGGCATTACTTCATTGACGGCCCTCCTGGGGATGTGGTAAACACTGTGTCGGCGTCGTCTTTGCCACTTTTTTTTTTGGTCAACTTCGGTCCCGTTTAACACCTCTCATACGCACCTGGTCTGCAGAGAATAAGAAGATGCAGCAAGAGGGATCAGTGTTGTCGACATAGCGACTTTGTTGGTATGTTTAGTGGGTAAGCTAGATACTCTTGAGTGACAGAAGTTGTTCTAAATGTATTTGTTTTGCTTTTTTTGTACTCACTTTTTTGTCTCCGGCAATGTTATTTCTCAGCGTCCATTGCAGTTATATGCAAATTAATCTAAATTATGCAAATTACTTCATTGACGGCCCTCCTGGGGATGTGGTAAACACTGTGTCGGCGCCGTCTTTGCCACTTTTTTTTTTGTCAACTTCCTTCCCATTTAACACCTCTCATACATACCTGGTCTGCAGAGAATAAGAAGATGCAGCAAGAGGGATCAGTGTTGTCGACATAGCGACTTTGTTGGTATGTTTAGCGGGTAAGCTAGATACTCTTGAGTGACAGAAGTCGTTCTAAATGTATTTGTTTTGCCTTTTTTGTACTCACTTTTTGTCTCCCACAACGTTATTTCTCAGCATCTGTTGCAGTTATATGCAAATTAATCTAAATTATGCAAATTTGGCATTACTTAATTGACGGCCCTCCTGGGGATGTGGTAAACACTGTGTCGGCGCCGTCTTTGCCACTTTTTTTTTGTCAACTTCCTTCCCATATAACACCTCTCACACATACCTGGTCTGCAGAGAATAAGAAGATGCAGCAAGAGGGATCAGTGTTGTCAACATATTGACTTTGTTGGTATGTTTAGCGGGTAAGCTAGATCCTCTTGAGTGACAGAAGTCGTTCTAAATGTATTTGTTTTGCCTTTTTTTGTCTCCCGCAACGTTATTTTTCACTCCGACAGCGTCCATTGCAGTTATATGCAAATTAATCTAAATTATGCAAATTTGGCATTACTTCATTGACGGCCCTCCTGGGGATGTGGTAAACACTATGTCGGCGCCGTTTTTGCCACTTTTTTTTTTTTTGTCAACTTTTTATGTGATAACACTGCAAATAAAGAGCAACAACTTCCCAACAGATTTGATTTCACTGCAGTGTAAACAAAGCATCCTTCTCTCTCTAATCTGGTGCCAAATTTCTCATGCAGTTCTCCGCCACTGCACCAGCAACAATAGTCATTGTTTTCAAATAGCGCTTATAATTGTATTGAAGTACTGTGAAATTGGGCTTTTGTAGTGTCCAGGTGGCTTTTGTCAAAATACGACAAAAAAAAAAATTGCACACAGTTGAAGGTTGTTCTTCTCCAGCATCCGTCCAACTTTGTCTTTCTCGGTGGAGAGTCTGCGGCGTGGGTTGTGATGCAGCCTTGGTTATGTAATGCAAACAGTGGACAGCTGCAAGAGCGACTCCAGCCTGGCTGCAGGCAGGCGCCTGACAGCTAGCCTGTCTAGCGCGTGAACAAACTACTAATTTTGTGATGACAACATTCCAAAAAAACATCAGCTTATGTCCTTATTTTCTTCCTCACTTCCTTCCTTCCTTCCGTCCTTCCTTCGTTGTGGCTTATGGTTAAAGCCAGAGATCCCGCAGCTGAAAGCTGTAATCCAAAGTGAGATGGAAGGAGTGATGCAATTCGGAGTCTGTGTCCATTAGGAATATACGATCAATAAAGATCTCACGGTTATCGTCTTTCTCATCCGAGGTTGTATCTCCCATCCTTGCTCATCTCGTGACCTCATTTAATGGCTAGGAGAAGAAAATGTGCAGAGTGGTCTTATGGTGCTGAGTAAGGCACTGATGGAGTGAATTGGGTCAAAAGGACATATGGATTCTTGATGGATTGTTTTTAGAAATACGTAAGGACGCACGATTTTCTTGTCAGACCCTCTATTTCGGGTGGGGGGGGGGACTACGGAAGACTGCACTCCTTCTCAAAATAACTCAACACATTAATGTTTGAACCGTCGACAATAAAAGTGAGTACCTCTCGAAGTGAAAATGCCCAAATTGGGTCAATTTTTACAATTTTTTACATTTTTCCAATTACAATTGAATGCATCACATAATCAGTTCACAGTTCCACATGTCCAAAAGGAGTAGGAAGAAAATTAAATCCTACCCCTCCATCTGGTACTTTTACAATCAGTAACTGTTACATTTGTTCACTTCCTGCTTTCCTAAAATAGTTGAAGTTTTTTTAATTTTTTTAAAATTTTTTAATTTTATTTTTGTCACGTACCAAAGTACGAGGTGACCGCTTTTTCCTCACGTGAGTCTCAGGGGGTGCTGGAGCCTATCCCAGCTGTCTTCGGGCGAGAGAGTCCACACAGAGATGGCCAAGGGTGGAATTGAACACTGGTCTCCTAGCTGTGAGGTCTGCGCGCTAACCACTCAAACACCGTGCAGCCCCTAATATGTTTTATTTTCTTTTATATACAAATGTGGGTAATACGAGTTTAAAAGTCAATATAGGGGTGTTATTTCATGTCTAGAGGGCTCTAATAATGCTTAAATATTCATTCATTTTCTACCGCTTATCCACACGAGGGTCGCCGGGGGTGCTGGGGCCTATCCCAGCTGTCTTCAGGCGAGAGGCGGGGTACACCCTGGACTGGTGGCCAGCCAATCACAGGGCACATATAGACAAACAACCATTCACACTCACATTCATACCTATGGACAATTTGGAGTCGCTAATTAACCTAGCATGTTTTTTTTGGAATGTGGGAGGAAACCGGAGTACCCACGCATGCACGGGGAGAACATGCAAACTCCACACAGAGATGGCCGAGCGTGGAATTGAACCCTGGTCTCCTAGCTGTGAGGTCTACGCGCTAACCACTCAAACACCGTGCAGCCCCTAAAAGGTTTTATTTTCTTTTATTTACAAATTTGGGTAATACGAGTTTAAAAGTCAATATAGGGGTGTTATTTCATGTCTAGAGGGCTCTAATAATGCTTAAATATTCATTCATTTTCTACCGCTTATCCACACGAGGGTCGCCGGGGGTGCTGGAGCCTATCCCAGCTGTCTTCAGGCGGGGTAACATATTGCGATAGTCTGGCATAATAAACAATCGAACACACCTCCGCTTTCTTGCTAAAGAAGCTGAGGTTAAAGGTGACGGACCTCGACCCTAACGAGCATCTGTGGGGCATCCTCAAACAGAAGGCGGAGTAGTGCAAGGTCTCGAACGTCCACCACGGAAGAGGATTCCGGAGTCAACCTTGAAAGAACATGGAAGTACATCCTGTTTATTTATCAGACTCAATGGCTGTGCTTTGATAAGACATCTCATCTTAACTCGACCTTCCTCTGGTGGCTAATTGTCAGGACTCAACACGCTAGTGTCCTTGTGGCTAAACTTAGCTCACGTCATGGGATTTACAAACCCCGCCTCCGTAATCCTCCTCCTTTTTATTCCCGGAGAGGATAACCAACGCTAATTACTTAGGTGTCAAGTTGTGGCCCGCACAATAGGATTCAAACTCGGGTTTGAGTGATGCGTGTTGTGCGACAACCATAACGGTGGACACAACTTTGATTGGGATCTGCCGTCAGTGTCCCGGAATATTTTTTATGAGGGATGATTCCCGTTCCTGTGCAGATTTATCTCCTCAGATGTTTGTAGGGACAGGATCAACAAGGCTATGATGGATGAAAATGACAATCTGCCGCTCCACCTGGCTTCGTGCCGACTTGTGTTTTTTTTTTACTGCCTTCAGAACATACGGTGCTTATTTTCAGCAGGCACTTTTCTTCTTCTTGTTTTTTAATGCGCAGAGAGACTGCAGGGGGGATGGAACTGTACGTTAAAGTCAACGATGCATGAGTGGCGATGAAACAACTTGCCACCATCAAACCGCTGCAGCAAGATCAAATTAAAAACATTGCACGTGTCTTTGTTAATGTTAGATTGCAAAGTGTACACATCTAATTTTTTTTGTCCCCTAATTCATAAAAATATACTTCATTTAGTCTGTGGTAGGTCTGCACGGTGGACGAGTGGTTAGCATACGGGCCTCACAGCTAGGAGACCCGAGTTCGATTCCACCTTCAGGCATCTTTGTTTGGTGTTTGCATGTTCTCCCTGTGCATGAGAGGGTTTTCTCCGGTTTCCTCCCACATTCCAAAAACATGCTAGGCGACGAGCAAAACTAGCAAAACATGTCATGACTCCCGAGTGGTTAGCATGCAGGCCACACAGCTAGGAGACCCGAGTTCGATTCCACCCTCGGGCATTTCTGTGTGGAGTTTGCATGTTCTACCCGTGCATGGGAGGTTTTTCTCCGGCGATAACGGTTTCCTCCCACATTCCAAAAACATGCTAGGTTAATTGGTGACTAGCAAAACATGCCAATACTCATGAGTGGTTAGCGCACAGGCCACACATCAAGTTCGATTCCACCCTCAGGCATTTCTGTGTGGAGTTTGCATGTTCTCCCCGTGCATGCGTGGGTTTTCTCCGGGGAT